>NC_048565.1:41993875-42361375 GCF_013265735.2 Oncorhynchus mykiss | reverse complement strand
GGATGTTTGATGCACCTTTATGGTCCCCACAAGGATAGTAAAAACAAAACAAACACACTGGGGCTAATGTGTTCCCGATCAACTTGTTGAGTTAGCTTTGTTAATCCGGCCCGCAGGATTCAGATAAGTTATTGTCATTGAATCTGCATAATTAGAAAACCACAAACGCTCCCCCTCCCTCTCCCCTAGCCTTGCAGTACACCAAGCATTAAAGACACACTCTGGAACTTTGGCGACTACTAAACTACATATACAAAAGTATGTGGACACCTCTTCAAATTAGTGGATTCGGCTATTTCAACCACACCTGTTGCTGACAGGTGTATAAAATCGAGCACACAGCCATGCAATCTCCATAGACAAACATTATCAATAGAATGGCCTTACTGAAGAGCTCAATGACTTTGAACGTGGCACCGTCATAGGATGTCACCTTTCCAACAAGTCAGTTCGTCAAAAGTCTGCCCTGCTAGAACTACCCCGTCAGCTATAAGTGCTGTTATTGTGAAGTGGTAACATCTAGGAGCAACAACGGCTCAGCTGCGAAGTGGTAGGCCACACAAGCTCACAGAACGGGACCGCCTAGTGCTGAAGCGCGTAGTTCGTTAAAAGCTGCTGTCCTCAGTTGCAACACTTACAACCGAGTTCCAAACTGCCTCCGTCAGCACATTAACTGTTCGTTGGGAGCTTCATGAAATGGGTTGATATGGCCGACCAGCCTCACAACAGCGTAAGATCACCATGCTCAATGCCAAACGTTGGCTGGAGTGGTGTAAAGCTCTGGAGCAGTGGAAATATGTTCTCTAGAGTGATGAATCACGCTTCACCATCTGGCAGTCCGACAGACGAATCTGGGTTTGGCGGTTGCCAGAAGAACGTTACCTGCCTCAGTGTAAAGTGCAAACTGTAAAGTTTGGTGGAGGAGGAATACTGGTCTGGGGCTGTTTTTCATGGTTCAGGCTAGGCCCCGTAGTTCCAGTGAAGGGAAATCTTAACGCTACAGCTTACTAGGTGATTCTATGCTTTTGAGGAAGGCCCTTTCCTGTTTTAACATGGTAATCCCCCGTGCACAAAGCGAGGTCCATATAGGAATGGTTTGTCGAGATCGGTGTGGAAGAACTTGATTGGCCTGAACAGAGCCCTGACCTGAACCAAATCGAACACCTTTAGGGTGAATTGGAATGCCAACTGTGAGCCAGGCCTAATCACCCAACATCAGTCCCCGCAGAAATGTTTCAAATCTAGTGGAAATCCTTCCCAGAAGAGTGGAGGACAAACTCCATTTTAATGCCCATGATTTTGGAATGTCTGACCGGCAGGTGTTCACATACTTTTGGTCATGTAGTGTAAAGTATTTGTTAAACCTCCCGCTTTGGGCCAAATGTGTCAATGTGTAGTTCATACATGTATAATCTATGAGCAGAATTACTGTCTTACTTCAATTAGCCACGAAATCCCTAGTTTGAAAGCATCTGTTTTTCTCAAAGTTGTGCTGTGCCATTTTCCCTACATTTTCCTCCATGTGGGCCAGCCCCCTAGCAATTTGATTTCAACCAATGAGCTTCAGCTCCCCGTCATTTGAGTGACAGCTAGCCAGATGCACCCACAGCAGAGCGAGAGAGAATAATGATGTGTAGCACATATTGTGACGCAGTTTTTTAAGGGACCACTTCTGGTTTGTGCGCGCTACTTTCAGAACTACTGGCTAAAAAGTATTCAAATGACCGGAGAATCTCTTGAATAATCATGAGATACACCCAGCACTGCAGGCAGAAAGGGCACTGCAAGGCAGACCTCGCTAAAACGCACTGTCTTTCTGTTCTGGAGGTCTTTTTCTCTATCTGTCTCTCTCTCTCTCTTTTTCTCTCCCTCTCTCGTGGTAAGATGCCCATCTTACACAACAGGTCTGGCGACTGCTGGGCTTTATCAGTGGAGCAGAGAGCTGCGTTAACTCTTAGTGCTCATTAGGGACATGTCATTCCCCTTGGGATCTGTGTGGTGCCCAATGAGAAGTGACAGCAAGGCTAGACAATGGAGCCGTCTTCACAGGCTCTTCACTGGCCCACACACACACACACACACACACACACATTGTTTTAGGGACAGAGGGTCGTTCAGCTGCACTACACATAGTTCGTGTTTAATAGTGCTAGACAGGTTTAATGTCCACTCAGTCACTCTCATCATTCATACAAACATGCTCTAGTTTCTGATGTAGTTCTTCTTTGCGATTTGTTTAATGCAGCCTAATGCCAAACTCTTCTATTCTTAGCCATGCTCTCCAAATAACCTCATAGCCGTAACCTGAATAACGTGATGCTTTGCTGCTCTCTGCTGGCACAAGTTTAAATTGCACTCAGCTCCTTTCCTTCCTTGGATTTGCTTGCTTTCAGTAGGGATGTTATAGTGATTGTTTGGTACCAAAGTAAATACAATGTAACTTACATAAATGCTTTTATCTTGTAGGATTCACCAGATTATACCAATGTGCAGGATCTGAAATACCTAGACATGGACATATCTGAGGCTCTGCGTCTCTATCCTCCTGGTTTCAGGTAAGTCTTCTCTCCGTGCAGTATGATAGTATGAAACGTAGTGATGCTATTGACATTATGTATGTTTAGAATGATTCCCGATCCCGACATAGCTTATTCTAATATTTCTCCTACTGGACATTGTGTTTTAGTTACACTGTTTATACACACCACATATTTGTATTTGTAAACTGGATTCTTGACATAGCTCTCTGTAATATAGCTGCTGCTGTACATATCATTCTTAGTTTAGCGTGTGTAAATCCCCCTGCTGTACATATTCTTAGTTTAGCGTGTGTAAATCCCCCTGCTGTACATATCATTCTTAGTTTAGCGTGTGTAAATCCCCCTGCTGTACATATCATTCTTAGTTTAGCGTGTGTAAATCCCCCTGGTGTACATATCATTCTTAGTTTAGCGTGTGTAAATCCCCCTGGTGTACATATCATTCTTAGTTTAGCGTGTATAAATCCCCCTGGTGTACATATCATTCTTAGTTTAGCGTGTGTAAATCCCCCTGGTGTACATATCATTCTTAGTTTAGCGTGTGTAAATCCCCCTGCTGTACATATCATTCTTAGTTTAGCGTGTGTAAATCCCCCTGCTGTACATATCATTCTTAGTTTAGCGTGTGTAAATCCCCCTGCTGTACATATCATTCTTAGTTTAGCGTGTGTAAATCCCCCTGCTGTACATATCATTCTTAGTTTAGCGTGTGTAAATCCCCCTGCTATACATATCATTCTTAGTTTAGCGTGTGTAAATCCCCCTGCTGTACATATCATTCTTTGTTTAGCGTGTGTAAATCCCCCTGCTGTACATATCATTCTTAGTTTAGCGTGTATAAATCCCCCTGCTGTACATATCATTCTTAGTTTAGCTTGTGTAAATCCCCCTGGTGTACATATCATTCTTAGTTTAGCGTGTGTAAATCCCCCTGCTGTACATATCATTCTTAGTTTAGCGTGTGTAAATCCCCCTGGTGTACATATCATTCTTAGTTTAGCGTGTGTAAATCCCCCTGCTGTACATATCATTCTTAGTTTAGCGTGTGTAAATCCCCCTGCTGTACATATCATTCTTAGTTTAGCGTGTGTAAATCCCCCTGGTGTACATATCATTCTTAGTTTAGCGTGTGTAAATCCCCCTGCTGTACATATAATTCTTAGTTTAGCGTGTGTAAATCCCCCTGCTGTACATATCATTCTTAGTTTAGCGTGTGTAAATCCCCCTGCTGTACATATCATTCTTAGTTTAGAGTGTGTAAATCCCCCTGCTGTACATATCATTCTTAGTTTAGCGTGTGTAAATCCCCCTGCTGTACATATCATTCTTAGTTTAGAGTGTGTAAATCCCCCTGCTGTACATATCATTCTTAGTTTAGCGTGTGTAAATCCCCCTGCTGTACATATCATTCTTAGTTTAGCGTGTGTAAATCCCCCTGCTGTACATATCATTCTTAGTTTAGCGTGTGTAAATCCCCCTGCTGTACATATCATTCTTAGTTTAGCGTGTGTAAATCCCCCTGCTGTACATATCATTCTTAGTTTAGCGTGTGTAAATCCCCCTGCTGTACATATCATTCTTAGTTTAGCGTGTGTAAATCCCCCTGGTGTACATATCATTCTTAGTTTAGCATGTGTAAATCCCCCTGCTGTACATATCATTCTTAGTTTAGCGTGTGTAAATCCCCCTGCTGTACATATCATTCTTAGTTTAGCGTGTGTAAATCCCCCTGGTGTACATATCATTCTTAGTTTAGCTTGTGTAAATCCCCCTGGTGTACATATCATTCTTAGTTTAGCGTGTGTAAATCCCCCTGCTGTACATATCATTCTTAGTTTAGCGTGTGTAAATCCCCCTGGTGTACATATCATTCTTAGTTTAGCGTGTGTAAATCCCCCTGCTGTACATATCATTCTTAGTTTAGCGTGTGTAAATCCCCCTGCTGTACATATCATTCTTAGTTTAGCGTGTGTAAATCCCCCTGGTGTACATATCATTCTTAGTTTAGCGTGTGTAAATCCCCCTGCTGTACATATCATTCTTAGTTTAGCGTGTGTAAATCCCCCTGCTGTACATATCATTCTTAGTTTAGCGTGTGTAAATCCCCCTGCTGTACATATCATTCTTAGTTTAGCGTGTGTAAATCCCCCTGCTGTACATATCATTCTTAGTTTAGCGTGTGTAAATCCCCCTGCTGTACATATCATTCTTAGTTTAGCGTGTGTAAATCCCCCTGGTGTACATATCATTCTTAGTTTAGCGTGTGTAAATCCCCCTGCTGTACATATCATTCTTAGTTTAGCGTGTGTAAATCCCCCTGCTGTACATATCATTCTTAGTTTAGCATGTGTAAATCCCCCTGCTGTACATATCATTCTTAGTTTAGCGTGTGTAAATCCCCCTGCTGTACATATCATTCTTAGTTTAGCGTGTGTAAATCCCCCTGCTGTACATATCATTCTTAGTTTAGCGTGTGTAAATCCCCCTGGTGTACATATCATTCTTAGTTTAGCATGTGTAAATCCCCCTGCTGTACATATCATTCTTAGTTTAGCGTGTGTAAATCCCCCTGCTGTACATATCATTCTTAGTTTAGCGTGTGTAAATCCCCCTGGTGTACATATCATTCTTAGTTTAGCTTGTGTAAATCCCCCTGGTGTACATATCATTCTTAGTTTAGCGTGTGTAAATCCCCCTGCTGTACATATCATTCTTAGTTTAGCGTGTGTAAATCCCCCTGGTGTACATATCATTCTTAGTTTAGCGTGTGTAAATCCCCCTGCTGTACATATCATTCTTAGTTTAGCGTGTGTAAATCCCCCTGCTGTACATATCATTCTTAGTTTAGCGTGTGTAAATCCCCCTGGTGTACATATCATTCTTAGTTTAGCGTGTGTAAATCCCCCTGCTGTACATATCATTCTTAGTTTAGCGTGTGTAAATCCCCCTGCTGTACATATCATTCTTAGTTTAGCGTGTGTAAATCCCCCTGCTGTACATATCATTCTTAGTTTAGCGTGTGTAAATCCCCCTGCTGTACATATCATTCTTAGTTTAGCGTGTGTAAATCCCCCTGCTGTACATATCATTCTTAGTTTAGCGTGTGTAAATCCCCCTGGTGTACATATCATTCTTAGTTTAGCGTGTGTAAATCCCCCTGCTGTACATATCATTCTTAGTTTAGCGTGTGTAAATCCCCCTGCTGTACATATCATTCTTAGTTTAGCATGTGTAAATCCCCCTGCTGTACATATAATTCTTAGTTCAGCGTGTGTAAATCCCCCTGCTGTACATATCATTCTTTGTTTAGCGTGTGTAAATCCCCCTGCTGTACATATCATTCTTAGTTTAGCTTGTGTAAATCCCCCTGGTGTACATATCATTCTTAGTTTAGCGTGTGTAAATCCCCCTGCTGTACATATCATTCTTAGTTTAGCTTGTGTAAATCCCCCTGGTGTACATATCATTCTTAGTTTAGCGTGTGTAAATCCCCCTGCTGTACATATCATTCTTAGTTTAGCGTGTGTAAATCCCCCTGGTGTACATATCATTCTTAGTTTAGCGTGTGTAAATCCCCCTGGTGTACATATCATTCTTAGTTTAGCGTGTGTAAATCCCCCTGCTGTACATATCATTCTTAGTTTAGCGTGTGTAAATTCCCCTGCTGTACATATCATTCTTAGTTTAGCGTGTGTAAATCCCCCTGCTGTACATATCATTCTTAGTTTAGCGTGTGTAAATCCCCCTGCTGTACATATCATTCTTAGTTTAGCGTGTGTAAATCCCCCTGCTGTACATATCATTCTTAGTTTAGCGTGTGTAAATCCCCCTGCTGTACATATCATTCTTAGTTTAGCGTGTGTAAATCCCCCTGCTGTACATATCATTCTTAGTTTAGCGTGTGTAAATCCCCCTGGTGTACAATGTGCATGGATTGCATTTTGATACCAAATGGATTCGTCCCACCGTTCTTGATTTCTTTCTTTTTTTGGTATATTTATTTTCTTAAAATTGTAGCTGTTTGACATTTGCATTGTTAGGAGCTAGTAACATAACCTTTCCCTGCACCACTATAACACCTGCTAAACTATTGATGCGACCAATAAACTTATCTTATGTACTGTACATGGCCGTGTCCCCCATGTTTCCACAGTTCACCATTTCTTATTCGCATTGTTGAAACTGAGCAGCCATTTTGTTTCAGGTTTGCCCGGTGACGTAGACGAGGACTGCATGGTCAACGGACAGTTCCTACCGAAGGGAGCCACTCTGGAGATCCCTGCAGGCTATCTGCATTATGATCCAGAGAACTGGGCCGAACCAGAGAAGTTCATCACTGACAGGTAGGAGACAGTCAGTCTACTGTAGCTCAGTATTCTTGTTCCATTACTCTGGGTCTAGTATAAAGATACCATAGACAAGTCCCAGCACAGTTACATCGTTACACAGCACAGCTACACTCAGTCATTGCCTCACGTTATGTCCCACTGTGGGTGTTCTGTACAACGGGGAGTGCTTTTACATTGACACAAGTGATAATACAATGATACAATACAGAATGCACGTTCAAGTGTCTATCAGAGTGTACACTCTATCAGAGTGTACTCCAGACTGACCACTAAAGGCCTCTACTCTCTCCCATGCAGATTCACAGCGGAGGCCAAGGCCAGCAGACACCCTTTTGTGTACCTGCCGTTTGGGGCGGGGCCCCGCAGCTGTATGGGCATGAGGCTGGCCCAGCTGGAGATCAAGATGGCCCTGGTGCACGTCTTCAGGAAGTTCAACATCGTGGCCAGCACAGACACTAAGGTGGGTTCAACCTGCGATGGCCCTGGTGCACGTCTTCAGGAAGTTCAACATCGTGGCCAACACAGACACTAAGGTGGGTTCGACCTGCCATGTCCCTGGTGCACGTCTTCAGGAAGTTCAACATCGTGGCCAGCACAGACACTAAGGTGGGTTCAACCTGCGATGTCCCTGGTGCACGTCTTCAGGAAGTTCAACATCGTGGCCAGCACAGACACTAAGGTGGGTTCGACCTGCGATGGCCGTGGTGCACGTCTTCAGGAAGTTCAACATCGTGGCCAGCACAGACACTAAGGTGGGTTCGACCTGCGATGGCCCTGGTGCACGTCTTCAGGAAGTTCAACATCGTGGCCAGCACAGACACTAAGGTGGGTTCGACCTGCGATGGCCCTGGTGCACGTCTTCAGGAAGTTCAACATCGTGGCCAGCACAGACACTAAGGTGGGTTCAACCTGCGATGGCCCTGGTGCACGTCTTCAGGAAGTTCAACATCGTGGCCAGCACAGACACTAAGGTGGGTTCAACCTGCGATGTCCCTGGTGCACGTCTTCAGGAAGTTCAACATCGTGGCCAGCACAGACACTAAGGTGGGTTCGACCTGCGATGGCCCTGGTGCACGTCTTCAGGAAGTTCAACATCGTGGCCAGCACAGACACTAAGGTGGGTTCAACCTGCGATGGCCCTGGTGCACGTCTTCAGGAAGTTCAACATCGTGGCCAGCACAGACACTAAGGTGATTCAACCTGCGATGGCCCTGGTGCACGTCTTCAGGAAGTTCAACATCGTGGCCAGCACAGACACTAAGGTGGGTTCAACCTGCGATGGCCCTGGTGCACGTCTTCAGGAAGTTCAACATCGTGGCCAGCACAGACACTAAGGTGGGTTCAACCTGCGATGTCCCTGGTGCACGTCTTCAGGAAGTTCAACATCGTGGCCAGCACAGACACTAAGGTGGGTTCGACCTGCGATGGCCCTGGTGCACGTCTTCAGGAAGTTCAACATCGTGGCCAGCACAGACACTAAGGTGGGTTCAACCTGCGATGGCCCTGGTGCACGTCTTCAGGAAGTTCAACATCGTGGCCAGCACAGACACTAAGGTGATTCAACCTGCGATGTCCCTGGTGCACGTCTTCAGGAAGTTCAACATCGTGGCCAGCACAGACACTAAGGTGGGTTCAACCTGCGATGGCCCTGGTGCACGTCTTCAGGAAGTTCAACATCGTGGCCAGCACAGACACTAAGGTGGGTTCAACCTGCGATGTCCCTGGTGCACGTCTTCAGGAAGTTCAACATCGTGGCCAGCACAGACACTAAGGTGGGTTCAACCTGCGATGGCCCTGGTGCACGTCTTCAGGAAGTTCAACATCGTGGCCAGCACAGACACTAAGGTGGGTTCGACCTGCGATGGCCCTGGTGCACGTCTTCAGGAAGTTCAACATCGTGGCCAGCACAGACACTAAGGTGGGTTCAACCTGCGATGGCCCTTCTTTTGACACTTATCTCAACCTAAGTGTTTAAAGGTCACTTAGTTGATTTCGTTAAAATATTGAAATACAGAGTCTAAGATTCCAACAAACCGTACTTCACTTGACGCTTAAAGGTAATTTACGCTTGAGCAGACATCCGAGACGTTTAGCGCAGATGCCATCTTTGAGAATGTCAGGGAAATGGACTTTAAAAGTCAAGTGCAGTGCAGCGTTGATGCAGTTTGTTTGTTTGAGTCCCCGTTTGAGTCATATGGAGACGGCTCGGTCTATGCTGTGACCTTGCTCTCTCTAACCTCTGCCCTATATTGCTCTTTATGTTCCAGGTTCCTCTGGAGTTGAAGTCTCACACCACGCTCGGTCCTAAGAATGGCATCTATGTTAAAATCACTAAAAGAGAGACAGAGGGGGAACCAGTGACTCCCCCTGCACAAAAAGAATAGAAGCTCTGTTCTCCTTTATCGGCTCTTATGAAACTGATACATCATCCATCCAATGACTGCTTATGTGAAGTAGCGCTAACCTAGCCTGGTCCCAGATCTGTTTTTGCTGTTTTGCTAACTTCTATGGTCATTCTCACCGGTTTGGTGCTGTCCCTTTAGATACTAGGACCGGGCTAGCATTAACCTCTTCTTTAACTAGAAAATCTCAATGCACGTGCCTATCCCTGAGGGAAGTGGACCGAGGAGCAGCAGCATTACTATGATAAATGACCATTAGCACATGAAAAGTGAGGTTGGGCCAGGGGCGGCTAACCTTTTTAATCAGGCAGTGTGCTGGACAGAGGTCAACACCTCATCAAGGCCCACGAGGCCCCTGCCAATGGCACATCGATCGCCAAGGTGATTCTGGAGGACTAGTGAGAGAGAGAAAGAAGCAGGCTGGGGGAAATCACATTGCTCATGTCTCCGCCCTAACAATGGGAGTCGTTGTCCCGAAAGCGGGAAGGCAGGCGACAAGCATAAGTCCAAAAGAAGACCATAGAGACGGGCTTATTTTGGCGAGAGTGAAACCTCTCGCTTCGCCTCTTCCTCTCTGGTTGGGGGGAGAGGAAGACTATGGAAAAGGCTGTTCTGATTACAATAGAACAACAACACACTTTGACCTCTGTATAATTTCATATTGGAGTATTGATGTTAACATGCCCGTGAACTATTAAATCATCACTGTATGTCTAATAAATCACTGTGTGTGTTTTCTACCATTTTGCCATCGAAATGCTGTCTGATCGTTTGGGCGGTTTGATACTATTGTAAATTTATTTACATACTCAGCCCTGATTGGCGGATAGGATCGTCTACTCTAGAGTCTACCTTGCTTACCCCTTCAAAGTAGGAAACATAAGTATTGGTCGGAATAATCAGATAAGATTGTGGCGTCATGCTGTGGTCCAAAAACAGCCCCATTTTCACAATTTCCGTGTTATTTCGACCCCATAGCGTGGAAATATCATTACAAGAACTGGAAAATCACATTGTTGACCGCACTGCCCCGTTAAAGGGATAGTTCATCCAAATGACAAAATAACATTTTGGATTTCCTGTAAGCAGTCTATGGACAAGGTAAGACTGCGGTCCATGCTTTGGTTTTGTTTACCTGGCCAGTCTCCCTTGTCCAAAGACTGTATACAGGATAAAGTAATGAGTGTAATTTTGTAATTTGGAGGAACTAACACTTTAATTATTTGCAAAGTCTCCACCAACTGCTCTATGGCAAGCAAGCGAGTTTAATCTTCCTCACAATCATCCATCCAATCAATCATAATATTGTATTGTAACAGTTCAGGTATTGACTCAATGTTATGTCATGGTCCAAACACACCACGATAGTCGTGAAGAGGGCACGACAACACCTTTTCCACCTAAGGAGACTGAAGAGATTTATCGTGGGTCCCCAGATCCTCAAAAAGTTCTACTGCTGCACCATCGAGAGCATCTCGACCGGTTGCATCACCGCCTGGTATGGCAACTGCTCAGCATCCGACCGTAAGGCACTACACAGAGGGTACGGCCCAGTATATCACTGGGGTCAAGTTTCCTGTCATCAGAGGAAGGCCCAAAGAATTGTCAGACTCCAGTCACCCAAATCATAGACTTCTCTCTGCTACCGCACGGCAAGGGGTACTGGAACATCAAGTCTAGGTCCAAAAGACTCTTTAACAGCTTCTACCCCCAAGCTAGAAGACTGCTAAACAATTAATTAAATGGCTACACGGTCTATTTACAATGATCCTCCCCCTACCGGTTTCCATGATGTTAATAACTGCACCTACCGGTTTCCATGATGTTAATAACTGCACCTACCGGTTTCCATGTCAATATCTGCACCTACCGGTTTTCATGATGTTAATAACTGCACCTACCGGTTTTCATGATGTTAATAACTGCACCTACCGGTTTTCATGATGTTAATAACTGCACCTACCGGTTTCCATGTCAATATCTGCACCTACCGGTTTTTATGATGTTAATAACTGCACCTACCGGTTTCCATGATGTTAATATCTGCACCTACCGGTTTCCATGATGTTGATATCTGCACCTACCGGTTTTCATGATAATATCTGCACCTACCGGTTTCCATGTTAATATCTGCACCTACCGGTTTCCATGTTAATAACTGCACCTACCGGTTTCCATGATGTTAATATCTTCACCTACCGGTTTCCATGATGTTAATATCTTCACCTAACCGTTTCCATGTTAATATCTGCACCTACCGGTTTTCATGTTAATATCTGCACCTACCGGTTTCCATGATGTTAATATCTGCACCTACCGGTTTCCATGTTAATATCTGCACCTACCGGTTTCCATGTTAATATCTGCACCTACCGGTTTCCATGTTAATATCTTCACCTACCGGTTTCCATGATGTTAATATCTGCACCTACCGGTTTCCATGATGTTAATATCTGCACCTACCGGTTTCCATGATGTTAATATCTTCACCTACCGGTTTCCATGATGTTAATATCTTCACCTACCGGTTTCCATGTTAATATCTGCACCTACCGGTTTCCATGTTAATATCTGCACCTACCGGTTTCCATGTTAATATCTTCACCTACCGGTTTCCATGATGTTAATATCTGCACCTACCGGTTTCCATGTTAATATCTGCACCCACCGGTTTCCATGTTAATATCTGCACCTACCGGTTTCCATGTTAATATCTTCACCTACCGGTTTCCATGTTAATATCTTCACCCACCGGTTTCCATGTTAATATCTGCACCTACCGGTTTCCATGTTAATATCTGCACCTACCGGTTTCCATGTTAATATCTTCACCTACCGGTTTCCATGATGTTAATATCTTCACCCACCGGTTTCCATGTTAATATCTGCACCTACCGGTTTCCATGTTAATATCTGCACCCACCGGTTTCCATGCTAATATCTGCACCTACCGGTTTCCATGTTAATATCTTCACCTACCGGTTTCCATGTTAATATCTTCACCCACCGGTTTCCATGTTAATATCTGCACCTACCGGTTTCCATGTTAATATCTTCACCTACCGGTTTCCATGTTAATATCTGCACCTACCGGTTTCCATGTTAATATCTTCACCCACCGGTTTCCATGTTAATATCTTCACCTACCGGTTTCCATGATGTTAATATCTGCACCTACCGGTTTCCATGTTAATATCTGCACCTACCGGTTTCCATGTTAATATCTGCACCTACCGGTTTCCATGTTAATATCTGCACCTACCGGTTTCCATGTTAATATCTGCACCTACCGGTTTCCATGATGTTAATATCTTCACCTACCGGTGTCCATGTTAATATCTGCATCTACCGGTTTCCATGTTAATATCTGCACCTACCGGTTTTCATGTTAATATCTACATCTACCGGTTTCCATGTTAATAACTGCACCTACCGGTTTCCATGTTAATATCTACACCTACCGGTTTCCATGTTAATATCTACACCTACCGGTTTCCATGTTAATAACTGCACCTACCGGTTTCCATGTTAATATCTGCACCTACCGGTTTCCATGTTAATATCTGCACCTACCGGTTTCCATGATGTTAATATCTTCACCTACCGGTTTCCATGTTAAGATCTGCACCTACCGGTTTCCATGTTAATATCTGCACCTACCGGTTTCCATGATGTTAATATCTTCACCTACCGGTTTCCATGTTAATATCTACACCAACCGGTTTCCATGTTAATAACTGCACCTACCGGTTTCCATGTTAATATCTTCATCTAACGGTTTCCATGTTAATATCTGCACCTACCGGTTTCCATGATGTTAATATCTTCACCTACCGGTTTCCATGTTAATATCTACACCTACCGGTTTCCATGTTAATAACTGCATCTACCTGTTTCCATGTTAATATCTTCACCCACCGGTTTCCATGTTAATATCTGCACCTACCGGTTTCCATGTTAATATCTGCACCTACCGGTTTCCATGTTAATATCTTCACCTACCGGTTTCCATGATGTTAATATCTTCACCTACCGGTTTCCATGTTAATATCTGCACCCACCGGTTTCCATGTTAATATCTGCACCTACCGGTTTCCATGTTAATATCTTCACCTACCGGTTTCCATGTTAATATCTTCACCCACCGGTTTCCATGTTAATATCTGCACCTACCGGTTTCCATGTTAATATCTGCACCCACCGGTTTCCATGTTAATATCTGCACCTACCGGTTTCCATGTTAATATCTTCACCTACCGGTTTCCATGTTAATATCTACACCTACCGGTTTCCATGTTAATAACTGCATCTACCTGTTTCCATGTTAATATCTTCACCCACCGGTTTCCATGTTAATATCTGCACCTACCGGTTTCCATGTTAATATCTGCACCTACCGGTTTCCATGTTAATATCTTCACCTACCGGTTTCCATGATGTTAATATCTTCACCTACCGGTTTCCATGTTAATATCTGCACCCACCGGTTTCCATGTTAATATCTGCACCTACCGGTTTCCATGTTAATATCTTCACCTACCGGTTTCCATGTTAATATCTTCACCCACCGGTTTCCATGTTAATATCTGCACCTACCGGTTTCCATGTTAATATCTGCACCCACCGGTTTCCATGTTAATATCTGCACCTACCGGTTTCCATGTTAATATCTTCACCTACCGGTTTCCATGTTAATATCTTCACCCAACGGTTTCCATGTTAATATCTGCACCTACCGGTTTCCATGTTAATATCTTCACCTACCGGTTTCCATGTTAATATCTGCACCTACCGGTTTCCATGTTAATATCTTCACCCACCGGTTTCCATGTTAATATCTTCACCTACCGGTTTCCATGATGTTAATATCTGCACCTACCGGTTTCCATGTTAATATCTGCACCCACCGGTTTCCATGTTAATATCTGCACCTACCGGTTTCCATGTTAATATCTGCACCTACCGGTTTCCATGTTAATATCTTCACCCACCGGTTTCCATGTTAATATCTGCACCTACCGGATCCATGTTAATATCTTCACCTACCGGTTTCCATGTTAATATCTTCACCCACCGGTTTCCATGTTAATATCTTCACCTACCGGTTTCCATGATGTTAATATCTGCACCTACCGGTTTCCATGTTAATATCTGCACCTACCGGTTTCCATGTTAATATCTGCACCTACCGGTTTCCATGATGTTAATATCTTCACCTACCGGTTTCCATGATGTTAATATCTTCACCTACCGGTTTCCATGATGTTAATATCTTCACCTACCGGTTTCCATGATGTTAATATCTTCACCTACCGGTTTCCATGTTAATATCTGCACCTACCGGTTTCCATGTTAATATCTGCACCTACCGGTTTCCATGTTAATATCTGCACCTACCGGTTTCCATGATGTTAATATCTTCACCTACCGGTGTCCATGTTAATATCTGCATCTACCGGTTTCCATGTTAATATCTGCACCTACCGGTTTTCATGTTAATATCTACATCTACCGGTTTCCATGTTAATAACTGCACCTACCGGTTTCCATGTTAATATCTACACCTACCGGTTTCCATGTTAATATCTACACCTACCGGTTTCCATGTTAATAAATGCACCTACCGGTTTCCATGTTAATATCTGCACCTACCGGTTTCCATGTTAATATCTGCACCTACCGGTTTCCATGATGTTAATATCTTCACCTACCGGTTTCCATGTTAATATCTGCACCTACCGGTTTCCATGTTAATATCTGCACCTACCGGTTTCCATGATGTTAATATCTTCACCTACCGGTTTCCATGTTAATATCTACACCAACCGGTTTCCATGTTAATAACTGCACCTACCGGTTTCCATGTTAATATCTTCATCTAACGGTTTCCATGTTAATATCTGCACCTACCGGTTTCCATGATGTTAATATCTTCACCTACCGGTTTCCATGTTAATATCTACACCTACCGGTTTCCATGTTAATAACTGCATCTACCGGTTTCCATGTTAATATCTGCACCTACCGGTTTCCATGTTAATATCTGCACCTACCGGTTTTCATGTTAATATCTACATCTACCGGTTTCCATGTTAATAACTGCACCTACCGGTTTCCATGTTAATATCTGCACCTACCGGTTTCCATGTTAATATCTGCACCTACCGGTTTCCATGTTAATATCTGCACCTACCGGTTTCCATGTTAATATCTGCTCCTACCGGTTTTCATGTTAATATCTACATCTACCGGTTTCCATGTTAATAACTGCACCTACCGGTTTCCATGTTAATATCTACACCTACCGGTTTCCATGTTAATATCTACACCTACCGGTTTCCATGTTAATAAATGCACCTACCGGTTTCCATGTTAATATCTGCACCTACCGGTTTCCATGTTAATATCTGCACCTACCGGTTTCCATGTTAATATCTGCACCTACCGGTTTCCATGATGTTAATATCTTCACCTACCGGTTTCCATGTTAATATCTACACCTACCGGTTTCCATGTTAATAACTGCACCTACCGGTTTCCATGTTAATATCTACATCTACCGGTTTCCATGTTAATATCTGCACCTACCGGTTTCCATGATGTTAATATCTTCACCTACCGGTTTCCATGTTAATATCTACACCTACCGGTTTCCATGTTAATAACTGCACCTACCGGTTTCCATGATGTTAATAACTGCACCTACCGGTTTCCATGTTAATATCTACATCTACCGGTTTCCATGTTAATATCTGCACCTACCGGTTTCCATGATGTTAATAACTGCACCTACCGGTTTCCATGTTAATATCTACACCTACCGGTTTCCATGTTAATAACTGCATCTACCGGTTTCCATGTTAATATCTGCACCTACCGGTTTCCATGTTAATATCTGCACCTACCGGTTTTCATGTTAATATCTACATCTACCGGTTTCCATGTTAATAACTGCACCTACCGGTTTCCATGTTAATATCTGCACCTACCGGTTTCCATGTTAATATCTGCACCTACCGGTTTCCATGTTAATATCTGCACCTACCGGTTTCCATGTTAATATCTGCACCTACCGGTTTCCATGTTAATATCTGCACCTACCGGTTTTCATGTTAATATCTGCACCTACCGGTTTCCATGTTAATTTCTTTACCTACCGGTTTCCATGAAGTTAATATCTGCACCTACCGGTTTCCATGTTAATATCTGCACCTACCGGTTTCCATGTTAATATCTGCACCTACCGGTTTTCATGTTAATATCTGCACCTACCGGTTTCCATGTTAATATCGGCACTTACCGGTTTTCATGTTAATATCTACATCTACCGGTTTCCATGTTAATAACTGCACCTACCGGTTTCCATGTTAATAACTGCACCTACCGGTTTCCATGTTAATATCTGCACCTACCGGTTTTCATGTTAATATCTACATCTACCGGTTTCCATGTTAATATCTGCACCTACCAGTTTCCATGATGTTAATATCTGCACCTACCAGTTTCCATGTTAATATCTACACCTACCGGTTTCCATGATGTTAATATCTGCACCTACCGGTTTCCATGATGTTAATATCTGCACCTACCGGTTTTCATGATGTTAATATCTGCACCTACCGGTTTTCATGATGTTAATATCTGCACCTACCGGTTTCCATGTTAATATCTGCACCCACCGGTTTCCATGTTAATATCTTCACCTACCGGTTTCCATGATGTTAATATCTGCACCTACCGGTTTCCATGTTAATATCTGCACCTACCGTTTTCCATGTTAATATCTGCACCCACCGGTTTCCATGTTAATATCTTCACCTACCGGTTTCCATGATGTTAATAACTGCACCTACCGGTTTCCATGTTAATATCTGCACCTACCGGTTTCCATGTTAATATCTGCACCCACCGGTTTCCATGATGTTAATATCTGCACCTACCGGTTTCCATGATGTTAATATCTTCACCTACCGGTTTCCATGTTAATATCTGCACCCACCGGTTTCCATGTTAATATCTGCACCCACCGGTTTCCATGTTAATATCTGCACCTACCGGTTTCCATGATGTTAATATCTGCACCTACCGGTTTCCATGATGTTAATATCTTCACCTACCGGTTTCCATGTTAATATCTGCACCTACCGGTTTCCATGTTAATATCTACATCTACCGGTTTCCATGTTAATATCTGCACCTACCGGTTTCCATGATGTAATATCTTCACCTACCGGTTTCCATGTTAATATCTACACCTACCGGTTTCCATGTTAATAACTGCATCTACCGGTTTCCATGTTAATATCTGCACCTACCGGTTTCCATGTTAATATCTGCACCTACCGGTTTTCATGTTAATATCTACATCTACCGGTTTCCATGTTAATAACTGCACCTACCGGTTTCCATGTTAATATCTGCACCTACCGGTTTCCATGTTAATATCTGCACCTACCCGTTTCCATGTTAATATCTGCACCTACCGGTTTCCATGTTAATATCTGCACCAACCGGTTTCCGTGTTAATATCTGCACCTACCGGTTTCCATGTTAATATCTGCACCTACCGGTTTTCATGTTAATATCTGCACCTACCGGTTTCCATGTTAATTTCTTTACCTACCGGTTTCCATGATGTTAATATCTGCACCTACCGGTTTCCATGTTAATATCTGCACCTACCGGTTTCCATGTTAATATCTGCACCTACCGGTTTTCATGTTAATATCTGCACCTACCGGTTTCCATGTTAATATCGGCACCTACCGGTTTTCATGTTAATATCTACATCTACCGGTTTCCATGTTAATAACTGCACCTACCGGTTTCCATGTTAATAACTGCACCTACCGGTTTCCATGTTAATATCTGCACCTACCGGTTTTCATGTTAATATCTACATCTACCGGTTTCCATGATGTTAATATCTGCACCTACCGGTTTCCATGTTAATATCTACACCTACCGGTTTCCATGATGTTAATATCTGCACCTACCGGTTTCCATGTTAATATCTGCACCTACCGGTTTCCATGATGTTAATATCTGCACCTACCGGTTTCCATGTTAACATCTGCACCTACCGGTTTCCATGATGTTAATATCTGCACCTACCGGTTTTCATGTTAATATCTGCACCTACCGGTTTCCATGATGTTAATATCTGCACCTACCGGTTTTCATGATAATATCTGCACCTACCGGTTTCCATGATGTTAATATCTGCACCTACCGGTTTCCATGTTAATATCTGCACCCACCGGTTTCCATGTTAATATCTTCACCTACCGGTTTCCATGATGTTAATATCTGCACCTACCGGTTTCCATGTTAATATCTGCACCTACCGTTTTCCATGTTAATATCTGCACCCACCGGTTTCCATGTTAATATCTTCACCTACCGGTTTCCATGATGTTAATAACTGCACCTACCGGTTTCCATGTTAATATCTGCACCTACCGGTTTCCATGTTAATATCTGCACCCACCGGTTTCCATGATGTTAATATCTGCACCCACCGGTTTCCATGATGTTAATATCTTCACCTACCGGTTTCCATGTTAATATCTGCACCCACCGGTTTCCATGATGTTAATATCTGCACCTACCGTTTTCCATGTTAATATCTGCACCCACCGGTTTCCATGTTAATATCTTCACCTACCGGTTTCCATGATGTTAATAACTGCACCTACCGGTTTCCATGTCAATATCTGCACCTACCGGTTTCCATGTTAATATCTGCACCCACCGGTTTCCATGATGTTAATATCTGCACCTACCGGTTTCCATGATGTTAATATCTTCACCTACCGGTTTCCATGTTAATATCTGCACCCACCGGTTTCCATGTTAATATCTGCACCCACCGGTTTCCATGTTAATATCTGCACCTACCGGTTTCCATGATGTTAATATCTGCACCTACCGGTTTCCATGATGTTAATATCTTCACCTACCGGTTTCCATGTTAATATCTGCACCTACCGGTTTCCATGTTAATATCTACATCTACCGGTTTCCATGTTAATATCTGCACCTACCGGTTTCCATGATGTAATATCTTCACCTACCGGTTTCCATGTTAATATCTACACCTACCGGTTTCCATGTTAATAACTGCATCTACCGGTTTCCATGTTAATATCTGCACCTACCGGTTTCCATGTTAATATCTGCACCTACCGGTTTTCATGTTAATATCTACATCTACCGGTTTCCATGTTAATAACTGCACCTACCGGTTTCCATGTTAATATCTGCACCTACCGGTTTCCATGTTAATATCTGCACCTACCCGTTTCCATGTTAACCTTTCTGATCTCCCCATCCCGGATCCGGGTTCGTGAATACAGACTCAAGCTCATTACCATAACGCAACGTTAACTATTCATGAAAATCGCAAATGAAATGAAATAAATATGCTAGCTCTCAAGCTTAGCCTTTTGTTAACAACACTGTCATCTCAGATTTTCAAAATATGCTTCTCAACCATTGCAAAACAAGCATTTGTGTAACAGTATTGATGGCTAACGTAGCATTTAGCATTAACATTCAGCTGGCAACATTTACACAAAAAAACAGAAAAGCATTCAAAAAAATCATTTACCTTTGAAGAACTTCAGATGTTTTCAATGAGGAGACTCTCAGATAGCAAATGTTCAGTTTTTCCTGAAAGATTATTTGTTTAGGACAAATCGCTCCGTTTTCTGCGTCACGTTTAGCTATGAAAAAAACCCTGTATCCAGGATTGTGTAAATCTATCAGCAAGCTCATTAGCATAACACAACGTTAACTATTTATGAAAATCGCAAATGAAATGAAATAAATATGCCATCTCTCAAGCTTAGCCTTTTGTAAACAACACTGTCATCTCAGATTTTCAAAATATGCTTCTCAACCATAGGAAAACAATAATTTGTGTAAAAGTAGCTAGCTAGAGTTAGCATTTCGCGTTAGCATTTAGCGTTAGCATTAGCGTTAGCATCCAGCACGCAACATTAACAAAAACATAAAAGCCTTCAAATAAAATCATTTACCTTTGAAGAACTTCTGATGTTTTCAATGAGGATACTCTCAGTTAGATAGCAGATGCTCAGTTTTTCCAAAAAGATTCCTTGTGTATTAGAAATAGCTCCGTTTTATACATCACATTTGGCCACCAAAAAAAATCCATAAATTCAGTCCTCAAAACGCAAACTTTTTTCCAAATTAACTCCATAATATCGACTGAAAACATGGCAAACGTTGTTTAGAATCAATCATCAAGGTGTTTTTCACATATCTCTTCATTGATACATCGTTCTTGGACACATGCTTTCTCCCCTGAATCAAATGGTAAAGTGGAAGCAGCTGGCAATTGCGCACCGAATTCGACGCAGGACACCAGGCGGACACTTGGGAAATGTAGTCTCTTATGGTCAATCTTCCAATGATATGCCTACAAATACGTCACAATGCTGCTAAGACCTTGGGCGAACGACAGAAAGTGTAGGCTCATTCGTTGCGCAATCACAGCCATATAAGGAGAGAATGGAAAACAGAGCTTCAGAAATTCTGCTAATTCCTGGGTGATGCATCATCTTGGTTTCGCCTGTAGAATGAGTTCTGGGGCACTTACAGACAAAATCTTTGCAGATTCTGAAACTTCAGAGTGTTTTCTTTCTGATCTCCCCATCCCGGATCCGGGTTCGTGAATACAGACTCAAGCTCATTACCATAACGCAACGTTAACTATTCATGAAAATCGCAAATGAAATGAAATAAATATGCTAGCTCTCAAGCTTAGCCTTTTGTTAACAACACTGTCATCTCAGATTTTCAAAATATGCTTCTCAACCATTGCAAAACAAGCATTTGTGTAACAGTATTGATGGCTAACGTAGCATTTAGCATTAACATTCAGCTGGCAACATTTACACAAAAAAACAGAAAAGCATTCAAAAAAATCATTTACCTTTGAAGAACTTCAGATGTTTTCAATGAGGAGACTCTCAGATAGCAAATGTTCAGTTTTTCCTGAAAGATTATTTGTTTAGGACAAATCGCTCCGTTTTCTGCGTCACGTTTAGCTATGAAAAAAACCCTGTATCCAGGATTGTGTAAATCTATCAGCAAGCTCATTAGCATAACACAACGTTAACTATTTATGAAAATCGCAAATGAAATGAAATAAATATGCCATCTCTCAAGCTTAGCCTTTTGTAAACAACACTGTCATCTCAGATTTTCAAAATATGCTTCTCAACCATAGGAAAACAATAATTTGTGTAAAAGTAGCTAGCTAGAGTTAGCATTTCGCGTTAGCATTTAGCGTTAGCATTAGCGTTAGCATCCAGCACGCAACATTAACAAAAACATAAAAGCCTTCAAATAAAATCATTTACCTTTGAAGAACTTCTGATGTTTTCAATGAGGATACTCTCAGTTAGATAGCAGATGCTCAGTTTTTCCAAAAAGATTCCTTGTGTATTAGAAATAGCTCCGTTTTATACATCACATTTGGCCACCAAAAAAAATCCATAAATTCAGTCCTCAAAACGCAAACTTTTTTCCAAATTAACTCCATAATATCGACTGAAAACATGGCAAACGTTGTTTAGAATCAATCATCAAGGTGTTTTTCACATATCTCTTCATTGATACATCGTTCTTGGACACATGCTTTCTCCCCTGAATCAAATGGTAAAGTGGAAGCAGCTGGCAATTGCGCACCGAATTCGACGCAGGACACCAGGCGGACACTTGGGAAATGTAGTCTCTTATGGTCAATCTTCCAATGATATGCCTACAAATACGTCACAATGCTGCTAAGACCTTGGGCGAACGACAGAAAGTGTAGGCTCATTCGTTGCGCAATCACAGCCATATAAGGAGAGAATGGAAAACAGAGCTTCAGAAATTCTGCTAATTCCTGGGTGATGCATCATCTTGGTTTCGCCTGTAGAATGAGTTCTGGGGCACTTACAGACAAAATCTTTGCAGATTCTGAAACTTCAGAGTGTTTTCTTTCCAAAACTGTCAAGAATATGCATAGTCGAGCATCTTTTCGTGACAAAATATCGCGCTTAAAACGGGAACGTTTTTTATCCAAAAATGAAATAGCGCCCCTAGAGCTCTAACAGGTTAATATCTGCACCTACCGGTTTCCATGTTAATATCTGCACCAACCGGTTTCCGTGTTAATATCTGCACCTACCGGTTTCCATGTTAATATCTGCACCTACCGGTTTTCATGTTAATATCTGCACCTACCGGTTTCCATGTTAATTTCTTTACCTACCGGTTTCCATGATGTTAATATCTGCACCTACCTGTTTCCATGTTAATATCTGCACCTACCGGTTTTCATGTTAATATCTGCACCTACCGGTTTCCATGTTAATATCGGCACCTACCGGTTTTCATGTTAATATCTACATCTACCGGTTTCCATGTTAATAACTGCACCTACCGGTTTCCATGTTAATAACTGCACCTACCGGTTTCCATGTTAATATCTGCACCTACCGGTTTTCATGTTAATATCTACATCTACCGGTTTCCATGATGTTAATATCTGCACCTACCGGTTTCCATGTTAATATCTACACCTACCGGTTTCCATGATGTTAATATCTGCACCTACCGGTTTCCATGTTAATATCTGCACCTACCGGTTTCCATGATGTTAATATCTGCACCTACCGGTTTCCATGTTAACATCTGCACCTACCGGTTTCCATGATGTTAATATCTGCACCTACCGGTTTTCATGTTAATATCTGCACCTACCGGTTTCCATGATGTTAATATCTGCACCTACCGGTTTTCATGATAATATCTGCACCTACCGGTTTCCATGATGTTAATATCTGCACCTACCGGTTTCCATGTTAATATCTGCACCCACCGGTTTCCATGTTAATATCTTCACCTACCGGTTTCCATGATGTTAATATCTGCACCTACCGGTTTCCATGTTAATATCTGCACCTACCGTTTTCCATGTTAATATCTGCACCCACCGGTTTCCATGTTAATATCTTCACCTACCGGTTTCCATGATGTTAATAACTGCACCTACCGGTTTCCATGTTAATATCTGCACCTACCGGTTTCCATGTTAATATCTGCACCCACCGGTTTCCATGATGTTAATATCTGCACCTACCGGTTTCCATGATGTTAATATCTTCACCTACCGGTTTCCATGTTAATATCTGCACCCACCGGTTTCCATGTTAATATCTGCACCCACCGGTTTCCATGTTAATATCTGCACCTACCGGTTTCCATGATGTTAATATCTGCACCTACCGGTTTCCATGATGTTAATATCTGCACCTACCGGTTTCCATGTTAATATCTGCACCTACCGGTTTTCATGTTAATATCTTCACCTACCGGTTTCCATGTTAATATCTGCATCCACCGGTTTCCATGATGTTAATATCTGCACCTACCGGTTTCCATGATGTTAATATCTGGACCTACCGGTTTCCATGTTAATATCTGCACCTACCGGTTTTCATGTTAATATCTTCACCTACCGGTTTCCATGTTAATATCTGCATCCACCGGTTTCCATGATGTTAATATCTGCACCTACCGGTTTCCATGATGTTAATATCTGCACCTACCGGTTTCCATGTTAATATCTGCACCCACCGGTTTCCATG
Organism: Oncorhynchus mykiss; assembly: GCF_013265735.2. Classification (NCBI taxonomy): domain Eukaryota; kingdom Metazoa; phylum Chordata; class Actinopteri; order Salmoniformes; family Salmonidae; genus Oncorhynchus; species Oncorhynchus mykiss. The sequence goes on along the minus strand of NC_048565.1, from coordinate 42,337,421 downwards.
TTAATATCTGCACCTACCGGTTTCCATGATGTTAATATCTGCACCTATCGGTTTTCATGTTAATATCTGCACCTACCGGTTTTCATGTTAATATCTTCACCTACCGGTTTCCATGTTAATATCTGCACCCACCGGTTTCCATGATATTAATATCTGCACCCACCGGTTTCCATGATGTTAATATCTGCACCTACCGGTTTCCATGTTAACATCTGCACCTACCGGTTTCCATGATGTTAATATCTGCACCTACCGGTTTTCATGTTAATATCTGCACCTACCGGTTTCCATGATGTTAATATCTGCACCTACCGGTTTTCATGATAATATCTGCACCTACCGGTTTCCATGATGTTAATATCTGCACCTACCGGTTTCCATGTTAATATCTGCACCCACCGGTTTCCATGTTAATATCTTCACCTACCGGTTTCCATGATGTTAATATCTGCACCTACCGGTTTCCATGTTAATATCTGCACCTACCGTTTTCCATGTTAATATCTGCACCCACCGGTTTCCATGTTAATATCTTCACCTACCGGTTTCCATGATGTTAATAACTGCACCTACCGGTTTCCATGTTAATATCTGCACCTACCGGTTTCCATGTTAATATCTGCACCCACCGGTTTCCATGATGTTAATATCTGCACCTACCGGTTTCCATGATGTTAATATCTTCACCTACCGGTTTCCATGTTAATATCTGCACCCACCGGTTTCCATGTTAATATCTGCACCCACCGGTTTCCATGTTAATATCTGCACCTACCGGTTTCCATGATGTTAATATCTGCACCTACCGGTTTCCATGATGTTAATATCTGCACCTACCGGTTTCCATGTTAATATCTGCACCTACCGGTTTTCATGTTAATATCTTCACCTACCGGTTTCCATGTTAATATCTGCATCCACCGGTTTCCATGATGTTAATATCTGCACCTACCGGTTTCCATGATGTTAATATCTGGACCTACCGGTTTCCATGTTAATATCTGCACCTACCGGTTTTCATGTTAATATCTTCACCTACCGGTTTCCATGTTAATATCTGCATCCACCGGTTTCCATGATGTTAATATCTGCACCTACCGGTTTCCATGATGTTAATATCTGCACCTACCGGTTTCCATGTTAATATCTGCACCCACCGGTTTCCATGTTAATATCTGCACCTACCGGTTTCCATGATGTTAATATCTGCACCTATCGGTTTTCATGTTAATATCTGCACCTACCGGTTTTCATGTTAATATCTTCACCTACCGGTTTCCATGTTAATATCTGCACCCACCGGTTTCCATGATATTAATATCTGCACCCACCGGTTTCCATGATGTTAATATCTGCACCTACCGGTTTCCATGATGTTAATATCTGCACCTACCGGTTTCCATGATGTTAATATCTGCACCTACCGGTTTCCATGTTAATATCTGCACCTACCGGTTTCCATGATGTTAATATCTGCTCCTATCGGTTTTCATGTTAATATCTGCACCTACCGGTTTTCATGTTAATATCTTCACCTACCGGTTTCCATGTTAATATCTGCACCCACCGGTTTCCATGATGTTAATATCTGCACCCACCGGTTTCCATGATGTTAATATCTGCACCTACCGGTTTCCATTATGTTAATATCTGCACCTACCGGTTTCCATGATGTTAATATCTGCACCTACCGGTTTCCATGATGTTAATATCTGCACCTACCGGTTTCCATGTTAATATCTGCACCTACCGGTTTCCATGATGTTAATATCTGCACCTATCGGTTTTCATGTTAATATCTGCACCTACCGGTTTTCATGTTAATATCTTCACCTACCGGTTTCCATGTTAATATCTGCACCCACCGGTTTCCATGATGTTAATATCTGCACCTACCGTTTTCCATGTTAATATCTGCACCCACCGGTTTCCATGTTAATATCTTCACCTACCGGTTTCCATGATGTTAATAACTGCACCTACCGGTTTCCATGTTAATATCTGCACCTACCGGTTTCCATGTTAATATCTGCACCCACCGGTTTCCATGATGTTAATATCTGCACCTACCGGTTTCCATGATGTTAATATCTTCACCTACCGGTTTCCATGTTAATATCTGCACCCACCGGTTTCCATGTTAATATCTGCACCCACCGGTTTCCATGTTAATATCTGCACCTACCGGTTTCCATGTTAAGATCTGCACCTACCGGTTTTCATGTTAATATCTGCACCTACCGGTTTCCATGATGTTAATATCTGCACCTACCGGTTTCCATGATGTTAATATCTGCACCTACCGGTTTCCATGTTAATATCTGCACCTACCGGTTTCCATGATGTTAATAACTGCACCTACCGGTTTCCATGTTAATATCTGCACCTACCGGTTTCCATGTTAATATCTGCACCCACCAGTTTCCATGATGTTAATATCTGCACCTACCGGTTTCCATGATGTTAATATCTTCACCTACCGGTTTCCATGTTAATATCTGCACCCACCGGTTTCCATGTTAATATCTGCACCCACCGGTTTCCATGTTAATATCTGCACCTACCGGTTTCCATGTTAATATCTGCACCTACCGGTTTTCATGTTAATATCTGCACCTACCGGTTTCCATGATGTTAATATCTGCACCTACCGGTTTCCATGATGTTAATATCTGCACCTACCGGTTTCCATGTTACAACAGTGGTAGGCTTGATTACCAACAACGATGAGACGGCCTACAGGGAGGAGGTGAGGGCCCTCGGAGTGTGGTGTCAGGAAAATAACCTCACACTCAACGTCAACAAAACTAAGGAGATGATTGTGGACTTCAGGAAACAGCAGAGGGAACACCCCCCTATCCACATCGATGGAACAGTAGTGGAGAGGGTAGCAAGTTTTAAGTTCCTCGGCATACACATCACAGACAAACTGAACTGGTCCACTCACACAGACAGCATCGTGAAGAAGGCGCAGCAGCGCCTCTTCAACCTCAGGAGGCTGAAGAAATTCGGCTTGTCACCAAAAGCACTCACAAACTTCTACAGATGCACAATCGAGAGCATCCTGGCGGGCTGTATCACCGCCTGGTATGGCAACTGCACCGCCCTCAACCGTAAGGCTCTCCAGAGGGTAGTGAGGTCTGCACAACGCATCACCGGGGGCAAACTACCTGCCCTCCAGGACACCTACACCACCCGATGTCACAGGAAGGCCATAAAGATCATCAAGGACATCAACCACCCGAGCCACTGCCTGTTCACCCCGCTATCATCCAGAAGGCGAGGTCAGTACAGGTGCATCAAAGCTGGGACCGAGAGACTGAAAAACAGCTTCTATCTCAAGGCCATCAGACTGTTAAACAGCCACCACTAACACTGACACTGACTCAACTCCAGCCACTTGAATAATGGGAATTGATGGGAAATGACGTAAATATATCACTAGCCACTTTAAACAATGCTACCTTATATAAATGTTACTTACCCTACATTATTCATCTCATATGCATACGTATATACTGTACTCTATATCATCGACGGTATCCTTATGTAATACATGTATCACTAGCCACTTTATACTATACTATGCCACTTTGTTTACATACTCATCTCATTTGTACATACTGTACTCGATACCATCTACTGTATCTTGCCTATGCTGCTCTGTACCATCACTCATTCATATCCTTATGTACATATTCTTTATCCCCTTACACTGTGTACAAGACAGTAGTTTTGGAATTGTTAGTTAGATTACTTGTTATTACTGCATTGTCGGAACTAGAAGCACAAGCATTTCGCTACACTCGCACTAACATCTGCTAACCATGTGTATGTGACAAATAAAATTTGATTTGATTTGATTTGATTTAATATCTGCACCTACGGGTTTTCATGTTAATATCTTCACCTACCGGTTTCCATGTTAATATCTGCATCCACCGGTTTCCATGATGTTAATATCTGCACCTACCGGTTTCCATGATGTTAATATCTGCACCTACCGGTTTCCATGTTAATATCTGCACCTACCGGTTTTCATGTTAATATCTTCACCTACCGGTTTCCATGTTAATATCTGCATCCACCGGTTTCCATGATGTTAATATCTGCACCTACCGGTTTCCATGATGTTAATATCTGCACCTACCGGTTTCCATGTTAATATCTGCACCCACCGGTTTCCATGTTAATATCTGCACCTACCGGTTTCCATGATGTTAATATCTGCACCTATCGGTTTTCATGTTAATATCTGCACCTACCGGTTTTCATGTTAATATCTTCACCTACCGGTTTCCATGTTAATATCTGCACCCACCGGTTTCCATGATGTTAATATCTGCACCCACCGGTTTCCATGATGTTAATATCTGCACCTACCGGTTTCCATGATGTTAATATCTGCACCTACCGGTTTCCATGATGTTAATATCTGCACCTACCGGTTTCCATGTTAATATCTGCACCTACCGGTTTCCATGATGTTAATATCTGCACCTATCGGTTTTCATGTTAATATCTGCACCTACCGGTTTTCATGTTAATATCTTCACCTACCGGTTTCCATGTTAATATCTGCACCCACAGCAGATATCTCTCATCCACAAGTTTCCCTCCATTCTTCACCTTCATCTGTTCCTTCTGCCTGGCCACAAACACACCAACCAACACATCCATGAGGCACTCCTATAAGTGGACAGTTTAAAACCTAAATGTTCCCTCTGCACTCCAACGTTACCGTCTTTACCACTAAACCAACACTAACATAGTGTAGTGTACATACCACTGGAAGACCCTCCAGAGTGAGGGGTTCTGGATCCTGTTGATTTTGTGGATGGTGCTGGTGGACATGGTACGTTTGAACAGACTCTGCACCATTTGGTACTCTGTCATCAGGCCTAAGACTGGAACCAGCTGAAGGAAACAGATTAATCATTTGGATTGCGTGTGTGTGTGTGTGTGTGTGTAACCGTATCAGCATATTATGACTGGGAGTACCTTGTATGTGAAGTCAGGCAGGGCTCCCTTGTCCCAGTGTGGAGGGACAGACACAGTAGAAGAGCTGGTGCTCTCTGGAGATCCACTACCATGGAGACAGAAATACAGGAAGTTCAAAAAGGGAAGCTTTCTGTTTTGATTGATTCAGAGATATATCCAACAGGGCTTCCTCTACAAACCCTAACTACAACATTTCCACTTCAAATAAAATAACATTTTAGATAACAAACTAGTAAACTTACGTTGTGGAAATTACCACCAGGGACACTAGAAGTCAATCTTAAATGAATCATTCTTTATTAACAGCAAGTTGGAGAGGTCACGGTCAAACTTAGATGCATAAAGTACGGGTCTGAAGTGAGCTTCTATGGGGCAGTCCCGTTAGTTCTCTTATATACTGCTTACAGACAAGCTACATAGGCATGGTTCATAGGGTTGGTTCCTGCATGTGTCTAGCACCGTCTCCCATCTTAACTTATAGAACATATTCTGGGGGTTCTGCCAAAAGGTCTGAGGAGGGAGTCATGACCGTCTCCCCCAAATACCTCTACCCAGCACCTACAGGAACTCATGATTTTATGAGACAAGATGTACAGTTCAAGGCTCTCTCTTCAGACAACAGAGATTCCCACACACTTGTACAATCTTTAGTAGTATTACAGTCAGTAAATATCCTGATGATGTTTTGAAGGAAAACATGAAATACTAAATCGCGATGAACGATTTCGCTCTAAACGAAGAGCTATAATAACAGGTTTCCATGTTAATATCTGCACCTACCGGTTTCCATGATGTTAATATCTTCACCTACCGGTTTCCATGTTAATATCTACACCTACCGGTTTCCATGTTAATAACTGCATCTACCGGTTTCCATGTTAATATCTGCACCTACCGGTTTCCATGTTAATATCTGCACCTACCGGTTTTCATGTTAATATCTACATCTACCGGTTTCCATGTTAATAACTGCACCTACCGGTTTCCATGTTAATATCTGCACCTACCGGTTTCCATGTTAATATCTGCACCTACCGGTTTCCATGTTAATATCTGCACCTACCGGTTTCCATGTTAATATCTGCACCTACCGGTTTCCATGTTAATATCTGCACCTACCGGTTTTCATGTTAATATCTGCACCTACCGGTTTCCATGTTAATTTCTTTACCTACCGGTTTCCATGAAGTTAATATCTGCACCTACCGGTTTCCATGTTAATATCTGCACCTACCGGTTTCCATGTTAATATCTGCACCTACCGGTTTTCATGTTAATATCTGCACCTACCGGTTTCCATGTTAATATCGGCACTTACCGGTTTTCATGTTAATATCTACATCTACCGGTTTCCATGTTAATAACTGCACCTACCGGTTTCCATGTTAATAACTGCACCTACCGGTTTCCATGTTAATATCTGCACCTACCGGTTTTCATGTTAATATCTACATCTACCGGTTTCCATGTTAATATCTGCACCTACCAGTTTCTGCACCTACCGGTTTCCATGATGTTAATATCTGCACCTACCGGTTTCCATGATGTTAATATCTGCACCTACCGGTTTCCATGTTAATATCTGCACCTACCGGTTTCCATGATGTTAATATCTGCACCTATCGGTTTTCATGTTAATATCTGCACCTACTGGTTTTCATGTTAATATCTTCACCTACCGGTTTCCATGTTAATATCTGCACCTACCGGTTTCCATGATGTTAATATCTGCACCTACCGTTTTCCATGTTAATATCTGCACCCACCGGTTTCCATGTTAATATCTTCACCTACCGGTTTCCATGATGTTAATAACTGCACCTACCGGTTTCCATGTTAATATCTGCACCTACCGGTTTCCATGTTAATATCTGCACCCACCGGTTTCCATGATGTTAATATCTGCACCTACCGGTTTCCATTATGTTAATATCTGCACCTACCGGTTTCCATGATGTTAATATCTGCACCTACCGGTTTCCATGATGTTAATATCTGCACCTACCGGTTTCCATGTTAATATCTGCACCTACCGGTTTCCATGATGTTAATATCTGCACCTATCGGTTTTCATGTTAATATCTGCACCTACCGGTTTTCATGTTAATATCTTCACCTACCGGTTTCCATGTTAATATCTGCACCCACCGGTTTCCATGATGTTAATATCTGCACCTACCGTTTTCCATGTTAATATCTGCACCCACCGGTTTCCATGTTAATATCTTCACCTACCGGTTTCCATGATGTTAATAACTGCACCTACCGGTTTCCATGTTAATATCTGCACCTACCGGTTTCCATGTTAATATCTGCACCCACCGGTTTCCATGATGTTAATATCTGCACCTACCGGTTTCCATGATGTTAATATCTTCACCTACCGGTTTCCATGTTAATATCTGCACCCACCGGTTTCCATGTTAATATCTGCACCCACCGGTTTCCATGTTAATATCTGCACCTACCGGTTTCCATGTTAAGATCTGCACCTACCGGTTTTCATGTTAATATCTGCACCTACCGGTTTCCATGATGTTAATATCTGCACCTACCGGTTTCCATGATGTTAATATCTGCACCTACCGGTTTCCATGTTAATATCTGCACCTACCGGTTTCCATGATGTTAATAACTGCACCCACCGGTTTCCATGTTAATATCTGCACCTACCGGTTTCCATGTTAATATCTGCACCCACCAGTTTCCATGATGTTAATATCTGCACCTACCGGTTTCCATGATGTTAATATCTTCACCTACCGGTTTCCATGTTAATATCTGCACCCACCGGTTTCCATGTTAATATCTGCACCCACCGGTTTCCATGTTAATATCTGCACCTACCGGTTTCCATGTTAATATCTGCACCTACCGGTTTTCATGTTAATATCTGCACCTACCGGTTTCCATGATGTTAATATCTGCACCTACCGGTTTCCATGATGTTAATATCTGCACCTACCGGTTTCCATGTTACAACAGTGGTAGGCTTGATTACCAACAACGATGAGACGGCCTACAGGGAGGAGGTGAGGGCCCTCGGAGTGTGGTGTCAGGAAAATAACCTCACACTCAACGTCAACAAAACTAAGGAGATGATTGTGGACTTCAGGAAACAGCAGAGGGAACACCCCCCTATCCACATCGATGGAACAGTAGTGGAGGGGGTAGCAAGTTTTAAGTTCCTCGGCATACACATCACAGACAAACTGAACTGGTCCACTCACACAGACAGCATCGTGAAGAAGGCGCAGCAGCGCCTCTTCAACCTCAGGAGGCTGAAGAAATTCGGCTTGTCACCAAAAGCACTCACAAACTTCTACAGATGCACAATCGAGAGCATCCTGGCGGGCTGTATCACCGCCTGGTATGGCAACAGCACCGCCCTCAACCGTAAGGCTCTCCAGAGGGTAGTGAGGTCTGCACAACGCATCACCGGGGGCAAACTACCTGCCCTCCAGGACACCTACACCACCCGATGTCACAGGAAGGCCATAAAGATCATCAAGGACATCAACCACCCGAGCCACTGCCTGTTCACCCCGCTATCATCCAGAAGGCGAGGTCAGTACAGGTGCATCAAAGCTGGGACCGAGAGACTGAAAAACAGCTTCTATCTCAAGGCCATCAGACTGTTAAACAGCCACCACTAACACTGACACTGACTCAACTCCAGCCACTTGAATAATGGGAATTGATGGGAAATGACGTAAATATATCACTAGCCACTTTAAACAATGCTACCTTATATAAATGTTACTTACCCTACATTATTCATCTCATATGCATACGTATATACTGTACTCTATATCATCGACGGTATCCTTATGTAATACATGTATCACTAGCCACTTTATACTATACTATGCCACTTTGTTTACATACTCATCTCATTTGTACATACTGTACTCGATACCATCTACTGTATCTTGCCTATGCTGCTCTGTACCATCACTCATTCATATCCTTATGTACATATTCTTTATCCCCTTACACTGTGTACAAGACAGTAGTTTTGGAATTGTTAGTTAGATTACTTGTTATTACTGCATTGTCGGAACTAGAAGCACAAGCATTTCGCTACACTCGCACTAACATCTGCTAACCATGTGTATGTGACAAATAAAATTTGATTTGATTTGATTTGATTTAATATCTGCACCTACGGGTTTTCATGTTAATATCTTCACCTACCGGTTTCCATGTTAATATCTTCACCTACCGGTTTCCATGTTAATATCTGCACCCACCGGTTTCCATGATGTTAATATCTGCACCTACCGTTTTCCATGTTAATATCTGCACCCACCGGTTTCCATGTTAATATCTTCACCTACCGGTTTCCATGATGTTAATAACTGCACCTACCGGTTTCCATGTTAATATCTGCACCTACCGGTTTCCATGTTAATATCTGCACCCACCGGTTTCCATGATGTTAATATCTGCACCTACCGGTTTCCATGATGTTAATATCTTCACCTACCGGTTTCCATGTTAATATCTGCACCCACCGGTTTCCATGTTAATATCTGCACCCACCGGTTTCCATGTTAATATCTGCACCTACCGGTTTCCATGTTAAGATCTGCACCTACCGGTTTTCATGTTAATATCTGCACCTACCGGTTTCCATGATGTTAATATCTGCACCTACCGGTTTCCATGATGTTAATATCTGCACCTACCGGTTTCCATGTTAATATCTGCACCTACCGGTTTCCATGATGTTAATAACTGCACCCACCGGTTTCCATGTTAATATCTGCACCTACCGGTTTCCATGTTAATATCTGCACCCACCAGTTTCCATGATGTTAATATCTGCACCTACCGGTTTCCATGATGTTAATATCTTCACCTACCGGTTTCCATGTTAATATCTGCACCCACCGGTTTCCATGTTAATATCTGCACCCACCGGTTTCCATGTTAATATCTGCACCTACCGGTTTCCATGTTAATATTTGCACCTACCGGTTTTCATGTTAATATCTGCACCTACCGGTTTCCATGATGTTAATATCTGCACCTACCGGTTTCCATGATGTTAATATCTGCACCTACCGGTTTCCATGTTACAACAGTGGTAGGCTTGATTACCAACAACGATGAGACGGCCTACAGGGAGGAGGTGAGGGCCCTCGGAGTGTGGTGTCAGGAAAATAACCTCACACTCAACGTCAACAAAACTAAGGAGATGATTGTGGACTTCAGGAAACAGCAGAGGGAACACCCCCCTATCCACATCGATGGAACAGTAGTGGAGGGGGTAGCAAGTTTTAAGTTCCTCGGCATACACATCACAGACAAACTGAACTGGTCCACTCACACAGACAGCATCGTGAAGAAGGCGCAGCAGCGCCTCTTCAACCTCAGGAGGCTGAAGAAATTCGGCTTGTCACCAAAAGCACTCACAAACTTCTACAGATGCACAATCGAGAGCATCCTGGCGGGCTGTATCACCGCCTGGTATGGCAACAGCACCGCCCTCAACCGTAAGGCTCTCCAGAGGGTAGTGAGGTCTGCACAACGCATCACCGGGGGCAAACTACCTGCCCTCCAGGACACCTACACCACCCGATGTCACAGGAAGGCCATAAAGATCATCAAGGACATCAACCACCCGAGCCACTGCCTGTTCACCCCGCTATCATCCAGAAGGCGAGGTCAGTACAGGTGCATCAAAGCTGGGACCGAGAGACTGAAAAACAGCTTCTATCTCAAGGCCATCAGACTGTTAAACAGCCACCACTAACACTGACACTGACTCAACTCCAGCCACTTGAATAATGGGAATTGATGGGAAATGACGTAAATATATCACTAGCCACTTTAAACAATGCTACCTTATATAAATGTTACTTACCCTACATTATTCATCTCATATGCATACGTATATACTGTACTCTATATCATCGACGGTATCCTTATGTAATACATGTATCACTAGCCACTTTATACTATACTATGCCACTTTGTTTACATACTCATCTCATTTGTACATACTGTACTCGATACCATCTACTGTATCTTGCCTATGCTGCTCTGTACCATCACTCATTCATATCCTTATGTACATATTCTTTATCCCCTTACACTGTGTACAAGACAGTAGTTTTGGAATTGTTAGTTAGATTACTTGTTATTACTGCATTGTCGGAACTAGAAGCACAAGCATTTCGCTACACTCGCACTAACATCTGCTAACCATGTGTATGTGACAAATAAAATTTGATTTGATTTGATTTGATTTAATATCTGCACCTACGGGTTTTCATGTTAATATCTTCACCTACCGGTTTCCATGTTAATATCTTCACCTACCGGTTTCCATGTTAATATCTGCATCCACCGGTTTCCATGATGTTAATATCTGCACCTACCGGTTTCCATGATGTTAATATCTGCACCTACCGGTTTCCATGATGTTAATATCTGCACCTACCGGTTTTCATGTTAATATCTTCACCTACCGGTTTCCATGTTAATATCTGCATCCACCGGTTTCCATGATGTTAATATCTGCACCTACCGGTTTCCATGATGTTAATATCTGCACCTACCGGTTTCCATGTTAATATCTGCACCTACCGGTTTTCATGTTAATATCTTCACCTACCGGTTTCCATGTTAATATCTGCATCCACCGGTTTCCATGATGTTAATATCTGCACCTACCGGTTTCCATGATGTTAATATCTGCACCTACCGGTTTCCATGTTAATATCTGCACCCACCGGTTTCCATGTTAATATCTGCACCTACCGGTTTCCATGATGTTAATATCTGCACCTATCGGTTTTCATGTTAATATCTGCACCTACCGGTTTTCATGTTAATATCTTCACCTACCGGTTTCCATGTTAATATCTGCACCCACCGGTTTCCATGATGTTAATATCTGCACCTACCGGTTTCCATGATGTTAATATCTGCACCTACCGGTTTCCATGATGTTAATATCTGCACCTACCGGTTTCCATGATGTTAATATCTGCACCTACCGGTTTCCATGTTAATATCTGCACCTACCGGTTTCCATGATGTTAATATCTGCACCTATCGGTTTTCATGTTAATATCTGCACCTACCGGTTTTCATGTTAATATCTTCACCTACCGGTTTCCATGTTAATATCTGCACCCACCGGTTTCCATGATGTTAATATCTGCACCCACCGGTTTCCATGATGTTAATATCTGCACCTACCGGTTTCCATGATGTTAATATCTGCACCTACCGGTTTCCATGATGTTAATATCTGCACCTACCGGTTTCCATGATGTTAATATCTGCACCTACCGGTTTCCATGTTAATATCTGCACCTACCGGTTTCCATGATGTTAATATCTGCACCTACCGGTTTCCATGTTAATATCTGCACCTACCGGTTTCCATGTTAATATCTACATCTACCGGTTTTCATGTTAATATCTACATTACCGGTTTCCATGTTAATAACTGCACCTACCGGTTTCCATGTTAATATCTGCACCTACCGGTTTCCATGTTAATAACTGCACCTACCGGTTTCCATTTTAATATCTACATCTACCAGTTTCCATGTTAATATCTTTACCTACCGGTTTCCATGTTAATATCTACACCTACCGGTTTCCATGTTAATATCTACATCTACCGGTTTCCATGGCCTCTCCAGTTGAAAAGCTTGGATGTCGCTGTGTATGATATTTTAAGCTTGACTGTATACCTTTCTTACTCATGGGATGGTGTAACTTCTGTTGATTTGGAGTGTTGCTCTGCTATTTTATGTTGCATATGAGATGTGGTCAACAAACAAAAAAAATCTGGAAAAGAATGTGTAACCAGTATAATTTCAGAAAATCTTTTTATGATTGAAAGGGAAAACGACATGCCATGGAAGAGTACATGCAATGGTGAAATACATGTTGAAATGGGACACCTCATGAATAAAGTTTTATTCCAGTAGGTGCACACTGTATAACTTTGGAAAAATACATATCAAGTTAACAGTGTGCTTATAGTAATATAGTGTTTATAGTAATGCCATGTGAGTTTAAAAAAAATGCTTTTTTGTTTTACTGACAAGACATTTATATATTTTACACTTTGAAGAAATTACTCAACTACTTTAGCTAAAATGTTTTTAATTAAAAAAAAATGGTACACCACATATTGTACTTTCGTATTACAGGAATAAGGTTGATGTTTCATCTACCTGAGAGAAAAAACACAAGTCATCATAATAAAAATCATACACATCTGGTTACATAGGGCCTTTACACATTCATTGGCACTAAATCCTATGACCTTGGTATAAGTCACCAAAACAGTAGTTTTGAACCCAGTAAAAGAGAAACCCCTAAACTGTTTTTATATTCTGAAGAATGATTTTCAAAAAATTCTCCCACAATAATGGATGCATTTGCAACGTGTCTAAAAACATACTTGATGACCACACAATTACTCGTTTTCATAAAAACATGATGCTACGCACTACCGTGGATTCTACGAGTACTCAATGATGAATTCTGGGTAAATCTGCTGTTTCTCAAACACAACAAAAATGGCTGGGTTGCTTTCGGAGTCGACACAGCTGTCGTAGAGCCCCTTGCTGGTGCCTTTCTGAGGGGGGCGAAGGTAGTCCCTGTTTCCCTTAGTGAACTCCCCGACCAGCACCAGAGCCACAAACATGATCTTCTTGCCAGAGGCCGAAGACTTGGAGTATCTATTAGAGTACGAGGCATCTCTGGCAAAATAGCTTCCTGGAAAATAATCGTAAACATGTTAGAGTAAAACGAAAAACATGCTTAAAAACGTTCTCAGAAGCAGTGGATATTAGTCATTGATATAGCTGTATAAACATTCACCTTTGCCGTAATGTGTTCCATGGATGCCACAGACCCTCCAGTCAAAGTTCTGTTCACAGATGGCATCTAAGATGGGCAGTTCTGTGCCGTGGAACAAGTGTCTCTCATCCACAAGTTTCCCTCCATTCTTCACCTTCATCTGTTCCTTCTGCCTGGCCACAAACACACCAACCAACACATCCATGAGGCACTCCTATAAGTGGACAGTTTAAAACCTAAATGTTCCCTCTGCACTCCAACGTTACCGTCTTTACCACTAAACCAACACTAACATAGTGTAGTGTACATACCACTGGAAGACCCTCCAGAGTGAGGGGTTCTGGATCCTGTTGATTTTGTGGATGGTGCTGGTGGACATGGTACGTTTGAACAGACTCTGCACCATTTGGTACTCTGTCATCAGGCCTAAGACTGGAACCAGCTGAAGGAAACAGATTAATCATTTGGATTGCGTGTGTGTGTGTGTGTGTGTGTGTGTGTAACCGTATCAGCATATTATGACTGGGAGTACCTTGTATGTGAAGTCAGGCAGGGCTCCCTTGTCCCAGTGTGGAGGGACAGACACAGTAGAAGAGCTGGTGCTCTCTGGAGATCCACTACCATGGAGACAGAAATACAGGAAGTTCAAAAAGGGAAGCTTTCTGTTTTGATTGATTCAGAGATATATCCAACAGGGCTTCCTCTACAAACCCTAACTACAACATTTCCACTTCAAATAAAATAACATTTTAGATAACAAACTAGTAAACTTACGTTGTGGAAATTACCACCAGGGACACCAGAAGTCAATCTTAAATGAATCATTCTTTATTAACAGCAAGCTGGAGAGGTCACGGTCAAACTTAGATGCATAAAGTACGGGTCTGAAGTGAGCTTCTATGGGGCAGTCCCGTTAGTTCTCTTATATACTGCTTACAGACAAGCTACATAGGCATGGTTCATAGGGTTGGTTCCTGCATGTGTCTAGCACCGTCTCCCATCTTAACTTATAGAACATATTCTGGGGGTTCTGCCAAAAGGTCTGAGGAGGGAGTCATGACCGTCTCCCCCAAATACCTCTACCCAGCACCTACAGGAACTCATGATTTTATGAGACAAGATGTACAGTTCAAGGCTCTCTCTTCAGACAACAGAGATTCCCACACACTTGTACAATCTTTAGTAGTATTACGGTCAGTAAATATCCTGATGATGTTTTGAAGGAAAACATGAAATACTAAATCGCGATGAACGATTTCGCTCTAAACGAAGAGCTATAATAACAGGCCAAGATGAGGAACATGAGTTATGGTGTGGGAGGACATTAACATTACATAGGCCTACAGTAGAGTGATGAAGGACAGTCATAATAGGCGTACTGTACCTCTTCAGCTTGGCCTCCACATCCTGTCCAGAGAGAAAGCAGGGTCTCCTACGAACCTCTCTTTTGGTTTTGAATCTAACATTCTGCTGATACATCTCTGAAATAGAGAATCTATCAAAATGCATCTAGTATGACAAAACAGTTTACGGGGTTGTTTACTGACGAACGTTTAACCAGGTAAGTTATTGAAAACAAATTATATTTTGTAATAATGGCAAATAGCTGCTGAAAGGCTACATAGTTGTCCCAAACTGTTTACAGTACCTTTGAAATAGAGAATGTACTGGTTATGGCCAGATCCAAATGGAATCTCGCTGTCCGAGTCAGCTTGGTATACATTCTCCAGGGTCTTGGATGTGACAGAGGCCACTTTCTCCTTATCATCATACATCTACATAGAATACGAACAAAGCTCATATAAACCCACAATGAAAACATTCCCTAACACATTAAAACGGTACAACTTGCACTTATTCCTGTGTAGTAACACTGGTTACTATAGTAACAGCATTGCTCAACTCCATTGTCCATTAACTTAACAGAGAACTGAAACTTTACTTTATGCACAACCCAACCCCCAGAGACAGAGACAGACACACACACACACATCACCCCCGAAGGGCTGGAAGCAAATGGGTCAGCCACAGTGCAGTGCCAAAGGAGCAATTATAGGTGGCTAAGTGCCTTGCAAGGGCACAACGGCAGGTGATGGTTTCTAGGATAATACTAACAACCCTCCGGTTGCAGGCTCATTCCGCACCAGATTTTCCTGTCTGAGCTGGGATTCACACCCCGCTTCTTGAACCACTGGGCTACCTTCCGCCAGTTATAATGCAGTTACTAAAGTACCACGTAACATGTTAAAATAACAGTGTTGTTCTCTGAAGGACAGGACCTAGAAGTATTAATTGAACCGACCTCCTGGCCATACTCTATCCACTGTCCCAGCTCACCCGACCAGTACCACAGCCATTCTGTGGTAAGGATGAAGTGAGGAGGTTTGGTGACCGACGACACAGTGGACAGACGACGCACTGGAGACCTTCCACATGTCATGGTGAGGAAGTTCACTGGCTGGACACCTCCACTAGGGGCAACAGAGAGAGAATGCTGTACTCCAACAGTCAAATAAAAACAACATGTTGTCACATGCGAACACAACAGGTGTAGAATTTAACGGGAAACACTTACTTACGAGCCCTTTCCCAACAATGCAGAGATAAAAAGTTAGACAAAAAGGTCAAATGTAGGTAGGGGTAAAGTGACTAGTCGCAGCAGCGTATGTGAAGAGTTAAAAAGTGTGTGTAAGTGTCCGTTTGTGGTGTCAATATGCATGTGTATGTGTGTATGTTTTGTGTGTGTGAGCATATGTAGTGTGTGTGTTGGGAGTGGGTGTCAGCGTGTGGGTAGAGTCCACTGAGTGTGCATAGAGCCGGTGCAAGAGAATCAGTGCAAATAAAAAGGGGCTCAATGATAATAGTCCAGGTAGCCATTTGATTCATTATTCAGCAGTCTTACGGTTTGGGGGTAGAAGCTGTTCAGCAGTCTTACGGCTTGGGGGTAGAAGCTGTTCAGCAGTCTTACGGCTTGGGGGTAGAAGCTGTTCAGCAGTCTTACGGCTTGGGGGTAGAAGCTGTTCAGCAGTCTTACGGCTTGGGGGTAGAAGCTGTTCAGCAGTCTTACGGCTTGGGTGTAGAAGCTGTTCAGCAGTCTTACGGCTTGGGGGTAGAAGCTGTTCAGCAGTCTTACGGCTTGGGGGTAGAAGCTGTTAAGGAACCTTTTGGTCCCAGACTTGGCGCTCTGGTACCGCTTGCCGTACGGTAGCAGAGAGAACAGTCTATGACTAGGGTGGCTAGAGTCTGACGATTTTTAGGGCCTTCCTCTAACACCGCCTGGTATAAAGGTCCTGGATGTCATGGAGCTCGGCCCCAGTGATGTAGTGGACCATACGAACTACCCTCTATAACGCCTTATGGTCAGATGCCAGGCAGTTGCCATACCAGGCGGTGGGTGATGCAGCAAGTCAAGATTCTCTCAATGGTGCAGTTGTAGAACTTTAAGGATTTGAGGGGCCCATGCCGATCTCTTCAGCCTCCTAAGTGGGAAGAGGCATCGTCGTGCCCTATTCACGACTGTGTTGGTGTGTTTGGACCATGATAGGTCCTTAGTGATGTGGACACTGCGGAACTTGAAGCTCTCGACCCGCTCCACTACAGCCCTACCGTTGTGAACGGGGTTGTGCTCGACCCTCCATTTCCTGTAGTCCTTTTTCTTGCTGACGTTGAGGGAGAGGTAGTTGTCCTGGCAGTGTCTCTGACCTCCTCCCTATAGGCTGTCTCATCATTGTCAGTGATCATGCCTACCACCGTCGTGTCATCGGCAAACATAATGATGGTGTTGGAGGGAGGTGTTCAATCTCAGGGTCCTTAGCTTACTGATGAGCTTGGAGGGCACTATAGTGTTGAATGCTGAGCTATAGTCAATGAACAGCTTTCTCACGTAGGTGTTCCTTTTGTCCATGTGGTAAAGGGCGGTGTGGAGTGCAATAGAGATTGCGTCATCTGTGGTTCTGTTGGAGTGGGTCCAGTGTGTTTGGATTGATGGTGTTGATGTGAGCCATGCCTTTCGAAACATTTCATTGCTACAGATGAGTTCATTGCGACAGGTTATGTTGGTGTTCTTGGGCACAAGGACTATGGTGGGCTGCTTGAAACATGTATGTATTACAGACTAGGTCTGGGAGAGGATGAAAATATCATTGAAGACATATGCCAGCTGGTCAGTGTATGCTCCAACTACATGTCTTGGTAATCCGTCTGTGAGTGTTAACCTGTTTAAAGGTCTTGGCTACAGAGAACATGATCACACAGTTGTCCGGAACAGCTGGAGCTCTCATGCATGGTTCAATGTTGCTAGCCTCAAAGCAAGCATTTCGCTTGTCTGGTAGGCTTGCGTCACTGGGCAGCTTACGGCTGGGTTTCCCTTTCAATCCGTGATAGTTTACAAGCCCTACCACATCCGACGAGCGTCAGAACCGGTGTAGTAGGATTATATCTTAGTCTTGTATTGACACTGCTTGTTTGATGGTTCGTCTGAGGGTGTAGCGGAATTTCTTATAAGCGTCCGGATTAGTGTCCCACTCCAAGGCGGCGGCAGCTCTAGCCTTTAGCTCAGTAAGGAGGTTTCCTTTAATCCATGGCTTCTGGTTGGTATATGTAGGTATGGCACTGTGGGGATGACATCGTCGATGCACTTATTAATGAAGCTGGTGACTGACGTGGTAAACTCCTCAATGCCATCGGATGAATCCCAGAACATATTCCAAATCGGTGCTAGCGAAACAATCCGGTATCTTAGCATCCGCTTAATCGCACAACTTCCATATTGAGCACGTCACTAGTCGAGTGTAGTACATTAAATAGGATTTTGTTTGTATTTAAAAAATATGTTTAAAAAAATAACATCTGATATGACGACAACTGTACCTTGTATCTTTTCCTGGGATACAGTAGGCCTTTTCAATCTCCTCCACATTGGGCAGGTCTCTCCAAGTCACTCCATCTCTCTCTAAGATCTGCCATTTGTAAGGCAGGTGGTAGTGGATACGGACACACTTCTCTGACAGCACACACAGCCACAGAAACACATGTAAACACTTCAAACACAGTACTGTAAACTAAAATGTTGATAAAGTAGGTTTAGTTCATGTTACCTTTGAAGCTGCAGTGTCTGCGGATGAAGAAGAGGCAGATTTCATTCCTGTCGGTTTCACTGATGGAGCGGGACGAAGACTTACGAGAACGCTCTTTCCCAACTGGCTCTATGGCTGGGGCAGGGGAGGGTACTACAACTAGACACAGGACAAACACAGTTACTACATTATATTACAATGATATTTCCATTGATTCTACCTGGTCATTTCCTTACCAGATGGCTTTTCTTCGTGACTCTGACCGATGATGATGAATTTGTTATTGTAGATCTTGTCGAGGATGCTGATGTTCTCTTGGCTGAATCCTCTGCCATTTAGGATCTTCATGGTGGTGGCGTCAAATGTGTGGGCCCTCTTACATCCAGCACCAAACTTACAGTCTCCCTGGAGGAAGTGCAGGCAGAGGTGGAGGCTGGTGCAACTGGTTTTAAACTTGCAGGAGCCATGCTCACCAACACCCTTGTTGTAATGGGAGCAGATCTGGAAAGAGTTGAAAGGAGATGGTAAAACATCCAGATACTACTGTAGACTACATGCAAATCACATTTGGCAAGGCATTTGGCAAGGCATACTCGTTTTCCTCATACAAGTAGGCCTACATGAATGCATGCATATCTATTGAAGTTGAAAAACAGGACTAACTGAATGTGAAACTTGCAAAAGCCAGTCACCCAGTCAACCGATTGGTACATGTCTAGCCCTGAAATAAGTTTGATATGTGTAACAATATGGCAGGTATACCCTTAAAATGGCAAGTTATCCAAGATAGGAAACAATTAGGCGGCCAGTACGATGCAAAACACTTCATTTAAATATTTACAGAGAATACATAAGTAGAAGCAGATCAGCCTATAGTTTACACATGTATCTGCATTTTGTTTTTACCCCTTTTTTCTCCCCAATTTCATGGTATCCAATTGGTAGTAGTTAGTCTTGTCTCGTCGCTGCAACTCCCGTACGGACTCTGGAGAGGCGAAGGTCGAGAGCCATGCGTCCTCCGAAACACAACCCGCACTGCTTCTTGACACAATGCACATCCAACCCGGAAGCCAGCCGCACCAATGTGTAGGAGGAAACACCGTACACCTGGCGACCTGGTCAGCGTGCACTGCGCCCAGGATATCCCTGCCGGCCAAACCCTCCCGGCCAAACCCTCCCTAACCTGGACAACGCTGGGCCAATTGTACGCCGCCCCATGGGTCTCCCGGTCGCGGCCTGCTGCAGAGCCTGGACTCGAACCCAGAATCTCTGGTTAGCCTTAGACCACTGCGCCACATGAGAGGCCCTTGACTGAAGACCTTTTTAATGCCACTTGGAATGCAATATAATACAAATTCTGAGGTCTGTGCACACCACATAACTGCGAATATTCTCCTCCAGAAATTAGCCCATGTTGGCAAAAAGTAGCATTTTTAGGGCTAGCTCTTTCAGCAAAGGCTATAGCCTACATGGCTCATATTACTAGGGAGATGGCCTTTACCGATGTACAGTAGTAGTATAGCGGTCAGGCTATAAAATGGTTGAAACATGGAGTTGCCCATCTGCATTTGTTTAGGCTACCGCAATGGGCTAATCATTAGCTAGATCCCAATTTCTAAGTGTTCAGAATGTTGGCTTCAATACCAATACCAGCTATACTGATACTCAATAACATACCAATACCACTGAACAAATGCCTTAAAGTCAAATATTACAGCACCGTTACTGTATAAAACCTGTGGTCAGCTAGTCGCCTGTGCAGGATTTTGATCCAGCCCTGCTTTAAAAGGTCCTGTTGAGCAGTTGATTTGTAGAACACGGCGTGCTAGAGTGGGGCTGGAACAACAAGTCGACACCCAGTGGCTCTCCTGAAGGTAAATGCGCTATAACATTAGAACACTAGCCTACAACAAGCAAAAAATCATTCAGTGAATCAGGTATCAGATGGCTATACCTCGAAGCAAGGTACTTAAGCGGGAGGGCTCTAGACTGACTTTTTCCAGGGCCAAGTAAGACATAGAAGACGTTAGTTATTTCATCTAACATGTTCAGGGAATGCATGGTGGATATGTGCAACATGTTAAATAGGATCAAGAACAATCTGATATACTTTTTGAAATTAAATTGCCTGCATATTCTTTTGTGCATATTGGCCAATTATTCTACATAATTTACCACCTGAGGAAGTGGGACCTCAAAACACATTAGCTAGATCGCTAACTCTAAATATGATATTGCTGCTAGATAGCAATGCAAGTGATCTAACATTATGTCCTACAAAAACATTCCATTGGTACGCTACATGATGTAGGCCTATTCACTGCATATGGAGTGCTATGCTCCATTCCACTGGCGCATGATCTCAATTACATACGCCATTTGTAAAGTGGTGTTATTTACTCTATCGTCAGTTGTGAAACAATGTTTAGAGTCACATAAAGTTGAGGCTCCTCTATTTTAAAAGTACAGTAATTGTTTAAATAAAGGTCTTTCCCGCAATTACATTTCGAAATGTTGCTCAACTGTCAGTACGCTTCCGTTTATCTGCATCTCTCCCTTTATATCTTGTGCAAAGGGGGGAGCGGGAATGAGAGCCAGCAGCAAAACAGGAACAGGGCCATAGCTGCGGGAAGTATACTTTTCAGGAGACTGACAAGATTTGGCATGGGTCCCCAGATCCTCAAAAAGTTCTACAGCTGCACCATCGAGAGCATCCTGACCGGTTGCATCACCGCCTGGTATGGCAACTGCTCGGCATCTGACCATAAGGCAGTACAGAGGGTAGTGCGTACGGCCCAGTACATCACTGCTGCCAAGTTTCCTGCAATCCAGGACCTATATAAAAAGGCGGTGTCAGAGAAAAGCCCATAAAATTGTCAGAGACTCCAGTCACCAAAGTCATAGACTGTTCTCTCTGCTACCGCACAACAAGCGGTACCGAAGCACCAAGTATAGAACCAAAAGGCTCCTTAACAGCTTCTACCCCAAGCCATAAGACTGCTGAACAACTAATCAAATGGCCACCGGGCTATTACCCCCTCCCCCCCCCCCCCCCTCTCATTTGTTTTGTACAGTGCTGCTACTCGCTGTTTATTATCTATGCATAGTCACTTCACCCCTATCTACATGTACAAGTTACCTTTAACCTGTACCCGCACACACTGACTCGGTACCTTCTGTATAGAGCCTCGTTATTGTGTTACTTTTTAATTTATTTTTTAACTTTAGTTTATTTGGTAAATATTTTCTTAACTCTTCTTGAACTACACTGATGGTTAAGGGCTTGTAAATAAGCATGTCACGGTAAGGTTGACACTTGTTGTATTCGGCGCATGTGACAAATAAAGTTTGAATTGAAGTAGGGGTGCTGCAGCCAACTCTTATAAATCGTAAAAAAATTATCTTATAAATCATAAAAAAATTATAAAACCCCGATCAGGTGTCCACATAGTTTTTATCATTTACTGTAACTTCAGCAATTGCACTCGTCATATTACTCTGTAGGCTACTGACCGATGCAAAGCTTCCTCCTTGGTCAGTAGCCTACAGAGTGGTATGAGAAGAGGGCCATCCTCCTGCATCTCACATCTACCTGTTGTTATTGAACTCTGCCTGCTGGACCCATGGGTTGAGGCAAACTCTGTCATATCCAGGATGGAGTGTCATGCATTCCACCTCTCCTGCTACCTGGCTGCACCTGTCCATAACCTGTAATCCATTACATACAGTAGATGGCACACACTGGAGACCTCACCCAGAGAGCTGTGCATGTCAGTGAGTGGTTAGACAGCCAAATCCTTAGATTAGGCCAAACAGACAAATGCCTTACCAGTTCTGGTTAGACAGCTGAAGTTGTGTGTAGAGTACAACTTATTTGTATTTGCTAGGTAAGTGTAAGAATACTGTCTTTATATCACAAAGCTATGTTAACTAACATTAGCTGCTGTCAGCTTGGCTAAACACAAGGTCAGCGCAGGCTTTAGAACTGAATTAGCTGACCATCTTGAGATAGTCAGTCATTCAGGAGGGGAGAAGTCCTCAACTTCAAAACTTTGTTCAAGCTGGCTTGGCTTACCTTGCTGTACTCGCTACTAACCTTGTTTGTTGTGATTGAATGGCAAAGACAAACCTAAGAAACACCCACATGAAGCCACACCCCCAAGACAAATCTCTCAAGTTATTTTGTTGAGATCATCAAAAGTACCACGCATCATCCATTCATTTGTTCAGATGCATGAGACAACCACTTCAGCAAGGAGTCCTGCTGCAGTGTTGATCTCAATGCTGGGCATTTAAGCCCTGAACAATGCCTGACAGGCAAGTATTCTCCCAGCTAACTTGGCTAGTCTTGCGAGCTAGCTAGTTGGTCTTGTTGACTAGCTAGCTTGTTATCTATGCTGGTTGTTAGCTTGCATAACTGATGTGTATAAGGGACACTTCATGTTTTGTGGATAATATAAAACATGTACAGTGGCTGAGCTCCATTCCAGACAGGCTGATCAAATTCCATTTATTAAGTGGCTCATAAGTCAGGTTGTTGCCAGGCAAGGAGGGTGGTTCGGTCAGCCCAACCCATCACTTGGGGCACACTGCCTGCCTTCCAGAACATCTACAGCACCCGTGTTAAAGGAAAGCTAAGAATATCATCAAGGACCGCAACCACCCGAGCCAGGACCTGTTCACCTCGCTACCATCTACAAGACAGAGACAGTGCAGGTGCATCAAAGCTGGGACCGAGAGACCCTGAAAAAATGGCTTCCATCTTCAGGCCATCAGACTGTTAAATAGTCAACACTAGCCGGCCTCTGCCCACTATAGCCTTCCCTGAATTTAGTCACTGTTACTAGCCGGCTACCACCCAGAACTCTACCCTGCACCATAGAGACTTCTGCCCTATGTATATAGTCAAGGCTGCATTGAGACAATGACTTATCAGTGGCCCAAACCCTGCTCAGATAATCCCTACCATTGTGTCGCTGAGTGGTCGTAATGCTGCTGCAAATGTACATTGTCCTGCGCCAAATACAACAGTTGTAGAACTTACCGTGAAATGCTTACTTACAAGCCCTTAACCAACAATGCAGTTAAGAAAATATTTACTGAAATATTTTTACTCTAAGTAAAAAAAAATATAATAATAACAACAACAATTTAAAAAAAGTTATAATAAATAATAATGAGGCTATATACAGGGAGTACCGGTACAGGTCAATGTACAGGGGTACAGGTTAGTCAAGGTTATTTGAACATGTAGGTAGGGGTAAAGTGACTATGCATAGATAAAACTGAGTAGCAGCAGTATAAAAACAAAAAGGGGGAGGGTATCAATGTAATAGTCCAGGTGACCATTTGATTAATTGTTCAGCAGTCTTATGGCTTGGGGGTAGAAGCTGTTAAGGAGCCTTTTGGACCTAGAGTTGGCGCTCCGGTACTGCTTGCCGTGCAGTAGCAGATAGAACAGTCCAGGACTTGGGTGACTGGAGTCTTCGACAATTTTATGAGTCTTCCTCTGACACCGCCTAGTATACAATTTAGGTCCTGGATGGCAGGAAGCTTGGCCCCAGTGATGTACTGGGCCGTACGCACTGCCCTCTGTAGTGCCTTATGGTCAGATGCCGAGCAGTTGCCATACCAGGCAACCGGTGATGCAACCGGTCAGGATGCTCTCGATGTTGCAGCTGTAGAACTTTGAGGATCTGGGGAACCATGTTAAATCTTTTCAGTTTCCTGAGGGGGAAAATGCATTGTCGTGCCCTTTTCAGAACTGCCTTGTTGTGTTTGGACCATGATAGTTTGTTGGTGATGTGGACACTAAGGAACTTGAAAGTCTCGACTCGCTCCACGACACCCCCATCGATGTTAATGGGGGTGTGCCATGTCCTCTTTTTCCTGTAGTCCACGATCATCTCCTTTGTCTTGCTCATGTTGAGGGAGAGGTTACTGTCCTGGCACCACACTGTCAGGTCTCTGACCTCCACCCTATAGGCTGTCTCATTGTTGTCGGTGATCAGGCCTACCACCGTTGTGTCGTCAGCAAACTAGATGTTGGAGTCGTGCTTGGCCACACAGTCGTGGGTGAACAGGGAGTACAGGAGGGGACTACGCACGCACCCCTGATTGGAGTGGGTCTAGGGTTCCTGGGATAATGGTGTTGATGTGAGCCTTGACCAGCCTTTCAAAGCACTTCATGGCTACCGGCATGAGTGCTAGGGGGCGGGACTCATTTAGGTTGGTTACCTTCACTTTCTTGGGCACATGGACTATGGTGGTCTGCTTGAAACGTGCAGGTATTACAAACTCGGTCAGATAGAGGTTGAAAATGTCAGTGAAGACGCATGCCAGTTGGTCCGCGCATGCTCCGAGTACACGTCCTAGTAATCCGTCTGGCCCTGCGGCCTTGTGAATGTTGACCTGTTTAAAAAGTCTTGCTCACGTCGGCTACGGAGAACGTGATCACACAGTCGTCCGGAACAGCTGGTGCACTCATGCATGCGTCAGTGTTGCTTGCCTTGAAGCGAGCATAAAAAGGCATTTAGCTCTTCTGGTAGGCTCGCATCACTGGGCAGCTCGCGGCTGGGTTTCCCTTTGTAGTCCGTAATAGTTTGCCTGCCCTCCCAAATCCGATGAGCATCAGAGCCGACAAATAAGACACACACCACCACCCCTCGTCTTACCGGATGAGGGTGATCAATCCTGCCGATGCACGGAAAATCCAGCCAACTGTATATTATCTGTGTTATTGTTCAGCCACGACTCAGTGAAAAATAAGATATTACCGTTTTTTAATGTCCCATTGGTAGGATAGTCTCGAACGGCGCTCATCCAGCTTATTCTCCAGTGATTCCACGTTTGGCAATAGCACAGATGGTAGAGGCGGGTTACCCACTCGCCAACAAATTCTCACAAGTCATCTGCGCCCCCTGTATCTCCATCTTTTCTTCATGCGAATGATGGGGATTTGGGCCAGGGAGAAACATTATATTTCTTCAAATCAGACTCTGCATCTCAAGTCAGACACTGAATCTCAGTGCTTGAGGCGTCTCTACAGACCCTGGTTCGATTCCAGGCTGTATCACAGGCTGTATCACAGAAAACGGGCTCCTCCCAATCGCACAATTGGCCCAGCATCTCCTGGGTTTGGCCGGTGTAGGCCATCATTGTAAATAAGAATTTGTTAACTGACTTGCCTAATTAAATAAAGGTAACGATTTTTTAAAATGTTTTATCTTAAAATCTAGGAAAACCAAAGTTCCAAAGGTTGGGCCTAATAGTGTATAAGGAGGTCATGCAATACAAGTATTGTAATGATTCCTACAGTTTGTTGAAGATTAAAATCATATTTTCTAGTCTGTGGTGTGTAATGAGAAGCAACCAGACGCTGTACTTGACACATTTATGAAAATGCTTATTACAGTTACTAATAAGCATGCACCCATTAAGAAAGGGAATGTTAAAACTGAGGAAAAAGGAATGGAAAATAAGTTTGGCTGCATCGCTCTGGATGGGAAGCTGTTAGATGACTAATGTGATGTCGTTGTTGAGTGGCCTCACTGCAAGTATATTGTATGTTTTAAATTTAAAAAATATATATATAAAAGAAAAAGTCTGGCTGTACAGCCGATTGACAAAGTACTGTAAATTGAGGAATCATGTGACTACACTGAACAAAAAGACGAAGAAACTTTACTATGAAATAAAGAACAATTATATCATGAATAATAGTAAAGCCTTCAAATAAAATTGTACGCAAAAATACTCCATTCATTGAATCAGATGTCTCACTCAACACAAAGCCCACTGATATTGCCAACTACTTAAAAAAAATAATAATAGGCAAGATTAGCAAATGTAGGCATGATATGCTAACAACATGTGACCGACCGGCTCGATTCTGTCTCATGAAGAAACATTTGAAATGGTGTTTATTTTTTTTTATACATTGGATCACACACTACAGTTGAGGAACAATGTGAAAGTAATTCTGTCTTTGAAAGTTGAACTTCACTTCTGAGAAAATGGCCTTTGACTGAATGTTTTGTTACACCTACTGGAGAGCTCTTCTTTGTCAACACCTATTCAGCACGTTCACACTCTCTTAAGCTTTAGCCCCACCCATCTCTGTAAAGGGTTGATCCGAACATTCTGTTCTAACAACAGTAGTCAAGCACCCAAGCTAACTGGCTAACGTTGGCTAGCTAATTCCAGACACAAATGAGAGAATAGCGCACTGACAATTTCACTCGCCCTAGCAGAGCTAGTTAGGCTGTTGTGTTATCTAGAGCGTTTGTGACTGCAACTGTGCTGCTGGAAAAAATGTATGCCTTTTTGCCAACTTTTACTGACACCGGCCATATTCAACGGGTGTTGAGCGTACGTTCATTCGTCAGTTATTTTGAGCTCTGGCACACTCAGACCAGAGTACTCTGAAATTGGAATTTAGCAGTTATGTCTATCAACAGCTGTTGCAGTGACATCATGAGCATTCTATTGAAATGGATACTTGCATATTGGAGTCTTTTGTTAAGACATGTAGCTAGCTAGCTAAACAATTAACCATAATCTCAACTCATGACGTTACTACCCTGCATGAATCTGCAGGTAGCTAACCAACCAGATTCAATGTTAGCTAGCTAACATTAGGCTATAACTAAACAAAGCAAATGGCGCCAAGAACCAAATAATATTACTACATAGATCATACACGTAACGTTAGCTAGCAAGCCAGCCAGCTAATGTTAGCTAGCTAGCTAACAGTACACTAACTTTAAATGAAAACAACTTTATGACAAAATTAGAAATGTGTAATATCTGAAAATGTAGCTCATATACATCTTACGTATACATGGATGGACGCTTCTCCCTCTCTGTCACGGATGCCACTATTATTATGAACCTACTCATCCATGCATATCTGACCAAATTATGAAAGACAAGCATTGTAATTCAGAATTCCGTAAAGGGTGTGGAGAAAAAAATTGTAGTCTAACAATGACGAGCCACCTGAGTCTGACAACATGGATTGAAAATTACTGCGAATGATAGTGGAGAATATTGCCACTACTTTTTTGCCATCTCTTCCATCTAAGCCTACAGGAAAGTGTGTGCACTCAGGCCTGGCGGGAAGCAAAGCACACTTTACTGGCTCAAACAGCCGACCAATCAGCCTGTTCCCCACCCGTAGTAAACTATTGGAAATAAATTGTGTTTAACCAGATAATTAGTTTACTGTGAAATACAATGCTAACAGATTTTCAGAATGCTTATAGGGAAGGGCATTCAATATGTACAGCACTTACACAAATGACTGATGATTGGCTGACAAATTGATAATAAATTATTGTGGGAGTGGTTGTGTTAGACTTCAGTGCAGCTTTTGACATTATCGATCATAATCTGCTGCTGGAAAAACTTGTGTTAAGGCTTTACATCCCCTGCTATAATGACCTGTCACTGACTCTGGGCAAAGCCTGTGTGTCTATGTATGCTGATTAGAGGTCGACCGATTAAATCGGAATGGCCGATTAATTAGGGCCGATTTCAAGTTTTCATAACAATTGGAAATCTGTATTTTTGGGCGCCGATTTTTTTAAACACCTTTATTTAATCTTTATTTAACTTGGCAAGTCCGTTAAGAACACATTCTTATTTTCAGAGACGGCCTAGAAATGGTGGGTTAACTGCCTCGTGAAAATCTGTCGTTCTGCCCCTGAACCTTGTCAGCCCGGGGGATCCAATCTTGCAACATTACAGTTAACTAGTCCAACGCAATAATGACCTGCCTCTCTCGTTGCACTCCACAAGGAGACTGTCTGTTACGCAAATGCAATAAGCCAAGGTAAGTTGCTAGCTAGCATTAAACTTCTCATAAAAAACAATCAATCATAATAGTTAACTACACGTGTCCTTTGTTGCATATAATCTGACTGAGCATCTAACTCCGCTCTGACTGAGCGGTGGTAGGCAGAAGCAGGCGCGTAAACATTCATTCAAACAGAACTTTTGTGCGTTTTGCCAGCAGCTCTTCGTTGTGCGTCAAGCGTTGTGCTGTTTATGACTTCAAGCCTATCAACTCCCGAGATGAGGCTGGTGTAACCGAAGTGAAATGGCTGGCTAGTTAGCCTGCGCTAATAGCATTTCAAACTTCACTCGCTCTGAGCCTTGGGGTGGTTGTTTCCCTTGCTCTGCATGGGTAACCCTGCTTCGATGTGGTGGCTGTTGTCGTAGTGTTGCTGGTTCGAGCCCAGGGAGGAGCGAGGAGAGGAACGGAAGCTATACTGTTACACTGGCAATACTAAAGTGACTATAAGAACATCCAATAGTCAACGGTTAATTAAATACAAAATGGTATAGAGGGAAATAGTCCTATAATTCCTATAATAACTACAACCTAAAATGTCTTACCTGGGAATATTGAAGACTGTTAAGGAACCACCAGCTTTCATATGTTCTCATGTTCTGAGCAAGGAACTGAAACGTTAACTTTCTTACATAGCACATATTGCACTTTTACTTTCTTCTCCAACACTTTGTTTTTGCATTATTTAAACCAAATTGAACATGTTTCATTATTTACTTGAGGATAAATAGATTTTATTGATGTATTAAGTTAAAATAAGTGTTCATTCAGTATTGTTGTAATTGCCATTATTACAAATCCATAAAAAATAAATAATAATATATTTTTTTTTAAATCGGCTTTTTTGGTCCTCCAATAATCGTCGTTGAAAAATCATAATCTGTCGACCTCTAATGCTCATGACTCAACACTATACACATCAGCTACCAAAGCAAATTAAATCAATGCAACACTTAGAGCTGCAGTCAGTTTCAGAATGTGTGGCAAGAAATAAGTTCATCCTAAATATTTCAAAAACTAAATGCATTGTTTTTGGGACAAATCGTTCACTAAACCTCAACTAAATCTTGTACTGAATAATGTGGAAATTGAGCAAGTTGAGGAGACTAAACTGCTTTGAGTAACCCTAGTTTGTATACTGTCATGGTCAAAACATATTGATGCAAAAGTAGCCAAGATGCGGAGAAGTCCGTCCATAATAAAGCGCTGCTCTGCCTTCTTAACAGCGCTATCAACAAGGCAGGTCTTACAGACCATACTGTAGTTTTGTTGCACCTGGACTACTGTCTAGTTGTGTGGTCAGGTGCCACAAAGAGTGACTTAAATGTACACAGAGCTAACATTACGGTCTGTCCATGTTAAACTTTCCTGGCTCAAAGTAGAGGAGAGATTGACTTCATCACTACGTGTATTTTGAGAAGTATTGGCATGTTGAATGCACCGCGCTGTCTGTTTAAACTACTGGCACACAGTTCAGACACCAATGAATACCCCACAAGACATGCCACCGGGGACTGTGAACAGACCTGTGAGGTCAGAACAGAGTATGGGAGGTGCACAGTACTATTCCACATCAAGTAACTCATGCAAGCAGTAAATAATATTTTTTTTTAAATATGAAAATGAATCTTATGGAACAGCGGGGAATGTGAAGCGATAACGCACACACACACAGATTTTGTGTTGTAGATATGTGGTAGTAGAGTAGTGGCCTGAGGGCACACACTTAATGCTTTGTGAAATGTAATGTAATTAGTATATACACCACCGTTCAAAAGTTGAGTCACTTAGAAATGTCCTTGTTTTTGAAAGAAAAAAAATTGCCTTTCTCCATTAAAATAACATCAAATTGATCAGAAATACAGTGTAGACATTGTTAATGTTGTAAATGACTATTGTAGCTGGAAACGACAGATTTTTTAAATGGAATATGTACATAGGCGTACAGAGGCCCATTATCAGCAACCATCACTCCTGTATTCCAATGGCACGGTGTGTTAGCCTTTTAAAATTATAAACTTGGATTAGCTAACTGATCATTAGAAAACAGCACAGCTGCACAACTGTTGTTCTGATTAAAGAAGCAATAAAACTGTCTTTCTTTAGACTAGTTGAGTATCTGGAGCATCAGCATTTGTGGGTTCGATTACAGGCTCAAATTGGCCAGAAACAAATACATTTCTTATGAAACTCGTCAGTCTATTCTTGTTCTGAGAAATGAAGGCTATTCCATGCGAGAAATTGCTAAGAAACTGAAGATCTTGTAAAACGCTGTGTACTACTCCCTTCACAGAACAGGGCAAACTGGCTCTAACCAGAATAGAAAGAGGAGTGGGAGGCCCCCGTGCACAACTGAGCAAGGGGACAAGTACATTAGAGTGTCTAGTGTGAGAAACAGACGCCTCACAAGTCCTCAACTGGCAGCTTCATTAAATAGTACCCAGTCTTAACATCAACAACGAAGAGGCAACTCCGGCATGCTGGCCTTCTAGGCAGAGTTGCAAAGAAAAAGCCATATCTCAGACTGGCCAATAAAAAGAAAAGCTGGGCAAAAGAACACAGATACTGGACAGAGGGAGATTGGAAAAAAAGTGTTATGGACAGACGCAGATGAAATGAAAAGAGGATGGAGTGCTTGACGCCATCTGGCAAGCATGGTGGAGGCAATGTGATGGTCTGGGGGTGCTTTGGTGTTGGTAAAGTGGGATATTTGTACAGGGTAAAATGGATCTTTAAGAAGAAAGGCTATCACTCTATTTTGCAACGCCATGCCATACCCGGTAGATGGCACTTAATTGGAGCCAATTTCCTCCTACAACAGGACAATGACCCAAAGCACAGCTCCAAACTATGCAATACCTATTTAGGGAAGAAGCAGTCAGCTGGTATTGTGTCTATAATGGAGTGGCCAGTCACTGGATGTCAACCCTATTGAGCTGTTGTGGGAGCAGCTTGACTGTATGGTACGTAAGAAGTGCCCATCAAGCCAATCCAACTTGTGGGAGGTGCTTCAGGAAGCATGGGGTGAAATATCTTCAGATTACCTAAACAAATTGACAACTAGAATGCCAAAGGTCTGCAAGGCTGTAATTGCTGCAAATGGAGGATTCTTTGACAAAAGCAAAGTTTGAAGGACACAATTATTATTTCAATTAAAAATCATTATTTATAACCATGTCAACGTCTTGACTATGTTTCCTATTCATTTTGCAACTCATTTCATGTATGTTTTCATGGAAAACAAGGACATTTCTAAGTGACCCCAAACTCTTGCACGGTAATGTAACTGCCTTAATGTTGCTGGACCCCAGGAAGAGTAGCTGCTCTGCCTTGGTAGCAGGTGATGGGTATCCATAATCAATTAATACATATAAAACAGGCATTGAACACTGGTCACTTTAATAATGTTTACATGTACCATTTTACCCACTTCATATGTACAGCATATAACGTAATTCCATACTGTATACACACCATCATACAGTATGTAGACATTCTAAACAGTGTTTTGATAACTTTCAAGTCTAACAGTTCCATGTAGAATAAGCCATACTTCACATTATACTTTAAAAGTAGTTCTGCTGTGTGCAAATATAATACCTTCATGTATGGTGTTCCGTATTAGACAGGACTTCCCTGACATGTTTGAAGAACATACAGTACAATTCGATTCAATAATAACAAAAGACGACAGAAAGTAATAGATGTGTCTTGTTTAATTGTCGTGCAAGGTCTCTCCCAATACAGACATCAGTATCAACCTTTCTTTCAAAGGACTCCATTTAAAAAGCATCTATTCTGCCCATCTGTAGAAAAACAAGGAAGAGTTGACGAGTGACACGTATTGAAAAGGTGATATTACTAAACACTTGTGATGTACTGTCTTATTAGTAATCACCTTCTGTCCCTTCTGAGGTGTTTGCCAATGCCTGATGGGCATGGCAGAGTAGATCAGCTCCAGGCCACTCATCATAGATACTGGTCATGAAGGAGCCTGACTTCAGCTCCTATATCACACAGACAGTCACCATACAGTCATAGAAGCCAACAGTAAACACACGGTTGAACATAGCTGTGAATTAGGATCTCTGATTGGCTAATTCACAAGGGACACGTGCCAGCATGGCACTGACTGGTTGGCATTACTCACTCAGGCCCAGGAGCAATGTTCCCTCAAAGCTGCAAGCGCAGGCGAGCCGCTTCCCTCGACTGCTGTGCAGAAGTAGTATCAGCCCACTCAGAGAAGCACTAGAGTTTTACGTTTCGCTCTAGTGTGGGAATTGTGATCAAATCACTTTCAATGTTACATACCAAAACAAAAACGAACATAGTATGCAAAACTAACTTTGCAAGAGATTTTCTTGTAGGCAGAGTGCATTGGAGTAGGATTCTATTGCATTGACAGGCACAGACCGGTGCACCATAACCAGTAAGAGCTGCAGTCGGCCTATATGTAAATATCCATTGCCATATATGGATCTGTGCCATTCACTTTAAACTGGACTGTGTTTAGGCTACAGCATGAGCGGTAGTGAGCAGATGCGCTTGTTTTGAGACGAAAGCGAGAGCTGCATGTAGCCACGTGCACATTTTTTCATATTCTAAACTAGTAGGTGAGTTATTAGCCCAGTTATAGCTAATTTCTAGTCAATAATGGGGGAGTGATTGCTTCCTACAAGAGCACAAAATGTGTGCATTTCTAGAAATCTTTGAAAAACTAGCCAGGTAAAGAGCTTTTTTGTGTCTTAAAATGGGCAGTGTTGTATTTTGAAACTTTTTGAATGCTAAGTAGCCAACAGGCAGAACGTAGCATAATTTATCTGATTCTCTAATAAATGGTATGGCAATAATAATGATCTTTATTTTGAAAGTGGTTTCTTGCATCAAACATTTTCAGTCATGTCCTTCTCTGAAAGACAAGTGGATAAGCAGGTTAATGTCAAGCCTGCATGTGTTTTTCAAAGGTCTCTACATTGAACACCACACATTGGTTGCTACTGTAGATTGAATGATAGAACAGCTATTTCCATGTTAAAATGTTATGGGATGCATTTTCTCCATTGTTTCTGATGGTAGGCCACTCTGGAAGGTCTACATTATGATCAAATTGCCACAGTAGACTACTTGGCCACTGTTAAACCTGTAACTGAAAAAGAGGATACAACCTCAGTGTTCACAGTAAACGCGTACCGGAAGTTGCTCAGTGCGGATTTTTTTTTTTGGGGGGGGGGGGACATTGCCCAATAGTAGTCCATAGTCACAGTGGAAGCGGACAACATACAAGACACACAGCACTGATTACATTATCAATGGTGTTTAGGTGAATTCCAGGACGGACCACAATGCTGCTGAACAACAAATCCACCAGGTTTTGTATGTGGCCTGTGAATTAAATATCGTCACTCAAACATATAGTGAGAAAATAAATCTAGTTTAGAAGTAATGTACAGTACCAGTCAAAAGTTTGGACACACCTATTCATTCCAGGGGTTTTCTTTATTTTTTGCATTGTAGAATAATAGTGAAGACATCAAAACAATGAAATAACAAATAAGGAATCATGTAGCAACCAAAAAAGGTGTTAAACATGAATATATTTTTTTACATTTGAGATTCTTCAAAGTAGCCACCCTTCACAGCTTCACATTATCTCAAACAGCATCATGAGGTAATCACCTGGAATGCATTTCAATTAACAGGTGTGCCTAGTTAAAAGTAAATATGTGGAATTTTTTTCCTTCTTAATGCATTTGAGCCAATCAATTGTGTTGTGAAAAGGTAGGGTTGGTTCGACAACATACGGTGATCGCTACATAAATAGTCATATTAAACATTCATGAAAATACAAGTGTCTCACATGTTTCGAAAGCCTAGAATCTTGCTAATCCAACTGCGTTGTCAGATTTAAAAAAGGATTTACTGCGAAAGAATACGATGTGATTATCTGAGGATAGAGCCCCATAAAAAACAACTATTTCAACCAGCACAGGCGTGACAAAATCACAAACTGCAATAAAATAAAATTGTTTACCTTTGACGATCTTCCTCTGTTTGCAATACCAATGTTCACTGTTACCCAATGAATGTTTTTTTGTTTGATAAAATCCATTTTTATAGCCTAACACGAAACATTTTGTGAACCGCTTGTGTCGTGAATTCCGTCTCATTCCATTTTCGACGACACATTCGAGGTAAATATACACACAAAACGTGACTTTTCCAGTCATGTTTGGTTTCATTGCAATCAACTAGTTTTGGGTCATTTCGCAGGACGTATTGCTCATATATTTTTTGAACGGAGAGGACATCGTTTTGGACTGGTAAAGTCTTCTCATGCTAATGCCGTTGTATGAAATTAATAATATACAATTTTATTTGTGAAATGAAATAGCCTATTTGAGGCTGTTGAGGGGAGGGCAGGCCCACAACAATGGCCAAAGTGAAATGGAGACAGTAGATACAGCTGGTCTGTTGTAATATAATAAAGACAGTAGATCTAGCCGGTCTGTCATAATATAATAGAGACAGTAGATCTAGCTGAAATGTCATAATATAAATGAGACAGTAGATCTAGCAGGTCTATAATAATATATTCAACCTTATGTTCCCTGTACTCATATACAGTGCCTTGCGAAAGTATTCGGCCCCCTTGAACTTTGCGACCTTTTGCCACATTTCAGGCTTCAAACATAAAGATATAAAACTATTTTTTTGTGAAGAATCAACAACAAGTGGGACACAATCATGAAGTGGAACGACATTTATTGGATATTTCAAACTTTTTTAACAAATCAAAAACTGAAAAATTTGGGCGTGCAAAATTATTCAGCCCCTTTACTTTCAGTGCAGCAAACTCTCTCCAGAAGTTCAGTGAGGATCTCTGAATGATCCAATGTTGACCTAAATGACTAATGATGATAAATACAATCCACCTGTGTGTAATCAAGTCTCCGTATAAATGCACCTGCACTGTGATAGTCTCAGAGGTCCGTTAAAAGCGCAGAGAGCATCATGAAGAACAAGGAACACACCAGGCAGGTCCGAGATACTGTTGTGAAGAAGTTTAAAGCCGGATTTGGATACAAAAACATTTCCCAAGCTTTAAACATCCCAAGGAGCACTGTGCAAGCGATAATATTTAAATGGAAGGAGTATCAGACCACTGCAAATCTACCAAGACCTGGCCGTCCCTCTAAACTTTCAGCTCATACAAGAAGAAGACTGATCAGAGATGCAGCCAAGAGGCCCATGATCACTCTGGATGAACTGCAGAGATCTACAGCTGAGGTGGGAGACTCTGTCCATAGGACAACAATCAGTCGTATATTGCACAAATCTGGCCTTTATGGAAGAGTGGCAAGAAGAAAGCCATTTCTTAAAGATATCCATAAAAAGTGTTGTTTAAAGTTTGCCACAAGCCACCTGGGAGACACACCAAACATGTGGAAGAAGGTGCTCTGGTCAGATGAAACCAAAATTGAACTTTTTGGCAACAATGCAAAACGTTATGTTTGGCGTAAAAGCAACACAGCTGAACACAGCATCCCCACTGTCAAACATGGTGGTGGCAGCATCATGGTTTGGGCCTGCTTTTCTTCAGCAGGGACAGGGAAGATGGTTAAAATTGATGGGAAGATGGATGGAGCCAAATACAGGACCATTCTGGAAGAAAACCTGATGGAGTCTGCAAAAGACCTGAGACTGGGACGGAGATTTGTCTTCCAACAAGACAATGATCCAAAACATAAAGCAAAATCTACAATGGAATGGTTCAAAAATAAACATATCCAGGTGTTAGAATGGCCAAGTCAAAGTCCAGACCTGAATCCAATCGAGAATCTGTGGAAAGAACTGAAAACTGCTGTTCACAAATGCTCTCCATCCAACCTCACTGAGCTCGAGCTGTTTTGCAAGGAGGAATGGGAAAAAATGTCAGTCTCTCGATGTGCAAAACTGATAGAGACATACCCCAAGCGACTTACAGCTGTAATCGCAGCAAAAGGTGGCGCTACAAAGTATTAACTTAAGGGGGCTGAATAATTTTGCACGCCCAATTTTTCAGTTTTTGATTTGTTAAAAAGTTTGAAATATCCAATAAATGTCGTTCCACTTCATGATTGTGTCCCACTTGTTGTTGATTCTTCACAAAAAAATACAGTTTTATATCTTTATGTTTGAAGCCTGAAATGTGGCAAAAGGTTGCAAAGTTCAAGGGGGCCGAATACTTTCGCAAGGCACTGTGTATATATATATATATATATATATATATATATATATATATATATGTTTATTATACCTGTTGATACAGGGCTCATATGTGAAACTATTCTAACTGGACATTTTCTTTCACATTGACACTGAATCTGAAAGAGAGCCCCCAGTCCCAAGGTGTCCACCCCACACTGAAGCTGGTTCATCCAGCTCCTGCCACAAGTGGTGTTCATCTGCCCAAATGTATTTCTGCAGGCATGGATGTGCTATGGCACCTGGCATCAGCAGTATAATATTGTGTAGAGGACTGAGGGTCTTCCAAATATTGAAAGTGTTATTTTGTAAATGTATATTTTTTTGGGGGGGGGGTCAGAATACCATTTTGGTATTTTGTATATAGTTATTCCATTCAAAATGTATAACTTCACCAATTTGGACACTTGGGTACATTTGGGCTACTTGTGTGGGACACCTGGGTGACTTCATGATAAATGTCATGTAGCACACTCATTTTGGAAGTTATCATTCTGAAACTTTGCACAAGTACTGTTGCCCTCTATGTTTTTCACTGAAATTCCCATCATCCTATCTGAATGTTTGTTTTATCTTGTTCATTTTAAAGATGATACAACAATAAAAAATAATGTTTTTTTTCATTGTATTATCTAAACCAGATCTATTGTGTTATATTCTCCTACATTCAATTCACATTTACACAAACTTCAGAGTGTTTTCTTTCAAATGGTACCAAGAATATGCAGCTACAGGCAGTTAGAGTTGGGTGTTTCTTCAGGAGGAAATTGAAAAAAGTAGGGGGTAGCTCTAAGAGGTTATTAACCAGCATGGCTACCACAGCATTTTGTGCTTCGTGGGACTATCACTTGTTTTTCAACAGGACAATGACCCAACACACCTGCAGGCTGTGTATGGACTATTTGACCAAGAAGGAGAGTGATGGAGTTCTGCATCAGATGACATGGCCTCCACAATCACCCAATCTCAACCCAATTGAAATGGTTTGGAGGGAGTTGGACCGCAGAGTGAAGGAAAAGCAGCCAACAATTGCTTAGCATATGTGGGAACTCCTTCAAGACTGTTGAAAAAACATTCCAGGTGAGCTGGTTGAGAGAATGCCAAGAGTGTGGAAAGCTGTCATCAAGGCAAAGGGTGGCTACACTCATGCAGACTTGACAACAAAGTGTCCACATGGCAACCCTCTAGTACAGGGGTGTCAAACTCAAATACCCAGTGGGCCAAAATGTAAAACCTGAACAAAGTCACGGGCCAACATTGAACAAATTAACCTTTTAATATGGACCCAAACAAGTTTTGCTTTAACATTGAATATGGAACAAGCATCGCTTATTACCATACAATATATAATTTAATAGTGGAGACATGCAAAATCGAATTTCAAATGAAAAAACACATCAATGGCATTCATTTATTAAATAAATAAAATGTAAATAAAAATTGTATGCCTCTTTTCTATTTGCAGCCTTCTGATTTAAATACCAAAATAAACTTTTCCACTGGCTAATAATTTTACAAATAAAATGATAATAAATCAATCAACCATTCAAGCCCATGCCTTGTAGCAAAAAAAAGTGCATAAAGAAAACGTTAATTATTGCACACTGGTCTAATCTGATGTGCCCAAGCCAGATACCTGGCATCTCTTCTTGGATGCTAGTTCATCAATGTCTGGGCTCAAGCTCTGAGCTAAAGAAATCCTCAGTATCGAGCGAAGACGTCAGTCAGACGTCTCCTGTGAGTTGTTTTGGTCATCTTCATCGAGGAGAAAAGTTGCTCGCATAGATAAGTGCTGCCGAACATGGAGAGCATCTGAGCAGCTTGGTTGCGGAGCTGAGGCATTGTGTCAGGGATGAACCGTGGAAACTGTGCGGCGCCCACAGCATCATACTTTGACTTCAGCGTGTCGTTGCACTGGAGTTCAATCAGCTCCATTTGGATGTTGGTTGGTGCATTTTCCACATCAACTGCAAAGGGATTACTAAGCAGTTCAAACTTGCATTTCTGGGCATCGAAGTCGGCAAATCGCCGGCTAAACTCAGCGGTGAGAACACTGAGTTTTTCAGCAAACTGTGCGCATGGGTTCACGGCGGTAGAGATCTGCGCTTTTATGGATTGGCAGCAGGGAAAATGGCAAGGGTTTCCTTGCAGCATCTGATTCTCCCACAGGCACAGTTTAGTTTTGAAGGCCCTCACTGCAGCGTACATGTCTGTGATGATGCGCCCCCGCCCCTGAAGCTGCAGGTTCAGCGCATCGAGATGGCTCGAGATGTCACAGAGAAAGGCCAGCTCACACAGGAACTTTTGCTCCCGGAGCTCTGCTGTATCCTTCCCTTTGGTTTCCAGGAATTGACATATTTCCTCACGCAGCTCGAAACATCTGTTCAGTACTTTTCCTCTGCTTAGCCATCTCACCTCTGTGTGATACGGCACGTCTGCGTATTCCGAACCACACTCCTCCAGAAAAGATTTAAACTGGCGGTGATTTAGACCTTTGGCTCTTATAAAGTTAACTACCTGTGTTACTGTGGTCATAACATGTTCCATCTTTAGGGCTTTGGCACACAGTGCTTCCTGATGTATGATGCAGTGGTAAACAGTTAGCTCACCTGCACAGTTCTCTTCCCGCATCTTCTCCCGAACCATGCCCACCAGTCCACTCTTTTTACCGCACATCGCTGGCGCACCATCTGTCGTTAATCCAACGAGTTTATCCCATGGCAGCTTTATTTCAGTTACACATTTGGAAACCTCCTCAAAGATTTCCTTTCCTGTGGTTGTGCCATGCATTGATTTGAATCCTAATAGCTCCTCCGTAACACACAGATTTGAGTCCACTCCACGGATGAAGACTGACAGCTGAGCAGTATCAGATGCGTCGCAGCTCTCATCCACAGCGAGGGAGAACGCAACAAAATCTTTTCCCTTTTCCATCAGCTGGTCATACAGATTGGTGGCAAGATCACATGTGCGATCAGCTACTGTGTTCCTGCTCAGGCTCACGTTTGAAAATGCTTGTTTTTTCTCTGGGCATACATACGAGGTCACAAACCTTCATCATGCACTTTTTCATGAACTCTCCCTCATTAAAGGGCCTGATTTTGCGATCTCTGCTGCCACTATATAACTAGCCTTTACAGCAGCCTCGCTTTGTGAT
Source organism: Oncorhynchus mykiss (assembly GCF_013265735.2). Lineage (NCBI taxonomy): Eukaryota > Metazoa > Chordata > Actinopteri > Salmoniformes > Salmonidae > Oncorhynchus > Oncorhynchus mykiss. The sequence goes on along the minus strand of NC_048565.1, from coordinate 42,297,250 downwards.
GTGGCTTTTTTAAACATATTCTGTTGTGAAACCAAACTTATTTTCATCTCCTCTACTTTCTGGCTCCTTTGAGTCATGTCCAGGTCCTTGTATTTGTCATGGTGTTTTGTTTCATAGTGTCATCTAATGTTGTACTCCTTACTTACAGCCACGTTGACTCCACAAACAAGACAAACAGGTTTGTCTTTTACATATGTAAACAGATATTCTGCCTCCCACTTGTCCAGAAAGCTCCTGTTTTCAGCCTTTCTTTTCGCCATTTTTGGGAAGGGTTAGCTCGCTGACAGTTGTAGCGTCTATGTTGCTATGACTACTGTCACAGAGGAGAGAGCGTTTCTGGGTCCTGTCCTGATTGGCGCGCGAAAACAGCAGAGCATTATGGGATTCGTAGTATTAGTGGTGAATGCGCTGTATAATACCGGCGGGCCAGCTCTAGTAGTAATTTGGTATTGTCTCGCGGGCCAAATATAATTACCCCGCGGGCCAAATTTGGCCCACGGGCCAGAGTTTGACACCCATGCTCAAGTAAGTCGCGATGAACTCACAATTTTGACACTATAATTAATGTTTGACTCATATCGATGCCATATAGGCCATTTAAAACCAGAGAAGTTGATTCTAAAGGCCAGTTGACCTTTAATAAACAGTATGGCAGAAATTCCAGCTATTACAGAGTAAGGAGGTGACCTTACAGTATTACCTTATTGCTAACCTTCCCAGTAACCTATCCAATCTTTTTAGATCCACTAATTGGTAGAGGTCATTTTGGGAGCCACCCACCTCAGGCATCAGGTAGGGGTCATTCTGCAGCAGTAGTGGAAACAGCTCTGCCTCCCCCAGCTCATGGTGATCCACACTCCTTATAAGAGCTGTGTTGTGTGGGGAATCTAGACTGTGGGCATTTTTGCACTTGTTCCTTGAGTTTAAAGAGAAATGCGAACAATGTAAGTACATTGACAAAATATGAGCAAATTAAACCAAGACAACAGAAGAGTCACATTACTAACTTTCAAGCATTAGTCAGGTCAACAAATGCTGTTGGCTCCTCAGCAAAAATATGTTGTTGTTATATCTATTCACTAACTAGTCCAATCAAAGCTTATATCTGATACTCATTGCTTGAGATACCAAATAAATGAGTCACAGGGCCAGTTACAACAGGTGTGTTTGTGGTCAAAGTGTAACAATAACAGATTCTACACCCGAATTATCAACATACATTACTAAATTCGGTTTACCACTTAGGTAAAAATGTTTTTATATTGGATATTCAGTTCTCTCTGTCAATAGCATGTAAACAAATCGTGCCGTGACTATGAAAGTGATATATTCTGAATCAAGGGAAGATGGAGAAAATCCACACCTTTTTTGTTGTTGAAATGTATATTTTATTTTTCTGGATTTCAATCTTCAATAGCTCTTAAATAAAGCGTGCCGTGACTATGAAAATTATATATCCTGGATCATGGGAAGATGGAGAAAACTCCATCCTCCATCTCCCTTGATTCAGAATACATGATTTTCATAGTCACGGCACGCTTTGTTTTAAGAACTATTCAAGATTTTAATTCCATTTTGTTATTAAAAATAAAAGTAGTGGATTGTTCACCATTCACCTGGTACAGAATATACAATTTGTATAGCCATAGTATGCCTGGTTCAATAGCTATTGATGAGAGAACCGAATATCCAATATAAAACTAATTTGACCTCAGTATTTACCTATGATATGAAACATCTGCAGTTCCACTATGAGATAAAAAAAAATATATGTTTATAGTCTCACAGAACATGACACCTACCCGAACCTGCAGTTACCGCATACAAAGTATCTGCACAAGTGTAAGTTCTCGCAATGAAGACAATCGCCAGGAGGGCTTTGACAGACTCGCAGTGAAGTCTTTGCAACAATAACACTGTTCTGGCTTATAGCGAGACGCGAGGCCTTTCCTTCGCCTTTACTGATGGCATATTTTCCTCTGTCACAAAGTATTCCAAGTAGGACGTCATCTGCAACAGTGAACTTTTGACCAACGATCCGGTCAAGCTGCTTGAAGTCCAAGCATCCTTGATTTCCACACAGAATTTGTGTTACATATCGAGACACGACAGACGACATCGTGTTTCGGTCGGGGAAATTATATTTTTTGATCCTCACCTCACCCAACTTGCAATTGGACGTCAGTCACGCTTCCGGAGAAACGAAACTCAAAGTCAAAGCCCTTTAAAACTGGTTCCACAGGATTTCACAGCCATAACGTCAAAACGTTCTATAATATTGTAAAAATTAATGAAAAAAAATATAATTATGTATTTTTGGTTAGGCACAAGGTTAGCAGTGAGGTTAAGGTTAGGTTTAACATTTAAAGTAGATATAGGCGGGGTTTATGACTGTGGAAGCTAGTGACCAGCTCCTAGTGACGACACTTTAAACCTCTGCTTTCAACATGGACAATTTGGTAGTTGTTGAAAATTCACACCACCAGGTCCTCTGTTTATATGACCAACATAGGATTTTGCATAACCTCTGCTTTTTATTCCACTGTGTTATGTAAAACATGAAATACATAAATTCATGTAATAATACCTAATGGTCACACGATGGCAGTACAGTATAGCAATGAACAATAGACCTCCGCAGGCAACTTTTGTTACCTGTCAAGTTGCTTCTACAAAGTATTGACTCAGGGGTGTGAATACTTATGTAAATGAGAAATTTCTAATAAATTACTAAACATTTGTAAAAACTTGTTTTCACTTTGTCAATATGGGGTATCGTGTGTAGGTGGTGGATAATAAAATATTGAATTCAGTCTGTAGCACAGCAAAATGTGGAGTAAGTCAAGGGGCATGAATACTTTCGGAATGAACTATAAAGCAGCAGCACTAAATCTACGTCAGATTTAAATATGGACTAGCCGCTAGAGAATAAGGAACTGAATTGCATTTACTATATGTAACACCTTAATTTGCGTGCATTGAATGGTGTGGTTTATTCTTATGGACTTTCAAACATATCAGCAGCTTAGGTCTTATACAGTTGAAGTCTGAAGTTTACATATACCTTAGCCAAATATATTTAAACTCAGTTTCACAATTCCTGAAATGTCATCCTAGTAAAAATTCCCTGTCTTAGGTCAGTTAGGATCACCACTTTATTTTAAGAATGTGAAATGTCAGAATAATAGTAGAGAGAATGATTTATTTCAGATTGTATTTCTTTCATCACATTCCCAGTGCGTCAGATGCTTACATACATTCAATTAGTATTTGGTAGCATTGCCTTTAAATTGTTTAACTTGGGTCAAACGTTTCAAGTAGCCTTCCACAAGCTTCCCACAATAAGTTGGGTGAATTTTGGCCCATTCCTCTTGACATAGCTGGTGTAACTGAGTCATGTTTGTAGGCCTTCTTGCTCACACACACACTTTTTCAGTTCTGCCCACAAATGTTGTATAGGATAGAGGTCAGGGCTTTGTGATGGCCACTCCAATACCTTGACTTTGTTGTCCTTAAGCCATTTTGCCACAACTTTGGAAGTATGCTTGGGGTCATTGTTCATTTGGAAGACACATTTGCGACCAAGCTTTAACTTCCTGACGGATGTCTTGAGATGTTGCTTCAATATATCCACATAGTTTTCCATCCTCATGATGCCATCTATTTTATGAAGTGCACCTGTCCCTCCTTCAGCAATGCACCCCCACAACATGAATCTGCCACCCCTGTGCTTCACAGTTGGGATGGAGTTCTTCGGGTTGCAAGCCTCCCCCTTTTTCCTCCAAACATAACAATGGTCATTATGGCCAAACAGATCTATTTTTGTTTCATCAGACCAGAGGACATTTCTCCAAAAAGTAAGATTTTTTTCCCCCATGTGCAGTTGCAAACCGCAGTCTGGCGTTATTGTGGCAGTTTTGGAGCAGTGACTTCTTCCTTGTTGAGCGGCCTTTTAGGTTATGTCAGTATATGACTCGTTTTACTGTGAAAATAGATAGTTTTGTACCGGTTTCCTCCAGCATCTTCCCAGGGTCCTTTGCGGTTGTTCTGGGATTGATTGGCACTTTTCACACCAAAGTATGTTCATCTCTAGGAGAGAGAACGCATCTCCTTCCTGAGCGGTATGACAGCTGTGTGGTCCCATGGTGTTTATACTTGCGTACTATTGTTTGTACAGATGAACGTGGTACCTTCAGGTGTTTGGAAATTGCTCCTAAGGATGAACCAGACTTTTTCTGAGGTCTTGGCTGATTTCTTTTGATTTTCCCATGATGTCAAGCAAAGAGGCACTGAGTTTGAAGGTCGGCCTTGAAATACATCCACAGGTAAACCTCCAATTAACTCAAATTATGTCAATTAGCCTATCAGAAGCTTCTAAAGCCATGACATCATCTGGAATTTTCCAAGCTGTTACATACACTAAGTTGACTGTGCCTTTAAACTTCCGACCCACTGGAATTGTGATACTGTGAATTATAAGTGAAATAATCTGTCTGTAAATAATTGTTGGAAAATGTGTCATGCACACAGTAGATGTCCTAACCAACTTGACAAAACTATAGTTTTTTTGAACAAGAAATGTGTGGAGTGGTTGAAAAACGAGTTAATGACTCCAACCTAAGTGTATGTAAACTTCCGACTTCAACTGTACCCATTTTCCTCAGAGTAAGATATAATGTACATTAACTTGAAAATGAGTTGTAAATAGTGAAGTATTTCCTGTAACACAATGACCAGAGGTTTAGAGTGCTGCTGACAACATGCACAGTGCTAATTTTATCAGAAGAGGACAAAAGACCACTTCAGACTGAACAATTGCCTTTATTAGAAAGAAAAACCCTTGAGGAACAACCCTCAAATAGCTCTAAAAGTTAAGATATTTCATGCCAAATATACAGTTCTATACATAAAAGTGCATTGTCACAATGTATAAGCAGTATCTTTATTATTCAATAATTAATAACTTTTTCTAAAATGGCATCATCATTATTAATTCATTCATCTCGCTTCCTACTGCTCTTAACACAGGGTCTGAAATGAGAATGCAACAGTACAGAACATAGTTCAAGTTCCTCTAAAACATTTTCAAAGGCACTTTCACGTGTACATACTACAGATGTACAAGGACACAAGGTTAGTCAACAGGCAGGATACTACTGTGTATGATTGGCATAGAGAGAAAACACAGAATACAACAGGGTCATGTTCATTAGGAGACACTGTAGCAAAACGGAAAACTAAATGAGTGTTTCTTCTTGGTACTCCCTCCGTTTGTCAGTTCTCTTCCATTTGGTGTCGAATGAATACGATCCGGGTTTGGGTGGGACACCTGCAACTTAAGACATTTTTGAATTTCTACATCCTTCGTTCAAAAAATCCTATCCAATTCTAACAAAACTAAAATCGTAAACAAATAAACATTACAGAACTCAGAAAAAAGGGTTGTAAATCCAGAATTCAGATCATATTCACTTTTAATATACATAAATGTTTTGCAATAGACAAAAATAAACCTGTTGCAGTTTGTATTTCAAGGAAAACATTGCTTATTGGGAATTTGTTTTTGTTTGTCCTTGCTCTTTAACCAGATGCAAGCTTCCCCACACATGCACCTATCAGTCTTCTTTCTTCAGCTACACAGACAGACTTCTAGAGGGCACTGTCACAGAATTGGAAAACAGGGGGGCATTCAGTTCCAGTATGAGTAGGCCAGTTCCCTTGGTGGTCAGTTGTCACATACACCCACATCATGTGACATGGTCTTCAGTGAACATGCGAGTATGTATTCCCCAGGACCAAATCAATCATTCAAGAGGGGGTTTATCACATACATGTAATGACAAATTCCTGATGGAGAATCTAAACATCAGTCACATCTCCCCCACAGAGTAATGGACCAGCCCATCTCTCTATCCACAACACAAGGATTAGCCTACATGGTCAGAGGGGGCTATTGGGATAGAAAGCTCCTCACACACTGACATTGACAAGAAACACAAGAAGCAGTATGATGAACAAGGTAGTATTTTACAGTAACAGTCAGTTAGTCCATGGCTACTGGCAGCACTCCGTCGTTGGGAGAGTTGCCGTGAGTCTTTCCACAAGTTTCTGGAGTCTTGCACAAGGAGAGAAAGAGAGAGTAACATCCATGCTCTAAAACTATGATTCATTTGGACAGAGAAAGCCAGGCATTGTGTGTTGTTGTACAGTAAAGCAAGCTCTTGTGTGTTGTGTATAACATTGGTCATATGCATTGTGGGGCGTCTATAGTACAGCAAACCATTCTCAACCGGCCCCTTGATTCTAAAAACAGAAGGCCAACGAAGGTTCGACACAGGTCTTTAGGAGTATATAACAATTTTCACAGAATTTCCATAATGGGTAATATTTCACATAGTGGTTGTATCCTCGTCTCCCTCCAGACCTTGTTTAGAACGATGCTGCTGTGTTAAAATAAAGCCATGTGAAATCAACATGTACAACTTATATCTTGTACAAGTTTTCATAATTCATATATATATATGAGTGTACCCTTATGATCACACACATATCTGGACTCTTCCACTCCCTGCTTCAGTCTCTGTTTCAATCTCAGCTATAAATATTAGTTAGCTACACCCATACTTCCAGCAGCTTTCGATTGGTGGTTTGAACACTATTGACAGCTTATATTTCTGAGTGGCAGTAAGGCCTTACGATCAGTACTCTAAACCTAAGTATTTTTCATCTAAGTGAGAAGCGAACTCCAGTCACAGCCGACACGGACTACATTTCCCATAGTTCCCCTGGCTGAGTAGTAAACAAAACGTGCACCACTTTGTTTCTTTAGTGTTCATTCTTTTGTAGTTCTCTAGTTTCTGTAACCTCGAAGGAAGCCTTTGTGATTTGTTACGGTGTATAGTAATGATGAAGAAAAAGTTGACTTATCTAGCGATGCAAGGCATTTCAGCAGATTCTACAGTATTTTCCACATGATCTTGACAAACTATTTGTCTGTTGAAAATATTCACACTGAAACATGCCCTTTTCTTTGTGGTAGTTCAGTCTGTTTAGCAGACCAGAGAATATCCCTATGTTGTCGTTGTCAATAAATGTGGTTAACTTCTAGACACTGCAAGAAAACAAATCCACCTCACAAAGAAAACAAATACAGCATCCTTGCTTACTTGAATGTCTCAGATCTCTTTAATCAATGTCCAGGCAATGGACTGTTCTTATACTGTCCTCACAATGTTATAATTATTATTAGAATCTATAGACATCGATAACATGTTGCTACTGTATCCCATTGGCCTCTGCTCCCGTCCCAGAGTTCAGCGTTCACATGGTGCACGACTTGTCCAGGGGGTCCTGGGGAGGGGGTGCGGCGGGGAGGTGGGTCGGGCCCGTCTTGGGCAGAACCAGGGGCTTTGGTCTCAGAGCGGGCGGCTTGAGCTGCACCCCCATGCGGGGCACCACCACCGGCTTGAAGGTGCTCATGGTGTCACTGGAGGAGCTGGTGCTGCGGCGCATCGGCGCCCCCCCGGCCCCGCCGGTCTGGGCCCTCAGCAGGATGTTGTGGAGGGGGCTGAGGGACTCGCTGGAACTAGCTGGGGTGGGGCCCCCGGTCGACTGCCTCTGCTCCAGAGTGTCCAGCACAACGTCGGGGGCGTGCTTGGCTGAACTCTGCCTCTCGAGCTCCCGCAGCTCGTTCAGCGCCGTGTTCATTGTCTCCTCTATGTCCTGAAGGGAGAGAGAGCAAGCGGTAGGTAAACAGAGAGGGAAAAGACAGAGAAGTTAATAAATATACAGTGACATCCTTATGGGACTCCCAATCACTGCCGGATGTGATACAGCCTGGAATCGAAACAGGGACTGTAGTGACGCCTCTTGCACTGAGATGCAGTGCCTCAGACCTCTGCGCATGCGAGCTCAGTCAGGACAAGAGTGCTGCTTGAGACTGAAATCCCTGGGCATGTGCCCGACTTCGAATACCAAAGACAAGATGCAGAGATGACAAGACATTCATCAGGGCATCTCCCTACTAGACAGAGACAGACAACCCAATGGAGAGAGACATCATCCTCTTTTTGACCATCAGCTTCCTAATTAGAAGTCTCTTCACACTGCTGATGGCTTCTCATGATTTCCCACAATGCATACTGTTACCGCCAAGACGCATCGCATTGTTATCAGAGCTCTGATAAGGTAATTGTGGCCTGTAACGACACAAAGTATCACCATGCAGACACTGATGCCTGCTTTGAAATAATGACTTTCTATTTTCTGTTCTGACAAGCGGCACTCGGACCAGATTAACAGCTTGTGTGACGGTGTGGAACATTACAAAAATAGATACTCGATTCTCAAAAGCGATTTAACTCCACGTCAATATCCCAGAAGCTATATGAAGCAACAAAAACACATTTTTTGTGTTATTCTTACTAGCGCTGCGGTTGCTGCTAGCAGCAATTCTTTAAAGCAAGTTTTACTTGCAATGATGGTGACATGTGGTTGTCTCGTCTCACCTACATTTGTTGACTTCACTTATTGTAAGTCACTCTGTATAGGAGCATCTTGATAACATGACAACTAGATTGTCAATGTGAATGTGTTTGGGAGTGATGTGACAGAGGTGTTCAGGAGCAGAATACAGAATTAGCACTGACTAGGTTTACAGGGCGGTGCAGGGCTGTGGTGCTGGAGTGAGCTGTGCTCGTCCCTCGTTGCTGATGCTGACCTGTGCGATGGTCTCCGGGTCCAGGGGCTTGCCGCCACCACCGTGCGGGTGTGGGTGGGGCTCCTGGAACACGGCTGTGTACTGGCCAGAACTCGTGGAGCGTCGGATGGGCGGGCTCTCCATCTTCTTCAGCGACTCGTGGCGGCTGATGTTGGTCAGGCTGCCGTGGCCGGTACGCCGCCGGCGCTCTGGGCTGTCCATGGGCAGCTGGCCGTGGTTGCGGCTCCGCAGCAGATCCCGGGGGCTGAAGGAGTGACCTAGCACCGGAGAACCCATCTCAGGGGTGTGAACCTGGCCCCCGTGGATCTGCTGGGAGTGCACTACGCAGTGGACGTCACTGGGGCGGACAGGGGGGCGGCGGGATGGGGGCTCCGTCCTCTTTCTGTGCCTGCCGTGGGAGGGGTGGTGCAAAGACACAGAGGTCAGGTTATTTTATTTAACCTTTATTTAAAACTAGGCAGGTCTATGGCGTTATACTTTATAAATGTTGCCTTGTCTTGCAGACGGGCCGTGGTAATGTAGCTACAGTCCCTCACTGACTCTTAGTCACTAAGTGGATCGAGACACCAGGCAGAGTTGTTGAAGCCTTCTGTCTGAATTTAGTGTTCAGATGTAAACCTATATGGCAGTCCCAAAGTGCTCCTAGTAGCTTGTTCAGAGCCCAGGTATAGTGAGGGCTGGCAGGGCTCACGCTGCAGCACTGAGAGGCCTGCAGGCTGGGTCATTATCAGCACCTCCAGCCACAGCAGGCCCCCTGCCTGGGAGAAGGTACAGCTGGCTCAGCATTAGAGCTGTCCTCCATCTGAACCTGGCTGTCTCAACACACCCTCCGGAACATAGATATAGACACACGCAAGCACACACACAAGTCATTTCTACCGGGGCTCTAAAAAGACACTGCTCTGATCCGCATATTTATAACACCCAGCCAGCCTAGCAGGAGACAGCAAAGTGTGTGTGTGAGTCATAACGTTATATCACACAACCTGATCAGCACTAAACACTGAAGGCTGGCTTGTTGGCAAGACAGCACAAAACAGATGTGGGACCAGGCTAGCTGCACATCACTTCCTGTCTCATATCATTGTTGTGACAAAACCTTTATCTCCATGAAATGTCATTCATGAGTCTAGCAGCTATTCATTCCTTAATCATCCCTCCCAGGCTTTTCAGAGTGTTTCAAGTCCCAGTCTAATTCCTGCCTAATGAACACTGTCTCAGCCACCGTCATTAAGAGCCTGAGGGAGAGGGACCTTCATCATTGAGCTAAATATGGGCCATGATGTGTTCTGGTACAGTATGGAGGACTGGCTGGGGGTTGGGAGAGGAGTGTGTTACTGCAGGGGGTAAACAAGTGCAGGGACTCATCATGACCAGTAGGGGGGAGTAAAATCACAACTTAATCTATGAACAGGCTTATAAGGAGGAAGATAACTGCTACAGTACAACCCATAGACAGTCATTGTGTACTTTTAAACCCTATTATACACTAGCTATTCATCCAAGATTCTACAGTAAATGATATGCATTCCTGTCTATCAACACAATACAGAGACAACGGTTCACTGATATGACGGCATTCCTTCCCATCTTATTGATGTCATACAAATGCAAACCAGATAATACAATAATGTCTGGCTGACTGACTACAATTCTATGCTGTAATTAATACAGTTGTATAACAGAAATTATGTACATCGCCTGACGACAAACCAGGCACTTCAGGGCTTTTGACTAGCTAGTGAGTGCATCATTGTTGATCGCGAACAGTGGGAGTAGATGTCTAAATAAAGCCAAAGATATGAATGATTCAACAGTGCCGAGCCATGTCTGCATAGAACAGTGGAGAGAGGCGAGAGAGAGAGGGGCGAGAGAGAGAGAGAGGGGCGAGAGAGAGAGAGAGAGGGGCGAGAGAGAGAGAGAGAGGGGCGAGAGAGAGAGAGAGAGGGGCGAGAGAGAGAGAGAGAGGGGCGAGAGAGAGAGAGAGGGTAGAGAGAGGGGAGCGAGAGAGGGGCGAGAGAGAGAGAGAGGGGAGAGAGAGGGGAGAGAGAGGGGCGAGAGAGAGAGGGGAGAGAGAGGGGCGAGAGAGAGAGGGGAGAGAGAGAGGGCGAGAGAGAGGGGCGAGAGAGAGAGAGAGGGGCGAGAGAGGGGCGAGAGAGAGAGGGGCGAGAGAGAGAGAGGGGCGAGAGAGAGAGAGGGGCGAGAGAGAGAGAGAGGGGCGAGAGAGAGAGAGGGGCGAGAGAGAGAGAGAGAGGGGCGAGAGAGAGAGAGAGAGGGGCGAGAGAGAGGGGCGAGAGAGAGGGGCGAGAGAGAGAGAGAGAGGGGCGAGAGAGAGAGGAGCGAGAGAGAGGGGCGAGAGAGAGGGGCGAGAGAGAGGGGCGAGAGAGAGAGAGAGGGAGAGAGAGGGGCGAGAGAGAGAGAGAGGGGCGAGAGAGAGAGAGAGGGGCGAGAGAGAGAGAGAGGGGCGAGAGAGAGAGAGAGGGGCGAGAGAGAGAGAGAGGGGCGAGAGAGAGAGAGAGGGGCGAGAGAGAGAGAGAGGGGCGAGAGAGAGGGGCGAGAGAGAGAGGAGCGAGAGAGAGAGAGAGAGGGGCGAGAGAGAGAGGGGCGAGAGAGAGAGGGGCGAGAGAGAGGGGCGAGAGAGAGGGGCGAGAGAGAGGGGCGAGAGAGAGGGGCGAGAGAGAGGGGCGAGAGAGAGGGGCGAGAGAGAGGGGCGAGAGAGAGGGGCGAGAGAGAGGGGCGAGAGAGAGGGGCGAGAGAGAGAGGAGCGAGAGAGAGAGGAGCGAGAGAGAGAGAGCGAGAGAGAGGAGAGAGAGAGGCGAGAGAGAGAGGAGCGAGAGAGAGGCGAGAGAGGAGCGAGAGAGAGAGAGAGAGGAGCGAGAGAGAGAGAGAGAGGAGCGAGAGAGAGAGGAGCGAGAGAGAGAGAGAGAGAGAAAGGAGCGAGAGAGAGAGAGGAGCGAGAGAGAGAGAGAGAGAGAGAGAGAGAGAGAGAGAGAGAGGGGAGCGAGAGAGAGAGATGGAGGAGCGAGAGAGAGAGCGAGAGAGGAGCGAGAGAGAGGAGCGAGAGAGAGAGAGAGAGAGAGAGGGGAACGAGAGAGAGAGAGAGAGGGGAACGAGAGAGAGAGAGAGGGGGGAACGAGAGAGAGAGAGAGAGGGGAGCGAGAGAGAGGGGAGCGAGAGAGAGGGGAGCGAGAGAGAGGGGAGCGAGAGAGAGGGGAGCGAGAGAGGGGAGCGAGAGAGAGAGAGAGAGGGGAGCGAGAGAGAGAGAGAGAGAGGGGAGCGAGAGAGAGAGAGAGAGAGAGAGGGGAGCGAGAGAGAGAGAGAGAGAGGGGAGCGAGAGAGAGAGAGAGAGAGAGAGAGAGAGAGAGGGGAGCGAGAGAGAGAGAGAGAGAGAGAGGGGAGAGAGAGAGAGAGGGGGGAGAGAGAGAGAGGGGAGAAAGAGGGGATTGAGAGGGGAGCGAGAGAGAGAGAGGGGAGCGAGAGAGAGAGAGGGGAGCGAGAGAGAGAGAGGGGAGCGAGAGAGAGAGAGGGGAGCGAGAGAGAGAGAGAGGGGAGCGCGAGAGAGAGAGAGGGGAGCGCGAGAGAGAGAGAGGGGAGCGAGAGAGAGAGAGAGGGGAGCGAGAGAGAGGGAGAGAGGGGAGCGAGATAGAGGGAGAGAGGGGAGCGAGAGAGAGAGAGGGGAGCGAGAGAGAGGGGAGCGAGAAAGAGAGAGGGGAGCGAGAGAGAGAGGGGAGCGAGAAAGAGAGAGGGGAGCGAGAAAGAGAGAGGGGAGCGAGAGAGAGAGAGAGAGGGGAGCGAGAGAGAGAGAGGGGAGCGAGAGAGAGAGAGAGAGGGGAGCGAGAGAGAGAGAGGGGAGCGAGAGAGAGAGGGGAGCGAGAGAGAGAGAGGGAGCGAGAGAAAGAGGGGAGCGAGAGAGAGAGAGAGGGGAGCGAGAGAGAGAGAGAGGGGAGCGAGAGAGAGCGAGAGAGGGGAGCGAGAGAGCGAGAGAGAGGGGAGCGAGAGAGCGAGAGAGGGGAGCGAGAGAGCGAGAGAGGGGAGCGAGAGAGCGAGAGAGGGGAGCGAGAGAGCGAGAGAGAGAGGGGAGCGAGCGAGAGAGAGAGGGGAGCGAGCGAGAGAGGGGAGCGAGAGAGAGGGGAGCGAGCGAGAGAGAGAGGGGAGCGAGCGAGAGAGAGAGGGGAGCGAGCGAGAGAGAGAGGGGAGCGAGCGAGAGAGAGAGGGGAGCGAGCGAGAGAGAGGGGAGCGAGCGAGAGAGAGAGGGGAGCGAGCGAGAGAGAGAGGGGAGCGAGCGAGAGAGAGAGGAGCGAGCGAGAGAGAGGGGAGCGAGCGAGAGAGAGAGGGGAGCGAGCGAGAGAGAGAGGAGCGAGCGAGAGAGAGGGGAGCGAGCGAGAGAGGGGAGCGAGAGAGGGGAGCGAGAGAGGGGAGCGAGAGAGGGGAGCGAGAGAGCGAGAGAGGGGAGCGAGCGAGAGAGCGAGAGAGGGGAGCGAGAGAGGGGAGCGAGGGAGAGAGAGAGGGGAGCGAGGGAGAGAGAGAGGGGAGCGAGGGAGAGAGAGAGAGGGGAGCGAGCGAGAGAGAGAGGGGAGCGAGCGAGAGAGAGAGGGGAGCGAGCGAGAGAGAGAGGGGAGCGAGCGAGAGAGAGAGAGAGAGAGGAGCGAGCGAGAGAAAGAGAGAGAGGGGAGCGAGAGAGAGAGAGAGAGGGGAGCGAGAGAGAGAGAGAGGGGAGCGAGCGAGAGAGAGAGGGGAGCGAGCGAGAGAGAGAGAGGGGAGCGAGCGAGAGAGAGAGAGGGGAGCGAGCGAGAGAGAGAGAGGGGAGCGAGCGAGAGAGAGAGAGGGGAGCGAGCGAGAGAGAGAGAGGGGAGCGAGCGAGAGAGAGAGAGGGGAGCGAGCGAGAGAGAGAGAGGGGAGCGAGCGAGAGAGAGAGAGAGGGGAGCAAGAGAGAGAGAGAGGGGAGCAAGAGAGAGAGAGAGGGGAGCGAGAGAGAGAGAGGGGAGCGAGAGAGAGAGAGAGAGGGGAGCGAAAGAGAGAGAGAGAGAGAGGGGAGCGAGAGAGAGAGAGCGAGAGAGAGAGAGAGAGAGAGAGAGAGAGGGGAGCGAGAGAGGGAGAGAGAGAGAGGGGAGCGAGAGAGAGAGAGAGAGAGAGGGGAGCGAGAGAGAGAGAGAGGGGAGCGAGAGAGAGAGAGAGAGGGGAGCGAGAGAGACAGAGAGGGGAGCGAGAGAGAGAGAGAGAGAGGGGAACGAGAGAGAGAGAGAGGGGAGCGAGAGAGAGAGAGGGGAGCGAGAGAGAGAGAGAGAGAGCGAGAGAGAGAGAGAGAGAGAGGGGAGCGAGCGAGAGAGAGAGAGGGGAGCGAGCGAGAGAGAGAGAGGGGAGCGAGCGAGAGAGAGAGGGGAGCGAGCGAGAGAGAGAGAGGGGAGCGAGAGAGAGAGAGAGGGGAGCAAGAGAGAGAGAGAGAGGGGAGCAAGAGAGAGAGAGAGGGGAGCGAGCGAGAGAGAGGGGAGCGAGAGAGAGAGAGGGGAGCGAGAGAGAGAGAGGGGAGCGAGAGAGAGAGAGGGGAGCGAGAGGGGAGCGAGCGAGAGAGAGGGGGAGCGAGCGAGAGAGAGAGAGGGGAGCGAGCGAGAGAGAGAGAGAGGAGCGAGCGAGAGAGAGAGAGAGGAGCGAGCGAGAGAGAGAGAGAGGGGAGCGAGAGAGAGAGAGAGAGGGGAGCGAGAGAGAGAGAGAGAGGGGAGCGAGAGAGAGAGAGAGGGGAGCGAGAGAGAGAGAGAGAGGGGAGCGAGCGAGAGAGAGAGAGGGGAGCGAGCGAGAGAGAGAGAGGGGAGCGAGCGAGAGAGGAGCGAGCGAGAGAGAGAGAGAGAGGGGAGCGAGAGAGAGAGAGAGAGGGGAGAGAGAGAGAGAGAGAGAGGGGAGCGAGCGAGAGAGAGAGAGGGGAGCGAGCGAGAGAGAGAGAGGGGAGCAAGAGAGAGAGAGAGAGGGGAGCAAGAGAGAGAGAGAGAGGGGAGCAAGAGAGAGAGAGAGGGGAGCGAGCGAGAGAGAGGGGAGCGAGAGAGAGAGAGGGGAGCGAGAGAGAGAGAGAGAGGGGAGCAAGAGAGAGAGAGAGGGGAGCAAGAGAGAGAGAGAGGGGAGCAAGAGAGAGAGAGGGGAGCGAGAGAGAGAGAGGGGAGCGAGAGAGAGAGAGGGGAGCGAGAGAGAGAGAGAGAGGGGGGAGCGAAAGAGAGAGAGAGAGAGAGAGGGGAGCGAGAGAGAGAGAGGGCGAGAGAGAGAGAGAGAGGGGAGCGAGAGAGAGAGAGCGAGAGAGAGAGAGAGGGGAGCGAGAGAGAGAGAGAGAGAGAGGGGAGCGAGAGAGAGAGAGAGAGAGAGGGGAGCGAGAGAGAGAGAGAGAGAGGGGAGAGAGAGAGAGAGAGAGGGGAGAGAGAGAGAGAGAGGGGAGCGAGAGAGAGAGAGAGAGAGGGGAGCGAGAGAGACAGAGAGGGGAGCGAGAGAGAGAGAGAGAGAGAGAGGGGAACGAGAGAGAGAGAGAGAGAGGGGAGCGAGAGAGAGAGAGAGAGAGGGGAGCGAGAGAGAGAGAGAGAGGGGAGCGAGAGAGAGAGAGAGAGGGGAGCGAGAGAGAGAGAGGAGAGCGAGAGAGAGAGAGAGAGGAGCGAGAGAGAGGGGAGCGAGAGAGAGGGGAGCGAGAGAGAGAGGGGAGCGAGAGAGAGAGGGGAGCGAGAGAGAGAGAGGGGAGCGAGAGAGAGAGAGGGGAGCGAGCGAGAGAGAGAGAGGGGAGCGAGAGAGAGAGAGGGGAGCGAGAGAGAGAGAGGGGAGCGAGCGAGAGAGAGAGAGGGGAGCGAGCGAGAGAGAGAGAGAGGGGAGCAAGAGAGAGAGAGAGGGGAGCGAGAGAGAGAGAGAGGGAGAGAGAGAGAACGAGAGAGAGAGAGATAATTATTAATGTTTACTGTAGACTGTTACCATTTTATTGTTATTATTTTTGTATTTAATTTTGTATTATTATTTACTACCATTTTATATTATTATTTGCTATCATTTATAATTTTGTTACAATGTATATTGTATACATTGTTGCTTTGGCAATATTGACACAATGTTTTTCATGCCAATAAAGCAGCTTGAATTTGAGAGAGAGAGAGAGGGGAGCGAGAGAGAGAGAGAGAGGGGAGCGAGAGAGAGAGAGGGGAGCGAGAGAGAGAGAGAGAGAGAGGGGAGAGAGAGAGAGAGGGGAGAGAGAGAGAGAGAGAGAGGGGAGCGAGAGAGAGAGAGAGAGGGGAGCGAGAGAGAGAGAGAGAGAGAGGGGAGCGAGAGAGAGAGAGAGAGAGAGAGAGAGAGAGGGGAGCGAGAGAGAGAGAGAGAGGGGAGCGAGAGAGAGAGAGAGAGGGGAGCGAGAGAGAGAGAGAGGGGAGCAAGAGAGAGAGAGAGGGGAGCGAGAGAGAGAGAGAGGGGAGCGAGAGAGAGAGAGAGAGAGGGGAGCGAGAGAGAGAGAGAGAGGAGCGAGAGAGAGAGAGAGAGGGGAGCGAGAGAGAGAGAGAGAGAGGGGAACGAGAGAGAGAGAGAGAGGGGAGCGAGAGAGAGAGAGAGAGGGGAGCGAGAGAGAGAGAGAGAGAGGGGAGCGAGAGAGAGAGAGAGAGGGGAGCGAGAGAGAGAGAGAGAGAGGGGAGCGAGAGAGAGAGGGGAGCGAGAGAGAGAGGGGAGCGAGAGAGAGAGAGAGAGGGGAGCGAGAGAGAGAGAGAGGGGAGCGAGAGAGAGAGGGGAGCGCGAGAGAGAGAGGAGAGCGAGAGAGAGAGAGGAGAGAGAGAGGAGCGAGAGAGAGGGGAGCGAGAGAGAGGGGAGCGAGAGAGAGAGGGGAGCGAGAGAGAGAGGGGAGCGAGAGAGAGAGGGGAGCGAGAGAGAGAGGGGAGCGAGAGAGAGAGAGAGAGGGGAGCGAGAGAGAGAGAGAGAGGGGAGCGAGCGAGAGAGAGAGAGGGGAGCGAGCGAGAGAGAGAGAGAGGGGAGCAAGAGAGAGAGAGAGGGGAGCGAGAGAGAGAGAGGGGAGCGAGAGAGAGAGAGGGGAGCGAGCGAGAGAGAGAGAGGGGAGCGAGAGAGAGAGAGGGGAGCGAGAGAGAGAGAGGGGAGCGAGCGAGAGAGAGAGAGGGGAGCGAGCGAGAGAGAGAGAGAGGGGAGCAAGAGAGAGAGAGAGGAGAGCGAGAGAGAGAGAGAGAGAGGGGAGCGAGAGAGAGAGAGGGGAGCGAGAGAGAGAGAGAGAGGGGAGCGAGCGAGAGAGAGAGAGAGGGGAGCAAGAGAGAGAGAGAGGGGAGCGAGAGAGAGAGAGGGGAGCGAGAGAGAGAGAGAGAGAGGGGAGCGAGAGAGAGAGAGAGGGGAGCGAGAGAGAGCGAGAGAGAGAGAGGGGAGCGAGAGAGAGAGAGAGGGGAGCGAGAGAGAGAGAGAGGGGAGCGAGAGAGAGAGAGAGAGAGGGGAGCGAGAGAGAGAGAGGGGAGCGAGAGAGAGAGAGGGGAGCGAGAGAGAGAGAGAGAGAGGGGAGCGAGAGAGAGAGAGAGAGAGGGGAGCGAGAGAGAGAGAGAGAGAGGGGAGCGAGAGAGAGAGAGAGAGGGGAGCGAGAGAGAGAGAGAGGGGAGCGAGAGAGAGAGGGGAGCGAGAGAGAGAGGGGAGCGAGAGAGAGAGGGGAGCGAGAGAGAGAGGGGAGCGAGAGAGAGAGAGAGAGGAGCGAGAGAGAGAGAGAGAGGAGCGAGAGAGAGAGAGAGGAGCGAGAGAGAGAGAGAGAGGAGCGAGAGAGAGGGGAGCGAGAGAGAGGGGAGCGAGAGAGAGGGGAGCGAGAGAGAGGGGAGCGAGAGAGAGAGGGGAGCGAGAGAGAGAGGGGAGCGAGAGAGAGAGGGGAGCGAGAGAGAGAGGGGAGCGAGAGAGAGAGGGGAGCGAGAGAGAGAGGGGAGCGAGAGAGAGAGAGAGAGAGAGAGAGGGGAGCGAGAGAGAGAGAGGGGAGCGAGAGAGAGAGAGGGGAGCGAGAGAGAGAGAGAGAGAGGGGAGCGAGAGAGAGAGAGAGAGAGGGGAGCGAGAGAGAGAGAGAGAGAGGGGAGCGAGAGAGAGAGAGAGAGAGGGGAGCGAGAGAGAGAGAGAGAGGGGAGCGAGAGAGAGAGAGAGGGGAGCGAGAGAGAGAGAGAGGGGAGCGAGAGAGAGAGGGGAGCGAGAGAGAGAGGGGAGCGAGAGAGAGAGGGGAGCGAGAGAGAGAGAGGAGCGAGAGAGAGAGAGAGAGGAGCGAGAGAGAGAGAGAGGAGCGAGAGAGAGAGAGAGAGGAGCGAGAGAGAGGGGAGCGAGAGAGAGAGAGAGAGGGGAGCGAGAGAGAGAGGGGAGCGAGAGAGAGAGGGGAGCGAGAGAGAGAGGGGAGCGAGAGAGAGAGGGGAGCGAGAGAGAGAGGGGAGCGAGAGAGAGAGGGGAGCGAGAGAGAGAGGGGAGCGAGAGAGAGAGAGGAGCGAGAGAGAGAGAGGAGCGAGAGAGAGAGAGAGAGGAGCGAGAGAGAGGGGAGCGAGAGAGAGGGGAGCGAGAGAGAGAGAGAGAGGGGAGCGAGAGAGAGAGAGAGAGGGGAGCGAGAGAGAGAGAGAGAGGGGAGCGAGAGAGAGGGGAGCGAGAGAGGGGAGCGAGAGAGAGAGGAGCGAGAGAGAGAGGAGCGAGAGAGAGAGGAGCGAGAGAGAGGGGAGCGAGAGAGAGAGGAGCGAGAGAGAGAGAGGGGAGCGAGAGAGAGAGAGGGGAGCGAGAGAGAGAGAGGGGAGCGAGAGAGAGAGAGGGGAGCGAGAGAGAGAGAGGGGAGCGAGAGAGAGAGAGAGGGGAGCGAGAGAGAGAGAGAGGGGAGCGAGAGAGAGAGAGAGAGGGGAGCGAGAGAGCGAGAGAGGGGAGCCAGATAGAGAGAGAGAGGGGAGCCAGAGAGAGAGAGAGGGGAGCCAGAGAGAGAGAGAGGGGAGCGAGAGAGAGAGAGAGGGGAGCGAGAGAGACGTGAGTGAGAGAGAGAGAGAGAGAGGGGATCGAGAGAGAGGGGAGCGAGAGAGAGAGAGAGGGGAGAGAGAGAGTAGCGAGAGGAGCGAGAGAGGAGCGAGAGGATAGAGAGAGTAGCGAGAGGATAGAGAGAGGCGAGAGGAGAGCGAGAGAAGAGAGAGAGAGGGGAGCGAGAGAGGGGAGCGAGAGAGGGGAGCGAGAGAGGGGAGCGAGAGAGGGGAGCGAGAGAGGGGAGCGAGAGAGGGGAGCGAGAGAGAGTAGCGAGAGGAGAGAGAGAGAGAGAGAGTAGCAGCGAGAGGAGAGAGAGAGTAGCAGCGAGAGGAGAGAGAGAGTAGCAGCGAGAGGAGAGAGAGAGTAGCAGCGAGAGGAGAGAGAGTAGCAGCGAGAGGAGAGAGAGAGAGAAGCGAGAGAGAGAGTAGCGAGAGAGAGTAGCGAGAGAGAGTAGCGAGAGAGAGTAGCGAGAGAGAGGAGCGAGAGAGTAGTGAGAGAGAGTAGCGAGAGAGAGGAGAGAGAGAGTAGCGAGAGGAGAGAGAGTAGCGAGAGGATAGAGAGAGTAGCGAGAGGATAGAGAGTAGCGAGAGGAGAGAGAGAGGAGCGAGAGGAGAGAGAGAGGAGCGAGAGGAGAGAGAGAGGAGCGAGAGGAGAGAGAGAAGAGAGAGAGAGAGAGAGAGAGAGAGAGAGGAGCGAGAGAGGAGCGAGAGAAGAGAGAGAGAGAGGAGCGAGAGAAGAGAGAGAGAGAAAGAGGAAATGGAGGGCTGCCAGGAGCGAGGGAGGGGATAACAACTTGGACACGGCAAGGGAATTGGGAGTGGAGCGGGGGTGTGGGGAGGGGAGAGACAGGAAATGACTATGGAACATGATTGGAGAAGGTGACTGAGGCTCTGAATCTGCAGAATGGAACACATAGCTAGGATACTACAAAACACAGTATGATTCATCAACATTCTCTCCAGCAGAGAGACAAGTGAGCAAGCCCTTTAATAAAACAGTATCTTAACTTGCATTTGGGCCGATGCCAGTGGTATATTCTCCAAGGTCGCCTACACCGCCACACAAACTAGAATGCAGCAATGAATGGAAGATAAAAATAGGAAATACTAGCGCTCTCCCAGAAGCCAACATAGTCCCTGCCAAAAGGATACACCAGGAGAGTGAGTGTGTCCAAGCCCTGGACTGGTCTGAGAATGACCAAGCACCACCATTAAAAAAAAAACGTCTAATGTATTTACAACATACTCCCTAAAGCCGACTCATTTGAAAACTGAAATGACCCACTGACTGGGACAACTCATTAACGAGAACTCTATTGGCCATTACGCTGAGAGAGTAGGTGGGAGTGGGACAGGACAGGGAAACAGGGCCCGTAATTCAAACATTCTCTTAGAGGAGTAGGAGTGCTGATCTAGAATCAGGTCCCGCTGTCCACATAATAATCTTTCTAAAAAAGGCAAGCTCTACTTTCCTAGACTGTTTGTGAATACGGGCCCAGGTTTCGAAGTGTGGAAGCATCTGGTCATTCTGACGCAATGACTTACTCCAATAACCCCTCAGTCGTAACCAGATGTAAAGCCAGGAATGCACAACCTCTTTTCCTTCATTGGAACTCATAGATTCATTTTTTACATTTCATGTGCCACTTTTGCCTTTTAAACTCTAGTTGCCCACAGGCAGTACAGTGGAGTCAGAAGAGGGTGTGGTGGTGCTGGTGGTAGTCCGAGCCAGAGCCCTGGCAGACAGACCGTCCCCATCAGTCAGGCAGTTATTGGCTTGGCCATATAACATTAGCTAAATGCTTGAGAGGATACCACAGTGAGATGTCAAGGTGTGCTGGGGGGGGGGGGGGGGGGGGGGGTCACACAAGGGTTGCCATCCTCGGTAGGCTAGTGTGTGTGTGTGTGGCAGGTGGGCAAGCAGCATAAAACGTTTTAAAATATTTTGCAACAGAAAACAGAAATGCACGTCCAAGTAGCCCCCCCCCCATGTTTAATTCCGTCTTCTTCCGTTTAATAAATACACCCTCACTACATGAGGTAGAGGTCAGATGTGGTCGAACTCGCCTGCCAATGTAGGCGTCAGGGATCTTGGTGTCTGTAGGGGAGCCCATGTCTTTGCCTGAACACATGTCTTTGTCCTCAGCTCCATGACCGCTGCTGGCCTCACTGTCAGCCTTCTGACTTAGTGTGTCTGAGAAATTATCGTCCCTGTAACACACACACACAAAAAATTATTTGTTTCCCTTTTTTTGTTTATGCAAAAAAAGCTTAGAAGTGGAAAGCTTTTGACCACAGTGCATTCAGTTAATAATAATACTAAAACCCATTTGGCAGACACTTTCATCCAAAGCGACTTAACCCTGGCGTTACAAGTGCCACGCTCTATCCAACTGAGCTACAAAGGAGCTCAGTCAATCATACCTAACTAGCCTCTCCTCCAGGTTCATGTTGACTCATAGGCCTGCATCTATTAGCATGCCATTAGTCATGGTGTGTCCAGGACTGCCAGGCAGCTTGACCAGTGCCAGCTGTCTGGTTTATCTCAGTGGGCTGCCTGTGTGACTGAGCGGAGCTGAGCGCTAGCTGCAGACACTGCAATTGGTGCCCGTTCCTGTCAGGTGGCAGCAATCAGACCTGCTTACTAGCCACTGAGTCTGGTGGAGGGGTGACTAATGGACTGGCTGATAAACCACGCACGCTGCAGTGCACGTATCACAAGAAGGATGACCGTGGCCCAGCCATCTGATACGCAAAGCTATATCTTACTGTATTTCAACCAAGTGCTCAGACAGTACACACCATGCTGTGAATTTGCTCAGTCGTGCCTTAGAGTTCCCCAGGCCCCACAGCGCAGCTCTGAAAGAGGATACCCTGGCTGCTAAACAGAGACAGAGAAAGGGCGAGATATCTCCCAGACATCACTTTATTCTGGGCCCTTTGATGGGGCCGTGTGTCTCGGAGCCCTCTAGTACATTATGCTATGTTACGGGACACATGGCAGTAAGTTCTCTGGGCCGTTCCATTAACTAAGAAAACAGCCATCAGAGGGACAGCTGGAAAAGGACCCGCAGCACTGAGGGAGGAGGGGCCTTCTGACCATCTTGCCCTCTTAATGAGGATTTAGATCCATCCCATTAGGCAGCAACTGTTGCTGGGGAGGAGGGATGGTTCCCGGGGCAGAGGGATGGTTCCCGGGGCAGAGGGACGGTTCCCAGGGGAGGAGAGGTGCTCCAGGGGAGGAGAGGTGCTCCAGGGGAGGAGAGGTGCTCCAGGGGGGGGAGAGGTGCTCCAGGGGGGGATGAGGATGACAGATGGGGTAGTTAAGGACCCCTAGAGGACACCCGGGAAAGACGGACGGAGGCCTGCAGCCCAGGGCCCTGCTTTACACAGCCCCAGAGCCTTGGCCAAGGCCCCTCAAAGTCAGTGTCAGGGAGGACTTGACCACCAAGACGGGGACAGTGCAGTGATTAATCCAGAGAGAGAACATTAAATATGGACGGGTGACGGCACTTTCACTATGAAAAAGGACCCTAAATGGGATTAAGGGAGGTTGGGTTTCCTCTGTTTTAAGAGTAAAAATACAATACAAAATGCAGTACAACGTGATTGATTTATTAACTGATTGGTCAGTTATGCAGGAGGGCGGTTATACTGCTGTACTGAGGAGTCCTCCTCAAGAATGTAGACACATTTACTGCATGCAAGAGTCGCTAATCGACAGTCTAACGTATTGGTAAGGGAATAGGAGTCTAGACTTCAAGGATGGTGACATATCGTAATGTTGTGCAACTACAAATCCTGCCCCACTAACAATTCCTGTGCAAAACTGCTTGTCTGGATTGTACCGTCTTTGGAAAAATAATAGATTTAATTCAACATATTGTCATGTCACCAGATTGATGGATAATACCAGTCCATTGATGTCTGAAATGGAATAAGAACATGAGCGTAACATACTGTATGTGATAGTAGCTCTAGAAGCTGTGCGTTTGGCTGCATACTCACATGTCCTGCACCACAATGTACTGGTGAGGCACCAGGCCATCGATGCCGTTGTGCCGGCCCTCCCACCAGTCGTCCGATGCCCGCTGGTACAGCAGCAGGGAGGCGCCCTTCTTGAAGGACAGCTCGCGGGCCGAGCGTCCCACGTAGTCAAATTTGGCGATCGCTTCGATGGGCTCACTTTCTGCAGGAGACGAGGAGGAGCAGCACACGATCAGGGGTGTCAAACTAACGGCTGATAAAGTACCAGGAAACTTTGTCATCACGGAGATTGTCGATCACTCTGGCAATACACTGTCACTTGTTAAATCCACTTCAAATCAGTGTTAATGAAGGGGAGGAGACAGGTTAAAGAATAATTTTTAAGCCTTGAGACATGGGTGACAAAATACTTCAGTGCCTTTGAATGGGATATGGTAGTATTTTTGTATTTATTTATTTAACCTTTATTTAACTAAGCAAGTCAGTTAAGAACTAATTCTTATTTACAATGACGGCCTACCCCGGCCAAACCCGGACGACGCTGGGCCAATTGTGCACTGCCCTATGGGATTCCCAATCACGGCCGGATGTGATACAGCCTGGATTCAAACCAGGGCCTGTAGTGACGCCTCTTGCACTGAGATGCAGTGCCTCAGACCTCTGCGCATGCGAGCTCAGTCAGGACAAGAGTGCTGCTTGAGACTGAAATCCCTGGGCATGTGCCCGACTTCGAATACCAAAGACAAGATGCAGAGATGACAAGACATTCATCAGGGCATCTCCCTACTAGACAAAGACAGACAGCGCAGCGTTTTGAGTGTGTCAAGAACTGCAATGCTGCTGGGTTTTTCACGCTCAACAGCTTTATGTGTGTATGTCAGGAAAGGTCCACCACCCGAAGCACATCCAGCCAATCTTGACACAACTGTGGGAAGCATTGGAGTCAACATGGGCCAGAATCCCTGTAGAATGCTTTTCACCCCTTTCAGAGTCCACGCTCTGACGAATTGAGGCTGTTCTGAGGGCAAAAGGGATATGTTTTGTACAGTGTATGTGTTTGTACAGTGTATGTCAGTATTATGTAGTCTGTATGTCACAGTTATGTATGTCTGAATTATGTCACAAATTGGTATGGTATTGTTGATCTATGATTGAAGGTAGCAGTCAGCCTATTTTAGTCAGTGTCAATTTTTATTTTTTATTTTATTTCACCTTTATTTAACCAGGTAGGCTAGTTGAGAACAAGTTCTCATTTGCAACTGCGACCTGGCCAAGATAAAGCATAGCAGTATGAGCAGACAACACAGAGTTACACATGGAGTAAACAATTAACAAGTCAATAACACAGTAGAAAACAAAGGGGGAGTCTATATACAATGTGTGCAAAAGGCATGAGGTAGGCGAATAATTACAATTTTGCAGATTAACACTGGAGTGATAAATGATCAGATGGTCATGTACAGGTAGAGATATTGGTGTGCAAAAGAGCAGAAAAGTAAATAAATAAAAACAGTATGGGGATGAGGTAGGTGAAAATGGGTGGGCTATTTACCAATAGACTATGTACAGCTGCAGCGATCGGTTAGCTGCTCAGATAGCTGATGTTTGAAGTTGGTGAGGGAGATAAAAGTCTCCAACTTCAGCGATTTTTGCAATTCGTTCCAGTCACAGGCAGCAGAGTACTGGAACGAAAGGCGGCCAAATGAGGTGTTGGCTTTAGGGATGATCAGTGAGATACACCTGCTGGAGCGCGTGACCAGTGAGCTGAGATAAGGCGGAGCTTTACCTGGCATGGACTTGTAGATGACCTGGAGCCAGTGGGTCTGGCGACGAATATGTAGCGAGGGCCAGCCGACTAGAGCATACAAGTCGCAGTGGTGGGTGGTATAAGGTGCTTTAGTGACAAAACGGATGGCACTGTGATAGACTGCATCCAGTTTGCTGAGTAGAGTGTTGGAAGCCATTTTGTAGATGACATCGCCGAAGTCGAGGATCGGTAGGATAGTCAGTAATAACAACCGAGCTAAACACAGAGGAGCCAGGACAACAGGCCCTAAAGGCCCTGAACAGGGATATTTATAGTGCAGGGACATCTACTCTACTCAGTACTGAGGTTAAACTACTACACACCAGAGAGTATGTATCCAAACTACAAGCTATCACACATATCTATGGAGATTTGGCATGGGATGTCCAAGATGTCAATTTTAAGGTCAACAATAGAAACACTGTCATCAAATAAAATGCAGAACGAGCTCTATTTGTGGCGGCATTCTCTGGTACATTCGGTGTAGATTCCATCCGAAATACACAGCTAAATGATTGAATACTTTAACGACTTTACCTCACAGATTGGTAAAATCAGCTGTGACATTGACTAGCGGTAAAATGTATCTATAATCTATAATCAATAGCCTAACTATTAAATGTGCCTGGCTTTATAAATCCTCCTTATATGGTGACTCGTTTCAGGAAACTAGGAGGATGTCAAGCATCACTACTACACAGAAGAGCCATTTGAACGTAAACTTTTTTTTAAATTTTAATCAAAATGCATTTTTTGGCAGAAATGCCTTCTGGAACATGTGAACTTTCATGTGCCTTAATAACAAACGTATGTGCCATCTGTAAATATGAATAAAATTGTTCAATTGCGAGCCTAGGTGTTTTAGCCACAGAAAAAGGGAGCAACCTTCCCGCTAGCCATGATTGGCTGAGATAATGAGTGGGCTGGACATGCCGAGAGATGAGTTTAGATTGGTCTGCCATGTAGCACGCTTCTGTCTATTTGAGCTAGTCAGTATATGTAGGTAATCCTGTCTAATGCAGTTAAAAAAATATATTGCGTAGTAGAACTACATAAGTGTTGCTCTCTACTTTCTGGTGGACCGAGTTTTGAAATCAGTGGAATTAGAATATACTAGCTAAAGAGATGGAGAAAACACCTGTCTCCATATTAAATCTTCAAAATAAGGGCAACCACGGCATACATGACAGAGGTCCATCCATGCTAGCTACATTTTCAGTTATTACACGTTTCTAATTTTCTCAGAAAGTCGTTTTAATTTCAAGTTAAAGTGTACTGTTAGCTAGCTAACGTTACGTGTATGATCTGTGTAGTAATATTATTCGTATTTCAGAACCATTTGCTTTGTTAGTTATAGCCTAATGTTAGCTAGGTAACATTAAACCAGGTTGGTTAGCTACCTGAAAATTCATGCAGGGTAGTAACGTCATGAGTTGGGATTATGGTTAATTGTTTAGCTAGCTAGCTACATGTCTTAACAAAAGACTCCAATATGCAAGTATCCATTTCAATAGAATGTTCACTGCGACAGCTGTTGATAGACCTAACTGGTAAATTCGCTCTGGCGTAGAATTACTGACGAATTTACAAACGCTCAACACCCGTTGAATACAGCCGGTGTCAGTAAGCTTTGGCAAAAAAATAAATAATAATTGTTGCCAGGAGCACAGTTGCAGTCACCAACGCTCTAGATAACATAGAAACAGCCTAACCAGCTCGGCTAGGGCAAGTAAAATGGTCAGAGTGAGATGTTCTCTCATTTGTGTCTGGAAGTAGCTAGCAAGCTAGCCAATTAGCTTGGGTGATTGACTACTGTTGTTAGAACCGAACACTCGGATCAACCCTTAAAGAGATGGGTGGGGCTAAAGCTTAAGAGGGTGTGAACGATGCCGAATGAGTGTAGACACAGAGCTCTTCACTAGATACCAAAACATTCAAAGGCCATTTTCTCAAAAGTGAGGATACAAGTTGATCAACTTTCAAAGCAGAATTACTTTCCCATTACTCCTCAACTGTAGTGTATGCCATACCATTTTCTACCTCAGTCTCTACTTTTATCCAATGTAAAAAAAAAAAAAAAACATTACAAATTTTGCTACATAAGACCGAATCAAGCCGGTCGGCTTGTGGACCAAAGTGCAGCGTGGTCATGATTCTTTATTAAATCCGAACGCCAAACAAAACAACAAAGAACAACATCACGTTCCGTAGGCTACGCAGAGCTAACTAAAAACAACATCCCACAACCTAAAGTGGCAAAACAGGCTGCCTAAGTATGATTCCCAATCAGAGACAACGATAGACAGCTGTCCCTGATTGAGAACCATACCCGGCCAAAACATAGAAATAAAGAACATAGAATACCCACCCAAATCACACCCTTACCAAAACAAATAGAGACATAAAAAGGCTCTCTAAGGTCAGGGCGTGACGCATCCTGCTTCTGTTGCCTAAATACACGTGTTTGTTTAATATTCCGAAAGCACCAAGCCTCACACAACCACAACATGTAGGATAAACCATTAAAAAAATTAGGCTGTTTTTTAATCTTTGCTATGCTGTAATGAAGGCGTCACACTTGTTTTTCTTCGTTTGAACAACCTCTCTGGTATTACTTATAATTGATTTAGTGTTGTTTACACTGTTCCAAATTGTGAGGAACTACTATTACATTGTGAGGAACTACTATTACATTTATAATAATAATAAATTATTAATCTCCTTATTGTTATTATTACTATAATGACCATCATTATAATAATAAGTAACGTCATCATCATTAGTAGGCTTAGTATAAAGCAGCCTTGTGTAACCACCGTCGAGCTGTAGGCTTAAGAGCGCATCCTGTTTAATCTTACTTAGGCCTATGTTGTGATACTACTGTATCAATCATTCATTTATTCATTGATGCATTCATGTCATCACACAGAATACGAGTCACTCCTAATTTAAAAAACAAACGAGCATTTTAGTTGTAAAATAAAATAAAGCGGCCCTTGAATAATTAGCGTAATAAATCGTTCCATTTCAGCAATTGTATTCACCAATGCAATGCAGCAGTTTTTAGTGTTTGCTGTAAGAAAGGCGTTACAAAAAATACACACAAAAAAACCAACCGTACAGACTATCTGGTACGCTTATTTATTTTGGGTTGTTTACATTGTTCCAAACAGGCAGAAAAACAGCACCTGTTTGGGACACATAATATGCATGCAGAGCTTGCTCCTTACCACCCCTTCTTTATCTCCAGTATTTTCCACAATTAGTCAAATTTATTCCGCAGATTTTACTTCCCCTTTAACGCATGAGCAACCAGTTCCCATTTTGAGTTTGTGTCAAGTCCTCTGCATTCCATTTTGAGTTTGTGTCAAGTCCTCTGCATTCCATTTGGAGTTTGTGTCAAGTCCTCTGCATTCCATTTTGAGTTTGTGTCAAGTCCTCTGCATTCCATTTGGAGTTTGTGTCAAGTCCTCTGCATTCCATTTTGAGTTTGTGTCAAGTCCTCTGCATTCCATTTGGAGTTTGTGTCAAGTCCTCTGCATTCCATTTTGAGTTTGTGTCAAGTCCTCTGCATTCCATTTTGAGTTTGTGTCAAGTCCTCTGCATTCCATTTTGAGTTTGTGTCAAGTCCTCTGCATTCCATTTTGAGTTTGTGTCAAGTCCTCTGCATTCCATTTTGAGTTTGTATCAAGTCCTCTGCATTCCATTTTGAGTTTGTGTCAAGTCCTCTGCATTCCATTTTGCGGTCACATGTGTTATGGTGTTTGGAGTTTGTTATAACTCATTTATTGGTGTGTTTATGATATGATATAGGTCAGGCTTTCTTGGTCACATGCATGCGATGCAAACGTGTCACGTAAAGAGTTAAGGGAAGAGGGAATGTTTTTCCTGAACTAATTAGGGATTTCGGTAACAGAACTTTTCAGTCAGAAACAGCCAATTATGTTGCAGCTTCAGCATAACACAGACAGTGCAATAAACACTGTTGATGTTCTGTAGTGGTCGCTGTAGCAGGGAGGAGAGAGAGACAATGGGTGTTACTCAGTCACTCGCTGTCATTCTTTTTTACACAGCCTGGCACAATCAAATGAATTGCAGTCGGGCTCCCTCTAGTCATTTGTGTGTCTTATTTAATCAATCAGTGCGCTTAAAGCATCAGACAAGTTCAGTGCATGTAGTTGATTAAAACACATAGGATTTGTCTATATATGGAAAAATACACATTAAAAGAATTTCGACTCATGGGTAACCACAATTATTATTATTTAATTTTTTTGTCGGGGACAGATCTAGATTCAAGTCATATTTACAGTTTTACTGCACGTTTTGAATTGTTCTTCGAATTCTGTATTTTATGGTCAATGCTGCTATAAAGAGACAAATGTGATACTTTGTCATTTGTTTATTGTGGCAAAAACCTAAGAAAAAGGTTGTGTTCTCTCAAGTGAACTTGGATTCCCTGTTGAGAATCATAGAACTGCAGGAAAATGTATTTTAAAATCTACAGGGGGAGGATCCCCGGACCCCCCGCCAGATTGTGCACCACCATTTTTATACAGTCAAGCTCCCATGAATAGACATACAGGTATGATTGAAGAACGAAGCAGGCGCTAAACACAGGCTTTGCTACACAGAAAACAAACAGTTCACTCACTATTCCATTGTCAACACTTTAATTGAATCATTAGGCCAATATCAATATCTTTAATAATGTCATAAACAGTGCCCTCCACAGTTATTGGGACAGCGAAGCATTTTTTATTATTTTGTCTCTCTGCTCCAAAAGTCTGGATTTGAAATGAAACCGTGAGGTTAAAGTGCAGACTTCCCATTTTAATTTAGGGTATTTTCATCCATATTCAGTGGACAGTTTAGAAATTACAGCACTTTTTACATAACCACCCCAAATATTACAGGACCAAAAGTATTGGTTTGATTTATGTATGATTTATGAATAGCAAAGGAGTTTTCTAGCCCATTACCTGCAATTCTATACTTATTGTCATGTCTATTCATGTCATATTTGAGTGATTCAAACATTACAATAATCTATGGGCTAAAAAACCTAGCTAAAAATGTTGGCTGACATGGGCTAGTTGATCTGGACACTTCTTACAAGTTCTAAATATCTCTCGAAGGTATGCAATGACTAGCATGACAAGAGGAACTGATGATGTACTACCCAATTTCGAAATTGCACCTTGTGCATTCTACTATTACAACTTTCAAGAGTAAGTTGAAAGCCGGACTGAGTTTCTTAAGGCACCATGTGTACCCTGCCCACAGTTTGGGAACCATTAAACAGGTCAACACAAGCTGTTCGTCGAAAATCAAATAGTAAATAGCCTATGCCCCCCAACTCCAAGTCTGTCGAAAGGCATATAAAACACTAGTTAATTTTTTTAAATAAAAAAGCCACAAAACAATACTTTTGTGGATTTCAACTCATCTTTACCACTTACAAGGTACATGTAAATTCCCTCACAGAAAACAATGAAGAAGCATTATGGTCTCCCTCCTCCGTGAAAAGAAATTAGACCGCAGCCAACCACAACGCACAAACATAACACAGGTAGCCTACCGAGAGGCGGGACTGACCTCTCCTATCAATAAATCACTAGAAGATGCATACAAGTGCGGCAAAAAAGTATTTAGTCAGCCACCAATTGTGCAAGTTCTCCAACTTAAAAAGATGAGGCCTGTAATTTTCATCATAGGTACACTTCAACTATGACAGACAAAATTAGGGGAAAAAAATCCAGAAAATCCCATTGTAGGATTTTTAATGAATTTATTTGCAAATGATGGTGGAAAATAAGTATTGGAATGTTTTCTTGGTGTTTTAGAAACTTTAAGAGTGTTTTCTATCCAAATCTATATGCATATCCTAGCTTCTGGGCCTGAGTGGCAGGCAGTTTACTTTGGGCAGGCTTTTCATCCGGACGTGAAAATACCGCCAGCTATACCAAAAAAGTTAATAAAGTGGAGAAACACTGGTATGGAAAACACTGCTCTCTTAGGAGACCCATGCCAAACTCCCGACTAATGACAACACAGCAATGAAACAAACGAAGCCAAAAATAGCTCATATTCTTTTATCCCCCCTCTAATTAAGTAATGCCCCCCAGAACATCCAACCACCAGAACCCATTAAACCAGACAGTGGGTCCCTGGACACTGACATTCACTTTTGCTGCTCCTCTGCACAGCTTCATCAATAGGAAGAATGTCACTGGAGAAGCACCATAGAGCTGAGATAGCAGGAACCTGAGCATGTGTGAAAAGACACCATGATATTCTTTTAACAGGAACAACTCAGTACCATTCCCTGGTGAGCATCCTGGGGAGGGAAGCAGTGGAGCGAGGACAGTGATTCCACATGTATCTCGGTTCTCTCCCCCTCTCCCTCCTGGGGAATGACAGGCGTGTTGTGGAGTCAATGAGATGTGACAAGCAGGAATTTAGTCTGTCTGATTTAATAAAGGTGACAGATCTGAGATCAATACAGGACGTCTCTCTCTCTCTCCATAGGTACATGTGTGTATGTGAGAGAGGGTGTGTGTTTCAAGTTTCACATTTTTATTGTCACAAGCACTAGTACAGTGAAATGCCCTTCTTGCTCTTTCCCAACAATGCAGTAATCAATATTATAGTCAATGGGAGTGGGTGAGAGGGTGTGCGAGAAAGAGAGAGCGAGAGGTGTGCGAGAGAGCGAGAGAGGTGTGGGGGGAGAGAAAGGGAGAGGTTGTGGGGAGAGAAAGAGAGGGTGTGGGAGGGAGGGAGAGAAGGAGAGAAAGAGATGGAGGGAGGGAGAGGGTGTGAGAGGGAGGAGAGAGGGTAAGGGAGGGAGTGGGGAAGGGTGGGAGTGAGGGAGAGGGTGAGGGGGTGTGGGGGGGAAAGGGTAAGGGAGGGAGGACAGAGGGTAAGGGAGGGGAGGGTGTGAGAGAGAGAGAGGGAGAGAGTGTAGGAGGGAGGGAGGGAGGGAGGGAGGGAGGGAGGGAGGGAGGGAGGGAGGGAGGGAGGGAGGGAGGGAGGGAGGGAGGGAGGGAGGGAGAGAGAGGGTGTAGGAGGGAGGGAGGAAGAGAGAGGGTGTAGAAGGGAGGGAGGAAGAGAGAGGGTGTAGGAGGGAGGGAGGAAGAGAGAGGGTGTAGGAGGGAGGGAGGAAGAGAGAGGGTGTAGGAGGGAGGGAGGAAGAGAGAGGGTGGAGGGAGGGAGGAAGAGAGAGGGTGTAGGAGGGAGGGAGGAAGAGAGAGGGTGGAGGGAGGGAGGAAGAGAGAGGGTGGAGGGAGGGAGGAAGAGAGAGAGAGCGAGAGCTGTGTGCAAGTGAAAAACTTCAAGAACATTGATAACAGGGAGGAGGCCTGCTGAAACATTGATAACAGGGAGGAGGAGGCCTGCTGAAACATTGATAACAGGGAGGAGGAGGCCTGTTGAAACATTGATAACATGGAGGATGAGGCCTGCTGAAACATTGATAAGAGTGAGTAGGCCTGCTGAAACATTGATAAGAGTGAGTAGGCCTGCTGAAACATTGATAACAGGGAGGAGGCCTGCTGAAACATTGATAAGAGTGAGTAGGCCTGCTGAAACATTGATAAGAGTGAGTAGGCCTGCTGAAACATTGATAAGAGTGAGTAGGCCTGATGAAACATTGATAAGAGTGAGTAGGCCTGCTGAAACATTGATAAGCGTGAGTAGGCCTGCTGAAACATTGATAAGAGTGAGTAGGACTGCTGAAACATTGATAAGAGGGAGTAGAATTACTGAAACATTGATAAGAGTGAGTAGGACTGCTGAAACATTGATAAGAGGGAGTAGAATTACTGAAACATTGATAAGAGGGAGTAGGACTACTGAAACATAGCTACAGCTATAAAATGCTCCATATGTTAGTGACTTTGGTGTTGTTTATGGTAAATGTTATTAAACCATTCTGATGTAGATAATTGTGTTTCCGTCCCTTACAGTCAAAGCATAGCATGTCTAACTCAATGCACTGCTTTTTAAATGGAAAAATCTTTCCAAATTTGAGCAAATTCAAAAACGGTGATTAATCGCAATTAACTAATGTCATTAATTCAATTATTTGAATGGTTTGACAGCCCTACTCCAGATATGTTTACACACTGAGATGAACAACCGTACAGGGTAGGATGCCGTTACACCCCAGGTGGAGCAGCCCCATGGCTCGCTCTGCTCAGTGTTCATGTGCATGCATGCGAATAGGGACTGCAACCTTGGGAGTGAGATATGGCTACAATCAATAACGCAAGAGACAGAAAAAGAGCAGCCAGGCAGGCCCCAATGAATCCACTCTCTCTCGTTACCTCGCTCTCCAGACAAACATAAATCTAAGGTCCTGTTTATTCATGGCTACAGCATGGCTACAGAACAGGACACACCATTCTGATCAGAGACAGATGTGTGGGTGTGTCTGTCTGTGTGTGTGTCTGTGTGTGTGTGTGTGTGTGTGTCTCTCTCTTAGAGGAAAAGTAATGACCTTTTCAGTGTATACTACACTGGGTAGAGAAAATGCACTACTCCAACCACAGCTGTCCCAACATTCAGCTACCAGGGTTTGACATGAAACAGCACGCGGAGATAAAAATCACTTTTGACCCTATAGTGTTATACCAGAAGAGGGTACACCAATGTATTGACAGGGAGGGAGAAATGGCCGTCTAAATAAAGATTATGCAGCGTTGTCGTGCATGTCATTGCCGTCCAGAAACGTGTTGCAGGAGCTGATGGGATGCGGTTCATTAAGAATGAGTTCTGTCTGTAGCATGTGAAAGAGTTACCAGACACGGGGAAATTACAATGTCTGGGACGTAGTAGGTTGTCTGGGACGTAGTAGGTTGTAAACGATTTTCTTCTGCCTTACATGACCACACAGACAGAGGGTTGTTGTTGGTGTCAGGTCTGTAAATGTGGCCTCTTCAGGTATAGTCCATCAGAATAAATGGGCTCTGACACACGCCAGCGGGGGCTGAGCCTCCCAGCCAAAGGAATTTCCGGACAGCTACTTAGACCAACACGTGGAATGACTTTCCTTATTTTTCTTATTCAGTTTCTCTCTCCCTCTCTATCCTGAGTAAAGAGGACAGACACATTTGCATTGAAGAGGAGAAGGGATTGAGGGGGAAGCGGAGGAGGGATTGAGGGGGAAGCGGAGGAGGGATTGAGGGGGAGGGGAAGAAGAATGGAAAAGAGGGAGAGGGAGGGAAGAGGAGGGCACTTGGCCTTATTTCAAGTATTGGTAGCTGCAGCCCAATATGGTGAACGAAGTATGGGCGAGTGGGTGTATGGAAAGTGAATCAGCTAACTGGGCACATTTGTTGCCACTGAAGAGTTTGTGCGGCTGATTGGGCTGCAGAACGGGTCGATAAGCCGGTGCGAATGACTAGTGCACCAGTGTTGTATCGACGTGCCTGCCAAACTGAGGTGCTTCCCACCGGGCAGCTGTATCATGGTGTCGCGACCGGGAGACCCATGAGGCGGCGCACAATTGGCCCAGCGTTGTCGGGTTAGGGGAGGGTTTGGCTGGCAGAGATGTCCCTGTCCCATCGCGCACTAGCAACTCCTGTGGTGGGCCAGGCGCAATGCATGCTGACAAGGTCGACAGGTGTACGGTGTTTCCTCCGACACATTGGTGCGGATGGCTTCCGGGTTAAGCGGTGGGACAAGAAGCAATGCGGCTTGGCAGGGTCGTGTTTCGGAGGACGCATGGCTCTAGACCTTCGCCTCTCCCAAGTCTGTACGGGAGTTACAGCGATGGGACAAGACTAACTACTACTTTGTACTAAAAAGTACAAAAATAAGTAAATTTTAAAACTGAAATCGTACAATTATTTGTGTAAAACAGTGAAATACGATTCAGACATCCTCTGGATTCAAAACAGATGTCCGTTGTATAATTAAAAAAATATATTTTTTTAACACAGCTCAACATAGAGCAGAGTACTTTAGACACACCCACTCCTTTCCTTTCCACACACCCACTCCTTTCCTTTCCACACACCCACTCCTTTCCTTTCCACACACCCACTCCTTTCCTTTCCACACACCCACTCCTTTCCTTTCCACACACCCACTCCTTTCCACACACCCACTCCTTTCCACACACCCACTCCTTTCCTTTAGACACACTCACACTCTGGTCGCCATATTGGGCTGCAGCTACACCCTTCACCCTTATTGGCTAGTTACAGAGGTGAGCTTAATCCCTGAATCCCTGAATACAGCTAGGATCTAACATTGACGTCATACAGCAGAACTGTACATTTTCATACGGTAACACTAAAGAAACAAATCATTCAGTGACTCTGTAAATCTGAGTAAGATCCTAAAGTATTTTCAACTACTAACCCGGGACAATAGGCCTGTGAACGGACTTGATAGGCCCACCGGGAATGACAATAACATAGGGGTCAGAAAGGGCTTCCGCTCAAACGGACAGGGAGACAATATTTGGACAAAAACCATGGTAGCCCGAGTTAGAAACCATATGAACCTAAGGTTTGCTTGTCCTTAATTAATAGCTTTGCAATAGATCGCTAAAAATGTGTGTTCTAGTTTTAGAATGGAAAACTGTGATGTAGCCTACGTGCCCTAGTCTGTACTATCCGGTGTCATTCATTAGGGCATTTAACGGAAAACGGTTTTTAAATGTTTTGCAGCAAAAAAAAAATAGTCCATTAGAAGCCGAATGAACACGACCCAGGTGTCTTCATTAGTTGGAATGGACATGTGGATGAATGTGTCTGACTGAAAGATGGTGTGCTAGTAAAGCTATGTAATGAGAACTATGGCCTACATTTCCATCCTGGAGCTCTTGTATAAATTCTGTCTACAGACTGATGATAAATGGCTATTATTGTGATTAGGCTACTAACGTGTGTTTATTATTACCATGGAAACGAAAAGGGTTTGGAAGTTCGGGTTGAAAGAGTTGCCGCCCACACTGTCTGCCCTCCCAAAAAACATTTTTGAAACATAATTGACCAGGTTTCGTGAGGTTTCTGTGACGTTTCCCTGAGAAACGACCGGTTTCTGGACTTCTACTCAGGCCACCTGAACCTTTAGTAGTCCGCTGAGGGAGTGAGTCAGTGTGTTTGATTTGGAACAGAGCAACTCCATCGCACCCCCACCCCCCCGTCTGAGACCAGGTCCAACAGACCAGGTGGAAGAGCAAGCAGACATCTGGGCGGGGGGGGGGCTGCTTGTGTCTCTGAGGCTGGTGTGAGTGAGGCCTATCATATGAACACATGGTGAAGTAATTTAAAAAGCAGGGACAATACAGATGGTATTATTATGCTAGTCTGGAAAGTCTGAAGTTGTATAGACCAACTCTCACATCAAAACAATCATTCATCCTCATCACTCCTCATTCCAGGTTGGAGTTCAAAAGGTAACCGATTGAGAACTCGCCAAAAAGTAGTTAAATATGCTGGGGATACTTGAGTGGCCAACCCATAGAATTAAGAGTTCTTTAGAATTCTATGGGCTGACCCCCAAAAAATTAAACCCGAAGGGGTCCAGAGGGGTGCAGAAGTGCCCACCAGGGGCCTGTGAGGGGGGTGTGCAGCAGGGGCCTGGGAGGGGGGGGGGGTGCAGCAGGGGCCTGGGAGGGGGGGTGCAGCAGGGGCCTGGGAGGAGGGGTGCTGCTGCCAGCGTGTGACCCAGGTCCCATGGGGAGATGGTGATGCAAAAATCATTTGAATATCAATAGACACCCACATCTCTGGTGTCCAGTTCCCTGCCCCTTTAAGGTCATTCCATTTAGCAGGCTGAAAGGCAGGATTATCCACACAGACCAGTGTGCTCTGGGTTTAAGAAAGTGTATGCTTTTCCCATGATGTTCACATCTGGTATGTCATTACATCATAGCCTTACGAGGGTGCTTGAAGGGTACTCACCGTCCTCGCTGGTATGTGTCTCTGTCCCTCCCTCGTTGTCCACCTCCTCAATGGCCCCATGTTCACTGTAGGGACTCTCACTGTGTGTGTGTGGGGGGTCAGAGGTCAGAGTTTATAGGTTAGGGTCAGGGTCCGGCTACCATGGATACAACCGTACCAGCTACTCAATTTCATTTCAGCCTATGGGCGTATCTTAATAGTGTGAAGTGGATTCCCCTCCTCGTCTCCTTTCCTTCTACGGGCACTGATGTGACATTGGACTGGATTGGTGAAAGCAAATACCTGGTAAGTGGAACACCTCATATAGATCTCGACCGTCTAATACTTTTAGTGTAGATGAAGGGGAGCAGGCAAGCAGTGGACTTTAGACGGCTGAGATGCATCTACAGCCACATTAAGAGGTAGCCACCGACTATTGATATGCACAAATCGAGGGCATCGGCAGTATTCCCATGACACAGCCTGGGTTTGAATGATCTGTTTTCAGCCAATGTCCCCAGGAACCCTGTGGCATGAACCTGGAACTAACACCCCTTACATCTTCCACAGATTACCCCCGGCTGGCACTTAGCGCCATTTCCCAGGGTAACACACCACCGCCACCCGCCTTCCATCACCCACTGGGGGAGGAAGCGAAGACAGAAAATCTCCACGGGTTTGATGTGCCTCGGTCAGGGACGGCGTCCTGACGGCTGTGACTGGTGATTAGCTCTGGCGGAGCTAACGCTAACACTCCGCCAAGGAACAGAGAGAGAGAGAGAGAGAGAGAGAGAGAGATAGGGACAGAGAAACAGAGAGAGAGACGTGCTCGTCAGAGGAAGCAAGTGATAGGCTGTCATCCTCACAGCTGTGGAACGTCTTGACTCTGGTCTGTTTTAATGGACTGTACTTCTATGTGCTGCACTTTAGGTTAGAGTTTCCTTACTGACCTCGTCAAGGCCGATATGTAAAGCTAAGGAGTTGTCAATACAGCACTAACAGATGTGGGACCGGGCTAGTGCTCTTCGGGGGTAGATGACGCTAACCTCTCGCTGCTCAGCTGTGGAGCTAGTTGGCTTGGGAACTTTACTCTGCTCTGTTTTAACATAGGGCTACGTGCTCCACTACTTAACATTATAATGATGACAGTTTCCTTGCCAAGTGACTTGTCTCCTTTCCTCTACCCCGATGAAGGGTCTTTACGGTGATCGTTTAGTCCGTCTCACCTCGTCGAGGCAGATACCGAAAGATTCAAGATCTCGAACGCATATTTTCTCACCAAAGACACCTCATCATTTAGCCTAATTAGCTGCATTAACTCTCGCTAATAATGTATTGAGACAGCTGTGGCCCTTGGACGGGCTCCACACCGCGTGCGTACATACCTGCAGCATGGAGCATTATGTCCCTTATGAAGGGGTCATTTGGCTGCGAGCCGGAGTTAGACTACAATCACAGGATGGGAATGAGAAAAACACCCACGACTTTGTAAAGAGCTCCCCGGCCAACACCTCACCTTGCACATCTGTGAAGCTCGTCTAAATGACATCATCACAAGTTGCCCGTATCGGGTTTCACTAACGAATGACCCCTGACCCCCTAAACGGGTGACCCTGCTCACTCAATCATTTCACAGGGTCCCACAGGTCAGGGAACTTATGGAATATCAGGGAAATTTTGATTTCAGACAGGGAAAGTCAGGGAATTTAACACATTACATTGAAAACTTGTGGAATTCATAGTGTCGAACAGTGGGAACCCTGACCTCACCAGTAGTCTCCGCCGGCTATGCATGTAAACGGGCTCATCCAGGTCCATTCTAGTAGTTATATTTCGAAGCTCAGGTCTATGTTCTAGTAATTACATTTCTATGTTCAGCTCACCAGTAGTCTCCCCCGGCCATGCACTTCTCGTAGACGGGCCCGTCCAGCTCCTTGGCGTCGGGGAAGATGGTCTCGTGGTGGATGATGACCGTCTTGATGACCTCGTTGACGTGCGCCTGGCATGACACCTGGTCCTCGATGTTGGGCGTGGGCATGAGGGTGGGGCCGAAGCAGATTGCCAGGTTATAGGGGTCCATCATGTTCTCATCACTGTACTGGGACAGGCTGGGGGAGGGGGGGGGAATAGAAAGATACAGGGTTTACACAGATAACTTGGCGTAATCTTGTCAACAAGACAACTTTGCCCTTCACAAAACACAGCATTTTAATTTGTTTGTGTACAGACAGAAATGGGTTCAGCCGTGGTACAGCTGTATTTTCAGCCGAGGCACCAGACAGCCTGCGTATCCTCTCACTGTCTGGGTAGTGATCAATTCTCCAACCTTGAAATAACCTAAAGGAGTTCACGGCGTCATGACGCTCCTCCCTGTATCACCTAAACAGTGAATGAACAATGACAGCCTTTCAGGTAGAGTAAATTACTAAGGAATGAATACATCTCTCCAGTCACTCCTTATTAGTGGACACGTCTAACTTAACGCTAGCTTATCATTTTCTCTCCCGCTCTCTGCATACAGTTTCAAACCAGAGTGTACTCTACAATGATCTTAAAAGGTTCAAGTTTAGGGCTACTTGGTGATTGACTTACATGTCCCCCATACAGTAGTACAGTCAATGTGTGTTTTGTACTTACTAATGGTATATCAAATAATGAAGAGTTAGTGAACAAGCCTGGGTTATATTATTCATTAGGGCACACAATGGAAAACAAACATTTGGAGTTTCCTATTGGACAAGTCCCTTGCAGTCAATTGTCATCCGTTTGATGCCTAGTGAATATGACCCTGCACTGGTTGGTGAGGACTTACTGGTTGAGAAAGGCGAAGAGGTAGCGCATCACGACGAGGACAGACCTGGGCACGGCGGTCAGGAGGATCTTACGGATGTACAGGGATCTTTCATACAGGTTCTCTATTCCTGAGAGAGCGATCGAGCGGGAGAGAGAGAGAGGGAGAGATGTATTAAATCAATCACTATTGCACATCATGTAAATACAGACCGGAGCCATTTAGGCTACAATGATTTAGATTCAGGTTGAACAGTTTTTAGCTTGACCTATATTTCTTATTAGTATGCATAAAGCTATTTAAAATACATGTGTCCGAGGTGGTGTGTGTGTGTGTGTGTGTGTGTGTGTGTGTGTGTGTGTGTGTGTGTGTCACACACGCGAACGTATCAGCCATTAAGCTGATTAAAGTCTTCCTGTCACAGTGAATCGGGTGACATTCAGGGACAATCTCTGTCTGTGCGTCGTCCCTGATCTTCTCTAAAATGTGCCTGACATGCCACTTTGCAGGGCTGCATATTTAATGGCGGATATCCATCTGAATGTGCCCACTCACTCATTGATACCCAGTGTGCCTGCAGCTGTAAGCAGCATATTAAGGGCGAGACCATTAGAATAAGGCCCAACTCTCTATAGCAGGGGGGCCAGAACATAATTATAATAATTTGTGCACTGCGTATTTTAAAATAACAATATTTCATACCTTGATTACATTGAGACACGATCCCATGTCTCTCTTTTTTTGTTGGGGGTGGGGTGGGGGGGGGGGGGGGAGTAGTACTTGGGAACAGATTTTCTATAATATTCCTTGTCTTTTTTTTACAATTTTATTTCAACCAAAAACTCAAATACAACCCCCCCTCTCAATGAAATCACTTGTGGGCTGGATATGGCACACCTGTTGCAGGCTCCTGCTCTATAGCCTGGTTGAACCAGATTGAATGCTACATTCACTCTGGTTTAATCAGGCTACAATCTCATGGGCCCTCACAAATACTTACTAACCATAGATGAAGCTCTGAGCAGCTCCAAATACCAGTAAGGATACTCACGGTTCTTAAAACCGTTAGAAATATCATTGAGGACAATTCCACAGTTATAAATCACACTGGAATAAATGCTGCCGTTTCCAGTTCTGTTGCTGCCCTAAATATCACAAGAAAGTGACACTAACAGATGGGAAAGGGAGCGTGCGTGCACATGCATGCGTACCTACTTTAGTTTAAAAAAAGCACTGATTGTAAGTGCTTGGGCAAGAGTGTCTACTAAAGGACGAAAGTACAAATGTACCTCGCACTGTTTCTCTCTCTCTTTGTATCTCTCTCTGTTATCATCTCCCTCTTGATTCTCTCTTGCGAAGAACATTTTTTAAA
Source organism: Oncorhynchus mykiss (assembly GCF_013265735.2). Lineage (NCBI taxonomy): Eukaryota > Metazoa > Chordata > Actinopteri > Salmoniformes > Salmonidae > Oncorhynchus > Oncorhynchus mykiss. Next base: position 42,256,730 of record NC_048565.1, on the reverse strand, counting down.
TAAACTGCCGTATTGATCCATTTTTTGTCACTGCTGCAATAATTATGACAAAGCATCTCACAAAACTTTAGTCTTGTGTCAGAACGATCATACAAAGCGTTGAGCGCTGCTCAATTACGCGTTAACCCGCCCATCTCCTCTGTTCCAAAGCAGCCCATTTCATGTTTTTCCATTGGCCACGACGATGGCTTCCTGAAATAGCGCTGTCACCATGAAACGAGTTTGGGCCATCTGGGAGATGGGCTTTAGGGAATACTTGTGATGTTATTCATCTTACGTGAGTTCTCTTCTGCATGGTTCCTGAACACTTCAGAAGGATGCTATTTAAAGAACTGCCCCCCCCCCCCCCCCCCCCCCCCCCGCTCTTTCCTCACGATCACCCCACCTCACTCGCTGTGGAAGACAGTAGACAGACAAGGCAGAAACGTGCAACTATACAACCTCATGTACAGACACGTGTGTTTGTCCAATCTTGACACTGTGCTGGAGACAGGGTTTTATTCATATGGAGACTGCTGGCTGGGCATGAGGCCCACTCTCCAAGCGCTGGTATGTTAGGCCTTAGAGAATGTAAACAACAGGGAATCCCCATCCCTCACAAGTGTAAGCCAATGCCATATCTCGCTCACTCACACACACACACACACACACACACACACACACCACCAAAGGCATTACATCACACGTCGAGTACAGTACATGTGACTCACACTAGCCAGTTTATTGTTCTTGAACAACAGTGGCTACTCCACTAGTCCACCCTCAAAGCCCTCACATGACATCTTATAAGGTCAGAGCGAATCCCACAAAGGCCTGACTGAACTACGTCAGACCGTGTCACACCACTGTTACGGTAAGAGAACAATATGGCCGTCTGTGTGAGAGTAGCAAAGTCACCACTGTTTGGTTTGATGTAAACACTACTGTACTTCTGCCTTTCTACATTTCATCACCCAACACCAGGCTGTACGGTGAGCTTCGTGTCCCAGCTCATCCCATGAATGCTCTAGTCAGCGGAGAAGACCGAAGGACACACAGTGGTACTATTCACACCCGGGCACAAAGACAGGGTAACACAGCAGCATGCTATTGACGACCGGGAGGTCCGTGGGGCGACGCACAATTGGCCTAGCGTCATCCGGGTTAGGGAGGGTTTGGCCGGTAGGGATATCCTTCTCTCATCGCGCACCAGCGACTCCTGTGGCGGGCTGGATGCAGTGCGCGCTAACCAAGGTTGCCAGGTGCACGGTGTCCGACACATTGGTGCGGCTGGCTTCCGGGTTGGATGCGCGCTGTGTAAAGAAGCAGTGAGGCTTGGTTGGGTTGTGTATCGGAGGACGCATGACTTTCAACCTTCGTCTCTCCCGAGCCCGTACGGGAGTTGTAGCAATGAGACAAGATAGTAGCTACTAAACAATTGGATTCCACGAAATTGGGGAGAAAAAGGGGTAAAATTGAAAAAAAAAAAAACAACTTACTGATACAGGAGAGGAGGTCGTTAAATCTTTCCTTGGGCAGGAGGGACTTTTCCAGGCCCCGGAAGTAGAGTTTGAGAACACCGGCCACTGAGTTGATGTCGTGGTTGTTCTCGTCATCTGTCAACGGGTCGTTACCTGGGAGACCGATAAGTGTATGTGAGGGATATGTATGCAGGCAATGATGTGATTTCCCCTCACTAGAAGGAAGTTAAACTTACACACTGGCAACGCCTCAGGACTACCTGGCCTGATGACTCCTTTGCTGTCCCCAGTCCACCTGGTCGTGCTGCTGCTCCAGTTTCAACTGTTCTGCCTGCGGCTAACATGCAACCTTGTCCCAGACCTGCTGTTCTCAGCTCTCTCCTCCTCCCTCGTCACTCACTCTTTTTAATGCGCCTGCTGTCTCAACCTCTGAATGGTCAGCTATGAAAACCCAACTGACATTTACTCCTGAGGTACTGACCTGGTGCACCATCTACAAACACTGTGATTATTATTTGACCCTGCTTGTCATCTATGAATGTTTGAACATCTTAAAGAAAGATTTGGCTTTAATAATGGCCATGTACTCTTATAATCTCCACCCAGCACAGCCAGAAGAGGACTGGCCACCGTGCTTCTACACCTGCATTGCTTGCTGTTTGGGGGTTTTAGGCTGGGTTTCTGTATAAGCACTTTGTGACATCTGCTGATGTAAGAAGGGCTTTAGAAATACATTTGATAAGTTCCTACCAGTGTAAACAAATGATTTTAAAATAGTAAATGAAGTGGCAACTAGACCAAGTCAAAGTCTGTAGCTCAAAAGTATTATATAATCAATTAAAGTCCACTCATATCCATTCATTTCAAAATGTGTGAAGTGTCAATTGACTGTAACATGTTAATAACATCCCACCTCTCTCGAATGAGTTCTTTATGTCATTGATTTCCATCTGAGACCCGGACACACGGAATATCCCTTGATGTTGAAGGCCTGAAGAGAACAAAGAACAGAGCGAGAAAGAGAGGAGATAGAGACACACACACACACACACTTAGTTCATGATGACAGGCAGCCATTACAAAAAAAAACACCAGTGAAAAAAGCCAGTTTAAATCCCAACTAAAAGGCCACATCCCGTTCCTCCACACTTCACTTTTCCAATTAAAGATAATTCAGGAGCGAGAGAGACCGCAATCAAGTCTCACTAAAGTGTCCTCCAGCCGGGATTTAATAAGGAGATAGGTCAGAGGTTAGCGCAGAGCTTAATTAGCCGATGTCTTCCCCGTCACAAGACGGCCGCCCCAGTATTGTAAGACGTTGCCGGTGTCCGCAAAACATGGAAAGAGGTCATTAGCGTCAAAAGATTAAGCTGACATGTTCTGTAGGAGTTTTATTAACGTTACTTACAGTAATAGCCTAACTAACCTATTTGACAGCGTGTGTGAAGGAAGTGTGTGTTGCATCGTTAAGAGATGTATAGAGAACTCAGGTGCCCAAAAGCCTGTTATAGCATGGGCAGCACCATTGAGGACTTTCAACCATTTTGAAGTAGTCAACTGGGTGGGACTTCCTATGGGTTAAGGAAGGATCACATAATTCCATCCAGGTCATCAGGAGGGATCACACCCTTTCAGTTTGTTTACCAACTCATTGAAGTAGTAGAATGAAATTGACTACTTCAAAATGGAGATGGCCTCAATGGCGCTTCCTGCGTGCTCACAGACACCAAAAAAAGGGACAGATACAATAAAAGGGACAGATACAATGTTGCGATCGCTCTACATCTCTACGGTTGCATCCCATTGGCTGTATGGATGGTTGCAGTAAGCAAGATGGTATCTGCGTAGTCTTTCCCATGACGGACTAAAATTAAACGGATTCTAACACTGACACGGGAAGAATGGACACACGCAAACAATGAACACTGAAATTGACAGAATGTTACATTTGACCAAACTTGGAAAGGTCAAGCATTGAACAGGTTAAACATTGAACAGGTTGAACACAATTCACGCTTTTAAAAAGAGAAAAATCTGCACCAAATAGCAATTTGACTGTTACACTTGGTTGGCCTGCAAGAGTTGTGAAATTGAAAGAAAACCATAGCTGTTGCATTGCGAAATATTAGTAAGTCACGGGTGATCAACTCACCATACAGATTGATGAATCGAATACAGCTCTCGACCACGCGGGGGATAGCTTGTCCAGAGTCCTTCACAACAAGAGGAATGGCATGTCATTAGTGATAGATGGATCATCCTGACCTCCGACGCAACATATTATATAGACTTTACACACACATTTTTATCTACATGCATGTCCACCATTGGACTGATAATGATCGGTAACATTTTACTGAAGCCCCCCTTATGTATGCATTTATAAAGCCTTTATAACAACTATATAAGACATTATACCGTCTGTCATAGGCATGAGAGGGACTACAGTAGTGTTACTAATGATCATATTGAAAGTTTACAGAGACGGACTGGAGTTTTGCAGCTGTAGAACCATTCACTCCCCTCAACAACATCTCCATGAGTTTAATAGATCACTAACTCTACAGTGGTGACTCACTGACCACAACGACAAGCCTGTGCAAGTGTTCCTCTTACCCAATACAACTCTACGGGGCTCCAGAGGTGCAAAAGAAATGGCCCCTTTATCATGTTAATGTTTTACGTCAACACTCGAGCACACTTGGGAGTGATAAGTGATGGGAGGTTATGTAACGGTGCTACTAACACACTCCTATGGAGTGGAGAGTGAGAAAGGGGAAGAGGAGGAGCTGTCCCTTTACAGCAGGGGTCCCCAATTACATTCATCCGGGGACAGATTTTTCCCTGACCGGATGGAAGGGGGACTTGAACATTGTTATAAATCATTTGTACAGTGCAAACTGACCTCAAGATTCCCAAACAGATTGAGTATTTGACAAAAACATAATAATTTCAACCCTTGATTACATTGGGATGAGTCTTTATGCGTGGGAATAGTTGGGAACAGATTTTCTAAATTAAATTAACCTGATTTAATTAAGCTAATTTCCTGGTGATTTCACAAAAATATAAAACACAACATGTAAAGCGTTGGTCCCATGTTTCATGAGCTGAAATAAAAGATCACAGACATTTTCCATACGCACAAAAAGCTAATTCCTCAACAACAAAAACTGCACAAATATGTGAACATCCCTGTTAGTCAGAATTTCTCCTTTGCCAACATAATCCATATATAAGAGGTTCATTAAACAGAATTACCATTATACAGCTGCACCTTGTGCTGCGGACAATAAAACGCCACTCTAAAATATGAAACTGCCCGGGTGGCTGGTCTCAGACGAGCACGCAGGTGAAGAACTCAGATGTGGAGGTCCTGGGCTGGCGTGGTTGTTAGGCCAGTTTAATGTACTGCCAAATTCTCTAAAACGACGTTGGAGGTGGCTGCCAATTGCACGCTCCCTCAAAACTTGAGACATCTGTGGCGTTGTGTGACAAAACTACACATTTTAGAGTGGGCGTTTATTGTCTGCAGCACAAAGTGCACCTATGTAATGATCATGCTGTTTAATCTGATATGCCACACCTGTCAGCTGGATGGATTATCATGGCAAAGGAGAAATGCTCACTAACAGGGATGTAAACACATTTGTGCACAACATTTGAATAAACTAATTGTGCATTTGGAAAATATCTGGGATGTTTTATTTCAGCTCATGAAATAATGGGACCAACACTTCACATGTTGAGTTTACACACTTACACACAGGCACACACACACACAGGCACACACACCTACACATTTTTCTTTATTTTTACTTTTTTCTACATTGTAGAATAATAGTGAAGACATCAAAACTATGAAATAACATGGAATCATGTAGTAACCAAAAAAGTGTTAACCAAATCAAAATATATTTAATATTTGAGATTCTTCAAAGTAGCCACCCTTTGATGACAGCCTTGCACACTCTCGGCATTGTCTCACAACCAGCTTCATGCGGAATACTTTTCCAACAGTCTTGAATGAGTTCCCACATATGCTGAGCACTTGTTGGCTGCTTTTCCTTCACTCTGCAGTCCAACTCATCCCAAACCATCTCAATTGGGTTGAGGTCGGGTGAATGTGGAGGCCAGGTCATCTGATGCAGCACTCCACCACTCTCCTTATTGGTCAAATAACCCTTACACAGCCTGGAGGTATGTTGGGTCATTGTCCTGTTGAAAAACAAATGATAGTTCCACTAAGCACAAACCAGATGGGATGGCCTATTGCTGCAGAAGGTCGTGGTAGCCATGCTGGTTAAGTGTGCCCTGAATTCTAAATAAATCACACAGTGTCACCAGCAAAACACCATCACACCTCCTCCATGCTTCACGGTGGGAACCACACATGCGGAGATCATCCGTTCACCTACTCTGCGTCTCACAAAAACGCGACAGTTGGAACCAAAAATCTCACATTTGGACTCATCAGACCAAAGGACAGATTTCCATTGGTCTAAAGTTCATTGAAAGTGTCTTCTTCGTATTGGTGTCCTTTAGTAGTGTTTCTTTGCAGCAATTTGACCATGAAGGCCTGATTCACGCAGTTGATGTTGAGATGTGTCTGTTACTTGAACTCTGTGAAGCATTTATTTGGGCTGCAATCTGAGGCGCAGTTAACTCTAATGAACTCATCCTCTGCAGCAGAGGTAACTCTGGGTCTTCCTTTCCTGTGGCGGTCCTCATGAGAGCCAGTTTCATCATAGCACTTGATGGTTTTTGCGACTTGAAGAAACTTTCAAAGGTCTTGCAATTTCCCGGATTGACTGACCTTCATGTCTTAAAGTAATGATGGATTGTCGTTTCTCTTTGCTTAGTTGAGCTGTTATTTCAATAATATGGACTTGGTATTTTACCAAATAGGGCTATCTTCTGTATACCACCACTACCTTGTCACAACACATTGAGGAAATAAATTCCACAAATTAACTTAAGACACACCTGTTAATTGAAATGCATGTGTTATTTCATAGTTTATGTCTTTACTATTATTCTACATTGTAGAAAATAGTAAAAATAAAGAAACACCCTGGAATGTGTAGGTGTGTCCAAACTTTTGACTGGTACTGTATTATTTGTGTTTGCTCAGAAAACTTAAGGGGCCAAACAAACGCACCGGGCACGGGCTGACCATTGGGGAACACTGCATTAAAGAAAACACATTCCTCCCTCCCTCAGAGAGTAGCTTACACTTTGCAGAAGTACCAGCTGCCATCTCTCTGCTAAGGCAGAGAACTCTTACAAGCTTCTAATAATGTTTTGGCTCTGTTTTCACCCCAGGGAATATATACACACGGCCCCAAACACAGAAATCATGACAGGATTCCAGGAATCACCGGCTACCAATGCTCCGTAGCGGAGATGGACAGGGCCTGGGCCACTATAGTGCATGCTGATGTAATACAATCACATGTGACGTGAGCACTAAGCCAGATGGGTATTGGATTTCTCCCAACATATACTATCAATGTAGATGTTGGAAGGTTTAAAATAACTGTTGGGTATTCTAATAATTGTACAATGTAATCTGAGCCAAATTGTAAGAACGGGGTAGATGTGGAATTTATTGGGTACGGGCCAAGTTATACTTCAGTATCCAGCTCAACCATGGATATAAGGATTTAGGATATCAAATGAAATCTATAGATGTGGGCAGTTCAGTCTTTCAGATCAAACCTCCAGGGAGTTAGTAGTGCACATCAACACACACAGGTCCAAGGTTTTCACAGACAGGAAGTGGCAGTGGTGTTAGGGGCAGGGCAGAAAAGGAGACAAACAGACAGGAGGGAAGTCAATATAGACAGACAGGCAGCAGTAGGGATCGGTCCCTTTAGACTCCAGGTTCTCCACCCTACCTGGTGTCTGGCGTGCGAGTTCCGTCGTCCACGGCTACAAGGAAGAATAAAAGGAAGCAGAGAGAGCAGGAGGAGAGAGAGGCGAAACCCAGATTAAATCACCACAGCAGCCACCTACAGTACCACAGCCGAGCCCAGCCCTCACTGAGTACAGAGCGGCTATCAAACGCGGGGGAAGGAACAGGGAGGACAGCAGGGCACTATGAGGTGGTGAATCCCTTATCACTCTGGCCACCGTCCCCTGGCTGTCACATATATCCTGCTGACTATGGCTGCTTTTATGCCAGAGAGGGGGGGGGGAGAGAGAGAGAGAGGGGGGGGAAGAGAGAGAGAGAGGGGGGGGGGGGAGAGAGAGAGAGAGAGGGGGGGGAAGAGAGAGAGAGAGGGGGGGGGAGAGAGAGAGAGAGGGGGGGAAGAGAGAGAGAGAGGGGGGGGAAGAGAGAGAGAGAGGGGGGGGAAGAGAGAGAGAGAGGGGGGGGAAGAGAGAGAGAGAGGGGGGGGAGAGAGAGAGGGGGGGGGGGGGGAGAGAGAGAGAGAGACAAAGACAAAGACAAAGAGAGGGAGAAATACCAATGCCATAGCTGACAGCATGGACTCCGGAGGAAAGATGGAGACAAACATCTCCCCTCAATCCTCTCCTCCTTCACCCCCCCCACTCTGTTATCGCGTGCCCTCTGCTCTGCCATTATTCCACCTCCCCTGGATTCACCCTGTCAGTACCAATGCTGTCTCTGTGCTTCCCCAGCGTTTGAGACTACACAGCTGCAGAGAAAACCCAGAAAAAAATAGAACCACAGAGTTGTAGTCGGCGTAATGATCAAACCCCAGGAAAAAGGCCAAGCGAGAGTGGTTGAGTTACGATCATCATTATGGTAACGGTCGGAGAGACGGTCGGTCGCGGTGCGAGGCCGGACTTGACCAGTACCTTGACAAAGGACTCCAGATTGCCATTAAACAACTTGACGTTAAAGACCGAGCGGGGCCTAGCTCTCCTATTCGTGCCACCGTGAGGTTTTGGCGGCACATTGGGAGGCCTAGAAGATGGAGATGCTGTTACAGAAGCTAGAGAAATCGTCCACCATGAACATACAGTGTAGATAGTTTGGTAAAACATTCTGACATTGAGAGTCCAGATGCTCAGACAAAGTAAACACGCATTTTCTAAACTATGGCAAAAAAGTGACTTGTTGTGTTGTCGCTTATGGGGTCAGTCAGGGACCGATAAGCCTGTTCTGAGAGTTTCCGAGTGTTCGTCGTGAAATGATGCTGGGCCCCGATCGGATATCCCCACTAGTCTCATTGAGCGGTCACCAACTCCTATAGTTAGAGGGTTTGATATCCTTCCTTTTCCTTTCCACCAAACATCAAAAGGTCATGAAAATAACAGGCCTGCTGGGGGGAGTGTGAGGGGGCGCCGTGCGGTAGCATCCACCTCACGACATGTCCCGGTGGGTGAGGGTGTGTGTGGCACCCAGGGCGGGGGTGGTTGTCCCGTGAGTTAGTTCAGTAATCTCACGACAGTTACTAGCGGGGTTGTCCCTCTAGTCATCCCCCGTTGCTCCCCTACCCATACTGATATTAACTACTGTCAATCTCATAGTTTCCACTGGAATAGGCAAGAGAAAAATGCTCATGGAGCATAACTAACGAAATGACAGTTAACTAAAATGTACGCTTAATCCAGTCTGAAGTAATATAGAGAATTTATTATACAAGAGACAAAATTGACAAGTTCTACAGCACAATGGCAGAGTCATGTCTCAAGTGTAAAAGGAATGACTCAATCCATGCTCTCTGGGAATGCTGTGAAGTCCGGAAGTTGTGGGCGGACCTAGAAAGTTTGCTGTCAAAAGTATTACAATGTAAACTTTGTTTTAATCCGTCTGTCTGCATATTTCAAGACATGTCATATGGGGGTGTAGTGAGATACACAATGGGCTGGACAATTCTCTTCTCATCTCTCATCTTGAAATATTGTATACTAAAAAGTAGGAAGTCAATCAATCTGCCATCATTAAAACAATGGAAAAATCAAATGATTTATTATTGAAATAGCATGGGCAACCGAGAAAAACTAATTGGTACAATTTAAGGCCAGGTTACAAACAACAATACAGGCACTAGGGATGGGGGTGTGAGCATGTGGGTCTGGGCAGATGAGATGTAGTCATTGTTTATATGTCTAAGTTGTCATTCGTAATTATAAGTTTGTATGTGGAGTAAACCATTTTACTCCACATACAAAGTGTCAAAACAATCAATATATCAGACTGCTTAAAGTGGAGAGAAATGTTTCATTATTCATAGAATCACCCGTAACTTTAAATGTGATCCGTTTCACCTCACTACTTCACAGGCGAGACATTTTAATTATCAAAATGCATTTTTTGGGCAGAAATGGTACATGTGAACATTCATGTGCCTTAATAACAAACTTGTATGCCATCTGTAAATACAAATAAAATGGTCAAATTACGAGCCTAGTTGCTTTAGCCATGGAAAAAGTCACAACCTTACCGCTAGCCATGATTGGCTGAGATAATGAGTGGGCTGGACATGCCGAGAGATAATTTCGGATTGGTCTTCCATGTAGCATACTTCTGTCTATAACATGAGCTTCTAAGTATGTGTACATACAACGCGGCATTAGAGTTGGGATTATGGCTCATTGTTTAGCTAGCTAGATGTCTAAACCAAAGACTCCACTGTGCAAGTAACCATTTCACTGTACTGTTTACACCTTCTGTATCCTGTGCATGTGACACATTTATATTTGATATAGTTTCTGTTTACCAGAGACGGTAATGCGAAGAACATGACCTGCACCAAAATCAGATTAGGATACAGGGCAAGGACTAGAGTGTATTTTTACTACTACTTTTTGCTTCAACTTCCACCACGTTTAGTCTTGAAAATCTTTGGTTATTTACTACACTACCGTACTCACTCTGTTTAGCAAATGGCCTCACATGTGAACCCTTAAAGAGATGGGTGGGGCTAAGGCTTTAAAGGGTGTGAACGATGCTGAATGGGTGTTGATAAAAGAAGAGCTCTCCAGTCGGTGTACCAAAACATTCAGGGGCCATTTTCAAAAAAAATGGGGTTACAAGTTTATCAACTTTCAAAGCAGAATTACTTCCCCATTGTTCCTTAACTGTAGTGATATACCATTTTCTAGCTCTGAGTCTCTACTTTTATCCAATGTAAAAACGCCATTTCAAATTTAGGACTGAATCCAGGTGGTGGGTCACAAATAATCCCTCCAAAGGGACTTTGATCTTGATACTAACACACAGTGCATTTGCATGCAAATGACAGTATTTATCCCTCTCTCTCCCCCTGTGAAAGAACATTGCTTTGCTATCTCAGAAAATTCAAAGGGGGGGGGATTCGGAATAATTTCCATGCCATGCTAGGCATATGGCAAATTAAATCCCAGGGGAGTCCAGAGCAGTAACATCTGCTCTCTCTGCTCTCTATCTCTCCAAGGTCAGGAGTTAGGGTACAGTAGGGATTTCTTCACTGTGCACATAGTGCTAAGGGAGAAACTTTTCAGATGCCTAACTTTTATTTTCTTTACAAACCAGTGTAAATGTGTCTAGACGTTATTGGAAATTTGACTCTAGGAGGATAATGATAAATAGTGTTCGGAATGGAAAGTACAATGACTTTTGGGGAAGGTTTTTAAAGAACTGAATGTGGACAACTCAGTCTTATAAAGGGTCTTAGTAAAACCTAAGAGGTCTGTATATGAGATAGTGGTAGTGTCTTACCTTGTGGTCATATAGTCCCCTCTGTGACCTGTGGAGATCGAGGGGAGAAAAGGGGAAGAGAGAGCGATTAGAGGGGGGATATGAGATGAGACTTGGGACACGTCCCCGAGACACTGCAGTGCTTTGTGCACACGCTCAGTAAAGCACGATGCAGCCCTGCCATCTGCCCATAACCTTTGGCCTCATTATTATACTCTTAGGTAAAGAGTATTGATTTTTAGGGCAATCTCAGTAGACATGGTACAAAAAGAGAGGGTAAAGACCCTCGTGACACATCACAGTAAAATTGAAGGATGTATTGTATAAGGAAATGGTAAAATACTGGTAAAAGAGCAGTTACTCTGTGGACATCTGAGGGGTGGAATTAAGATTTTTAATTTATCCGTTATTTTACCAGGTAGGTTGACTGAGAACACATTCTCATTTGCAGAGATGACCTGGGGAATAGATACAGGGGAGAGGAGGGGGATGAATGAGCCAATTGTAAACTGGGGATTATTAGGTGACCGTGATGGTTTGAGGGCCAGATTGGGAATTTAGCCAGGACACCGGGGTTAACACCCCTACTCTTACGATAAGTGCCATGGGATCTTTAATGACCTCAGAGAGTCAGGACACCCGTTTAACGTCCCATCTGAAAGACAGCACCCTACACAGGGCAGTGTCCCCAATCACTGCCCTGGGGCATTGGGATATTTTTTTAGACCAGAGGAAAGAGTGCCTCCTACTGGCCCTCCAACACCACTTCCAGCAGTATCTGGTCTCCCATCCAGGGACTGACCAGGACCAACCCCACTTAGCTTCAGAAGCAAGCCAGCAGTGGTATGCAGGGTGGTATGCTGCTGGCCAAAAGATTAGCGGGATTTGCCGATGCACTTGGGAGTCCAGTAAAAATAGGAAGAGGCTATATGTATGTATATTGAATGTTTACGTTTTCCACCAGGTCCTCCAACCAGGGGAGGGGGTGGTTAAAATTAATACAAATAAAAGATAAAGATGCATGACGACTCACAAACAGTAACACACACACACACACACTCCCGCAACTGAAAGCTTTGTAGAAGGCAGGGTCCCTTGGCTCGTCATAGTGACGAGCCAAGGGATCCCAATTCTCCATCTCAACTCCCTGTACAGTCAACAGATTGACAAAGACCGACCGATTGAGACCACCCTGGGAGCAGCCTTTATTGCTGCGATCAGGAACAGGAGGAGCAGCTCAGTGTTGACAGAAGCTTAGTCAAAGGCCTTGAGGAGATATACCACCGTTGTAGAACACAGGGACCCCAGACATAACAGTAATATGCGCTAATGCTGCCGGGCCATTAAGCTAACCGCTAATCAATCTCTAAGAGGGATAATACAGCAGCAGTCCCTTTAGCTCTGACTTGGCTCGCTAATGGTGAGATTATTTCTCAGTCGTGAGACCCGATGGAGAAAGTAGCACAAGGGAAATGTTACCACATCCAGAGGAGATTGAAATGGACCATTTTAGAATCAACCAAGTATGTTTTTAACTAGCTGAGTTCTAAAGCACAGTATTTTGTTCAGAAAGTGCATGCAATCTTTCTCTTTCACTTAGCCAGGAGGTCCTTTACAAACCCCAGCCCACTGAAAACAGACAATAGCCAAGAATTTGAGTCAGTGTACTGTTTAATACATATGGAAACCTGCTTAGTTAACTGAGCCAAACCAAGCCCAGTCATTTTCCTCCTGTCTTGATGGACCGACCGAGGGGAGACAGACATGAAGTAGGCCATGACACTGGGGTCTCTGACCCCTTACCTTCTCCCAGAGTCCTCTTCAGCAGGTCGTGCTTGGCCTGCAGTTTGGAGATGAGATTGCTGCCCTCCAGAAACTCCCGGAATTTCTGTGGAGAATTCAGAGTAATTACTAGGGCTGATGAGCCAAGTGAGCGTTGCCTGCCCTTAAGACACCAATCTCTGATAAGGCAGCCAAGGGCAAAGGACACAACGACAATGGGAGGTTTTAAAAAAATAAATAAATAATAATAAAAAAAAAAAAAAAAAGCTTTATCGCACCATGTCCATCTTTAGACAGCCAGGAGGACACAATAACAGAGAATAGCCTAGTCGCTCACTAAGGAAGATATACTTTTGGAGAGCTTTGTGTCAGAGTTACATTGCCCAGAGAGGGAATACATAATATAAATCAGCATTTTACTAGAAAAACAAGTACAGTGAGCACATATTTATGTCACATGCTCTATTACTAAGATACTTTACAACTACTATCACGACACCACGGATCACAACGATCCAACGTTGTCCACATGTATTCATATTTTCCAGCCAATCGATCAACAGGAGCAATTTCTATAGCGACTGTCAGTCTGAATTCAAAGTCAGTACAAAACTTACTGAAAAAATGTTTGCTACTGTGTTCAATGAATATGACCCTGACCAGTTCTCTCCAGTCATAACCCAGAGGTTGCCATTAGCGGGCGCTCCACTCACCATGAAGTAGAACTGCTCCGTCTCCTGCTGGTTGGCCCTCCGCTTGGCGATGCTGGGCTTGCTGAGGTAGGTCTCCGACACGGTGGACTTGACCGACTCGGTGGAGCGGCTGTGGTGGAAACACTCGGACACGTCATAGTCCTCGATGGTCACCATATCCTGGATGGTGGTCAGGGTGGCCTCTGACGTCTTCTTTATCTGAACAGAACACAAGAGGGGACCACAACTTTGCCACAGGTGTAAACACACATTCAACTGTAGGTTGCTTTCCCTCGAGTAGCGACCACTGACCCAAGATCCAGGAGACCGAGGTTATGACCCCTAAACTACAGGCACTGGCTGGGAGGGTGCATGAGTAAGTTGCAGAAGTTATCTAGCGCTGGAGAGACTTAGTGTTACGACAACGCAGTTAATCAATATTTATCTATTTAACTGTGTTAAGCCTACCAACACGACCCAACAGTAGCCAAGTCTGAGCGCTATCAGAGTACAGCATGGTTGGTACCATATTGTAACCAGGGCTCCCGAGTGGCGCAGTGGTCTAAGACACTGCATCTCAGCGCTGGAGGCGTCACTACAGACCCTGTTTCGATTCCAGGGCTGAATCACAACCGGCCGTGATTGGGTGTCCCATAGGGCGGCGCACAATTGGCGGCCGTCAATGTAAAAAATTATTTGTTCTTAACTGACTTGCTTAGTTAAATAAAGGTTAAATAAATACAAATAAAAAAACAATTCAAATAACTTATAATAACCACCCTCTTAATGTGAGAAATTCATGGCTTTCTGCCAGCCTCAGGCGCAGCATGACAAATACACCAGTCCTTGAGCATGACTCCAGACCAGGGCAATCAATTTACAGACAGATAGAATAGAGCTGGAAGGTAGGTAGGTAGAGAGGAATGGTGCTCAGTCCCAGGCTTTTCATTCTTATCTCCATAGCCGCCACTTCACTGTCAGCGATTGCTTTTCCAAGAGCTTATAAAACGCCAGGGCTTGGCCAAGCATATCCCATCACCTCCAACAGAGGGAGGACACCACAATGCAAGATTCCACTAGACACTGACGGTAACCGTGACTAAGTCAACAAGATACTCCCTTCCAGGGGGTGATATATGCATTGTGTTAAAGCTTTAATGAAATGCATGTTATTCGCAAACAAACTCTTCCCACCTTCAAAGAGGTCTCACTCAGAGACGTTTAGGCTCCTGAAAACACTCCCATTCCACTGATGCCCTGATGTGATACATTTGGGGGGGAGGACTGAAGGAGAGAGATGAAAGAGAGAGAGAGAGAGACTAAGAAGAGAGTTAAGAGGTAGACAGACGGGGGAAAGGATGGTGCTGCATGCCAAGGGCTCACATGATTTCAGAGAGCATGTGTTCACCTGATGACAGGGTTCAGAGAGCATATGAGAGAGAGAGATACCTGCCAAAACCTGAGATTGACTGTCGAATGTGTCAGCGTGAGTCATCGACACAGAAAAGATGCAGAGAGAGAAAGAAGAGCGAGAGGGGGAGAGAGATAAAGGAGAGCGAGAGGGGGAGAGAAAAAGAAGGAGTGAGAAAGAAGGAGAGCGAGAGAGAGAAATAAGGAGAGAGATAAAGGAGAGAGAATGTCAGAGAGAGCGAGGCCAACTCGCAAAGAACAGAAAAAGCCTAACCACCATCTGAAGCAGAAAACGCCACTCTGCATACAACACAGAATTCTGACAGGGAGGTTAAGGCGTGTGACCATCAGTCAGAAGGCATGTACTTCTGATAGACAAGCTAGTAACTAGTCGAGATGTGAGTGCTTGAATGAGAAATCTCAATGAAAACCATGACTACATTGGCGTTACATGGTTTCACATGTAACTACGACACACAGAGACAGGAACAGATTATAGCTCGCCTTACTAATTGTCTGACCCATGACTCATTCAACCTTTGACCCACCTGAGAAAAAAAGGGTGGTATGAATGAACCCAAGGCTCTCTTTCTCTCAACTCCCCTTTCATCTGTGTGTTACGTTTAACGGATCACACAACTGATTCTGCGTACGCACGCACACACACACACACACACACACACACACACACACACACACACACACAGAGCGGCTGTAGTTACTGTCATTCATCGCTATGTGGAGCAAAGAAACAAAAATGACACACCATGCCGAGAAAGCATGCCAAGTCCCACTGGCATTCGTCACTATGTTAAGCAAAAAACAGAAATGGCACAACATGCCAAGAAAGAGAGGCCATCTGGTGGGCAGGACACAGAGCAGTGGTTCCCTGTCTTGACCTGTGTGGGGCATCCGTTTCATCCAGGCAGACAAGGTCACGCAGCACAATGGCTTTTCACGACCCCCCACGCAGAGGGGTGCTGCCTGCACTGACTGCATACAGCCAGTGTGAAAGCACCAGCTGGGCTTAGGTGTACACAACAACTCCCCGTTCAGAAATACATTACACACCCAGTGTGATAGCCTGAGCCTTGTAGCCCAGCATGAAATACCCCAGTTAAACCACAAACATACAGTACTACAACACAGGTCTGGACAGGGAGAATGACAGTGTACGATAGGAAATTGAGGGTTGGCAGGCGATTAAGCTTCTCATAACTTCTCACAAACTTTTCAGGCTATCACTATTATAGTACTACCTTCAATTACTAAGGAAACTGGATCATCTGAACGTTTCAGATGAGTGGTGATACCGAGTGGAATGAGGAGGAGTGATGATACCGAGTGGAATGAGTAGGAGTGGTTATACCGAGTGGAATGAGGAGGAGTGGTGATACCGAGTGGAATGAGGAGGAGTGGTGATACCGAGTGGAATGAGGAGGAGTGGTGATACCGAGTGGAATGAGGAGGAGTGGTGATACCGAGTGGAATGAGGAGGAGTGATGATGATACTGAGTGGAGTGATGATGATACTGAGTGGAATGATGATGATACTGAGTGGAATGATGATGATACTGAGTGGAATGATGATGATACTGAGTGGAATGAGGAGGAGTGATGATGATACTGAGTGGAATGAGGAGGAGTGGTTATACCGAGTGGAATGAGGAGGAGTGGTGATACTGAGTGGAATGAGGAGGAGTGGTGATGATACTGAGTGGAGTGATGATGATACTGAGTGGAATGATGATGATACTGAGTGGAATGATGATGATACTGAGTGGAATGATGATGATACTGAGTGGAATGAGGAGGAGTGATGATGATACTGAGTGGAATGAGGAGGAGTGATGATGATACTGAGTGGAATGAGGAGGAGTGATGATGATACTGAGTGGAATGAGGAGGAGTGGTGATGATACTGAGTGGAATGAGGAGGAGTGATGATGATACTGAGTGGAATGAGGAGTGGTGATGATACTGAGTGGAATGAGGAGGAGTGGTGATGATACTGAGTGGAATGAGGAGGAGTGGTGATGATACTGAGTGGAATGAGGAGGAGTGGTGATGATACTGAGTGGAATGAGGAGGAGTGGTGATGATACTGAGTGGAATGAGGAGGGATGATACTGAGTGGAATGAGGAGGAGTGGTGATGATACTGGGTGGAATGAGGAGGAGTGGTGATGATACTGAGTGGAATGAGGAGGAGTGGTGATACCGAGTGGAATGAGGAGGAGTGGTGATACCGAGTGGAATGAGGAGGAGTGATGATGATACTGAGTGGAGTGATGATGATACTGAGTGGAATGATGATGATACTGAGTGGAATGATGATGATACTGAGTGGAATGATGATGATACTGAGTGGAATGAGGAGGAGTGATGATGATACTGAGTGGAATGAGGAGGAGTGGTTATACCGAGTGGAATGAGGAGGAGTGGTGATACTGAGTGGAATGAGGAGGAGTGGTGATGATACTGAGTGGAGTGATGATGATACTGAGTGGAATGATGATGATACTGAGTGGAATGATGATGATACTGAGTGGAATGATGATGATACTGAGTGGAATGAGGAGGAGTGATGATGATACTGAGTGGAATGAGGAGGAGTGATGATGATACTGAGTGGAATGAGGAGGAGTGATGATGATACTGAGTGGAATGAGGAGGAGTGGTGATGATACTGAGTGGAATGAGGAGGAGTGATGATGATACTGAGTGGAATGAGGAGTGGTGATGATACTGAGTGGAATGAGGAGGAGTGGTGATGATACTGAGTGGAATGAGGAGGAGTGGTGATGATACTGAGTGGAATGAGGAGGAGTGGTGATGATACTGAGTGGAATGAGGAGGAGTGGTGATGATACTGAGTGGAATGAGGAGGGATGATACTGAGTGGAATGAGGAGGAGTGGTGATGATACTGGGTGGAATGAGGAGGAGTGGTGATGATACTGAGTGGAATGAGGAGGAGTGGTGATGATACTGAGTGGAATGAGGAGGAGTGGTGATACCGAGTGGAATGAGGAGGAGTGATGATACCGAGTGGAATGAGGAGGAGTGGTGATGATACCGAGTGGAATGAGGAGGAGTGGTGATGATACTGAGTGGAATGAGGAGTGGTGATACTGAGTGGAATGAGGAGTGGTGATGATACTGAGTGGAATGAGGAGTGGTGATACTGAGTGGAATGAGGAGTGGTGATACTGAGTGGAATGAGGAGTAATGATACTGAGTGGAATGAGGAGTGATGATACTGAGTGGAATGAGGAGTGATGATACTGAGTGGAATGAGGAGGAGTGGTGATGATACTGAGTGGAATGAGGAGGAGTGGTGATGATACTGGGTGGAATGAGGAGGAGTGGTGATGTTACTGAGTGGAATGAGGAGGAGTGGTGATACCGAGTGGAATGAGGAGGAGTGATGATACTGAATGGAATGAGGAGGAGTGGTGATACTGAGTGGAATGAGGAGGAGTGGTGATACTGAGTGGAATGAGGAGTGATGATGATACTGAGTGGAATGAGGAGGAGTGGTGATAGTGAGTGGAATGAGGAGGAGTGGTGATACTGAGTGGAATGAGGAGTGATGATACTGAGTGGAATGAGGAGGAGTGATGATACTGAGTGGAATGAGGAGGAGTGATGATACTGAGTGGAATGAGGAGGAGTGGTGATACTGAGTGGAATGAGGAGGAGTGGTGATACTGAGTGGAATGAGGAGGAGTGGTGATACTGAGTGGAATGAGGAGGAGTGGTGATACTGAGTGGAATGAGGAGGAGTGGTGATACTGAGTGGAATGAGGAGGAGTGGTGATACTGAGTGGAATGAGGAGTGATGATGATACTGAGTGGAATGAGGAGTGATGATGATACTGAGTGGAATGAGGAGTGATGATGATACTGAGTGGAATGAGGAGTGATGATGATACTGAGTGGAATGAGGAGGAGTGATGATGATACTGAGTGGAATGAGGAGGAGTGGTGATACTGAGTGGAATGAGGAGGAGTGGTGATACTGAGTGGAATGAGAAAGAGTGGTGATACTGAGTGGAATGAGGAGGAGTGGTGATACTGAGTGGAATGAGGAGGAGTGGTGATACTGAGTGGAATGAGGAGTGATGATGATACTGAGTGGAATGAGGAGTGATGATGATACTGAGTGGAATGAGGAGTGATGATGATACTGAGTGGAATGAGGAGTGATGATGATACTGAGTGGAATGAGGAGGAGTGGTGATACTGAGTGGAATGAGGAGTGATGATATTGAGTGGAATGAGGGTGTTTAAAATTCCCTTCCTTTCGCGTGACAGGATTGACCAACATTCTGCTTTGATGGGACCCAAAAGACCTGCGTCTTCCTTAGCACTCCTTCTACGAGAGACGCTTTGTGAATACGGGTCCAGAGTTGCACTGTTTAGGACCAGCCCATGGGTTCCATCACCTCCGTGCCCTTGGCACGGGAGTACAGTACCTTTCCTAACAAACTCCTGGGTATGAGACGAGCCCCCTCTTTCCCCAGCCTCTCCTGGGTGGGCATGTGGAGGCCAATGGGCCCAGCTGTCACAGTATGGAGAGGACCCACGCATGCGAGAGAATCGCTCCCAGCTAAAAAGCTGTTGAAAGTCCCTGTATTATTCAGCAGACTACTAGTTACCAGTGTTGACTGCTAGGCTCAATTACAGCCCGGTCTTTTAGACAGAGGCGCTCACTGGGATATGCCCATTGGGGCCCAGCAGGATTAGAGCAGGAGGCCTGGATGTGATCCCTGTGACTGCTGGGGGGGGGGGGGGGGGACGGACTATGAGGCCATAGTGAGAAAGATACTTGTCCCTTATGGAATATAGACATATCTTATCACCTTGATTCTAGAACTACAGACCTTCTTGACATTTGGCATTTAGGGTCTTCAAGGTGTATTTGGCTTCTGAACTCCGGGGTTGAATATAATAATAATTAATAATAATGTATTTAGCAGACACTTATCCAAAGTGACATACAATCGAGAGCATACATTTTACGTATGGGTGGTCCTGAGAATCGAACCCACTACCCTGGCATTACCAGTATACTGGAGATGTGTCAGTTGTGAATTCACTTGCCATGCTCTACCAACTGAGCTACAAAAGGACCATGGGCAGGACCATGGGCAGCCTGACAAGTGACTTCACAACTAACACATCTCCAGTATAAAACTTGTCTGGTGAGGAGCAGGACTTCTATCCACCAGGGCCCGTAGTGAGGAGCAGGACTTCTATCCACCAGGGCCCGTGGTGAGGAGCAGGACTTCTATCCACCAGGGCCTGTGGTGAGGAGCAGGACTTCTATCCACCAGGGCCTGTGGTGAGGAGCAGGACTTCTATCCATCAGGGCCTGTGGTGAGGAGCAGGACTTCTATCCATCAGGGCCTGTGGTGAGGAGCAGGACTTCTATCCATCAGGGCCTGTGGTGAGGAGCAGGACTTCTATCCATCAGGGCCTGTGGTGAGGAGCAGGACTTCTATCCATCAGGGCCTGTGGTGAGGAGCAGGACTTCTATCCATCAGGGCCTGTGGTGAGGAGCAGGACTTCTATCCATCAGGGCCTGTGGTGAGGAGCAGGACTTCTATCCATCAGAGCCTGTGGTGAGGAGCAGGACTTCTATCCATCAGGGCCTGTGGTGAGGAGCAGGACATCTATCCATCAGAGCCTGTGGTGAGGAGCAGGCTAATCTCCTGATCAGTGAGTCAGGGCTGCGGCTGGCCAACACTAAGCTAACACTGAACACACATCTCCTCGGCTTTGATGTGCCACCCTGAGGTTTATCTGTAGAAAAACAAACACTGGCTCCCTACAAAGGAGACCGTATTGGATTGCCAGGGTTAGTGCAAAACGCCTGGAGAATATGCATTAAGTTCGGTACACATCTAGCGAGAGAGAGAGAGAGAGGAGGAAAGAGACTCCGTCTGTATCTATCTAAAGCCGTGTTTCATCCAAATCTCCGAGGCAAAGGGAATTTAAATAACTGGATTAATAGCTTGCTCTGAGAAACACCCACATTGAATGGCGAAGGAATTGTAATAAACAAAACTCTGTCCTCTAAGAAGGGTAGAGGTTTAACCAACACAGCATAACATATTCCAGAATTTCTGCAAATATATCTGCATATATACACCCAGACCACAGTGGGCCGTCCCATACCAAATAGCTCCCAGAGTCTTCCATCTCTGACGATAATAAATCATCTTATCCATGTTTTCTTACACCCTCTCATGGTGTCAAGGGTCGAGGAAACAGCTGCATGTCAATTGATAGCAGAAAACAAAAAACTGCTTTTCACTTCCTGTCTGGAACAGATCTTGGTCAGTCAAATCCTTGCCTCCTCTGTCCTTGTTTCCTCAATTCCTTTCAAAGGGCATTGGAGGAGAGGATCCAAGGTCCCTCCCTCAGACCTCCTCCTCCAATGAGCTTGGAGATTAATTGAGAAAACAAGGACGGAAGAAGCAAGGAATTGACAGTTTGAAATAGCCAATGTGTGTACAGTTCTGCTTCAGTGTTTTGACAGCCCCTGGAAAGGCCTTTTCAATTACACACCATGCCAAGAAAGAGGCCATCTGGTGGAAGAGAGAAAGAGGCCATTTGAGCAGTGGTTCCCCGTCCTGACCTGTATGGGGCATCCGTTTCATCCAGGCAGACAAGGTCACGCAGCACAATGGCTTTTCACGACCCCCCACGCAGAGGGGTGCTGCCTGCACTGACTGCATACAGCCAGTGTGAAAGCACCAGCTGGGCTTAGGTGTACACAACAACTCCCCGTTCAGAAATACATTACACACAGCAGAGTGATAGCCTGAGCCTTGTAGCCCAGCATGAAATACCCCAGTTAAACCACAAACATACAGTACTACAACACTATAGGTCTGGACAGGGAGAATGACAGTGTACGATAGGAAATTGAGGGTTGGCAGGCGATTAAGCTTCTCATAACTTAGACAGTACTAGACCCTACAATAGAAACGTTTAAAAAGATACTGAGAACTTGCAGACATATCATGCATCATCTCTGACAAAAACACATATCTATCAACTTTATTTAGTTGTATAATCAAGCCAGTCTGAAATCTCTTGAAGCAGCAGAAACTGACTGACACATTCACAAGCATTCATTCCTAAGTCCTTATTTCTTTGTGATATCAAAGAGAGAAGGCTGTGCGCACTGATGTGAGACGAGTGGAGATAGCAGGTCAGACGGGAGACAACGTGAGACACAAGAAGCCAGACTGATGGACGTGATTGCACTCCCTAACACCGCAGCAGCAGACAGACATTTCCTTCCAGTTGTCTTTTTACTTAGCAAGCACTCAGGCATGCCAGCCAGCACTGGTCTGATTAAAATGTTACAGCCAGGGATGGATCGCCAATGTCAAAACCGAGAGGTGGGGCACAGAGTGTTCAAATAGAATATATAGTGTGTGTGTGTGTGTGTGTGTGTGTGTGTGTGTGATAGTGAGAGAGAGTGAGAGAGACAGTGATTTTTTTCCCACCATTGGGACAAGGGAAAAACATCTCTGTGTGGTACTGAAGGCTGCCTGCAGGGCATGAGAGGTTTTTGTTGTACGGTAATTATTCCAACTTCGATATCTAAATTATTTAAGCCATCAACTCTCCTTGGCTGACTTCTGACTTAAGGTAACTTTTCACACAGCATTTTACTTCCTTCCCAACATGTGACCACAATGGACCCAAACAGTTGTGTTCATTAAGCTCCAAGTAAAACATATTTTTTTAAAGGACTAAAACAGGGAGGACCACCTGACCTTCAGGACTAATTGGTCCAATAATCAACACTCATTTGCGTTTTCCATGGCATCACTTTTTCTGTTGCATGGCTGACTAAATAGGACCACGGTATGTCAGAGCTGGACTCTCTCTTACCTCCTCGTTCTCAATGTTGAGAGTGGCCAGGCGGGACTGGAGCTGCTGGAACCTCAGCATTAGCTCGCCATTCACCGGGGGCTGCATCGCAATCTGACACACCTGTGCAGGAAGAGGAAATGCATCATCACTGAACAGGAAGTCACTTCATCACCGCCGTCGGACAAATGGCA
The DNA here is from genome assembly GCF_013265735.2 of Oncorhynchus mykiss. Taxonomy (NCBI): domain Eukaryota; kingdom Metazoa; phylum Chordata; class Actinopteri; order Salmoniformes; family Salmonidae; genus Oncorhynchus; species Oncorhynchus mykiss. The sequence goes on along the minus strand of NC_048565.1, from coordinate 42,233,643 downwards.
AATTAACCTAAGAAATAAATCAGTTTAAACTACACCACAAACCACAATGGTTTCCAATGACCCAGATCTGAATCCAGACAGCCGCAGAACAATAGTTTGTGAACAAACATGATGTCAGGGACGCCAGAGCCAACGACTCCTCAGTAAAACGTATTGTACTCGGCTTAAGGCTGAGAAATGAGACATGCTTATCATTGGCTTCGGCCTATAAAAACCTGCTCTGCCGGCTTAGACACAGTAAAGTTATGCAATTAAGCCACCAAAACCAGGGCTCATTTAGTACGAGACATAATCAAATTCTAATTCAATTCCACACTGTGAAGCATTTAGGACTGAACATATTGATTCTAGTATAAACATGGAGGTGTCTTCAACCATTTTGACAAACAGCACTAGCCTTCACTACAATAACGGATGAATGAAAGAGCAGATGACAAATTAACTCGGTGTCTCACCTCGTCGCCCATGTGGGGCTGGAACTCAAACTTCATGGGCGGGCAAAAAGCAGTGGGGTACAACTCCATGAAGCGCTGGCGGTCGCTGCGGGGGTCCAGGCTGTCCACGGCGTTCTCGATGATGTCCAGGCCCTCGTGGCGACTAGTCTCCAGGTTGTACTCCGCTGACAGGTAGGTTCTCAGGGCCCGGTTCAGGCTGGCGTGGTAGCCCAGATCACAGCACTGGTAGAGGGGAAGAGGAAACTATACTTGGATCAGGAAGTCCCGTTTACTGGATCTTCTGGTAAACTGATAGTAAGCCAGAATGTTCCAGGCACTAAAAGGTTATGCCCAAACACAGTTGAGAGTTTAGTCAAGGTGGTTGATGTCCTTTGGGTGGTGGATCATTATTGTTGGGAGTGGAAAAACCAGCAGCATTGCAGTTCTTGACACACTTAAACTGGTGCGCCTGGCAACTACCTACTACCATACCCCGTTCAAATGAACGTCAATGTTTTCTCTGGCCCATTCACCCTCTGAATGGCACACATAGACAATCCATGTCTCAATTGTCTCAAGACTTAAAAATCCTTCTTTAACCTGTCTCCTCCCCTTCATCTACACAGATTGAAGTGGATTTAACAGGTGACACCAATAAGGGATCATGGCTTTCACCTGAATTCACCTGGTCAGTCTATGTCATGGTGTTCCAGTTTGTTTATGGAAAAACCAACAACTTTGTAACAGTTTCAACAAAGTCGACAATGTATGCTCTCTTAGTCTTTCCACACACTGTAGTCATTAACATTATTGGCCGTTAAGGGAATAGTCTGATACTTTCTCTGACAGCTGCCTTGGCCCTGAGTCATAGAACCTGAATACTGTTTCCAACATGAATAGTTCCTTCAGCATCTGACGCTGGATCTCATTAACTAGGACATCGGTTAGCCAGGGCCTGTGAGTTCACACGGACAGCATTGGAAGCTGGTGGAAGACACCCAGACTCAGAAGCACTGTGCCAGGCAAGCTAACCGCCCGGTTTGTCTAGCCTAAATAACACTGGATCAAGATAGGTCCAATTCATCAAATCCAACTTTTTTGAAACCCTGTCCTGTTACCTCCAAGACAGATCACAAGTGTGTGTGAACACCAGCACAAACACAATTAAAGCAGAAGGAAGGCAATTTTAGCACCCAGCATGGAGGCTTGGTCGAAAATATAAAGGTGAGGACGTGAGGATTCTAATAAAAAACATCTAGTATTCATAAATGTGGAAGAATTCTAAACAAAGGGGACTAGCAATACTGGAAGTAAATGTTCAGTACGGAAAGTTCTCCATCAAATTGGAAAAGAAACACATTCCTAGTGAATTTCAGCTAACTAGTCTGCAAGCACATAACTGTTTTACAGTCATTCAATTCATTTAAACGTTGTTCAAATTATCTACAGCCATTTCATTACTTTTCCTGACCACTGGTCACGTTTTCAATGATAATCCTGTGGAATCAGCAACGGTGATGGTCCAATGAATTTGTTGATTTTTGAACGCTGCCACATGGAATTATTACATTGTTGTTACCTCTATGTTTTCAACCTAGCATGGAGGTCACATTTCTCACGGATCCCCTTCCTTACTGACTATCTGGAATTGATTTATTTATCTGTTATTTTAACAGGTAAGTTGACTGAGAACACGTTCTCAATTGCAGCAACGACTTGGGGAATAGTTACAGGGGAGAGGAGGGGGATGAATGAGCCAATTGTAAACTGGGGATTATTAGGTGACCGTGATGGTGTGAGAGCCAGATTGGGAATTTAGCCAGGACACCGGGGTTAACACCCCTACTCTTACGATAAGTGCCATGGGATCTTTAATGACCTCAGAGAGTCAGGACAGCCGTTTAACGTCCCATCCGAAAGACAGCACCCTACACAGGGCAATGTCCCCAATCACTGCCCTGGGGCATTGGGATATTTTTTTAGACCAGAGGAAAGAATGCCTCCTACTGGCCCTCCAACACCACTTCCAGCAGTATCTGGTCTCCCATCCAGGGACTGACCAGGACCAACCCTGCTTAGCTTCAGAAGCCCGCCAGCAGTGGTATGCAGGGTGGTATGCTGCTGGCTAATACACCATCACTAAAAGTACCCAGCGTTCTCCGGGGCTGTGCTGGCAACTCCAGAGACACGGTACAGTACATATTTTACTAAAGGGGAAAAATTATATCCCAGGTAGGCCAGTGTATAAATAACTAACTGGGTTCTGGAGAAGCAAACAAAGTAATCTGCTGGGTAGACAGAGTACAGAGCACATAGTAGTACTGAGTACAGAGTGGTGATATGAGGGATGGGACTGCTGAACTACAACATATATCGAAAAATGTGTTTCAGGAGTAGGGCTTTTTCCCACACCCCATTCAAGCTAAAGATGTGATGAAGTGTGTGTGTAGGTGCGTCTGTCTGTACTGTCCGTCATGCAGTACTGTGTATAACATGAGGACATGGATGGTAGAATAGTAGAATAGCTTGAGTCACAAGCGCTACTAGACCACTGGGCTTTTTATTTCTCTTCCTCCAGTCATTTCTATCCCACAGTTTGTTGTGTCTGTTCACCATCGTTCATATTTCAGCTCTCCTGCTAAACTCATCAGTTTCATTCTACAGACCCAGATATTAGGTCTGGAAAGGACCTAGAAAAATACTGCTGAATGGCAGGGTGTCTTCAACATTACGAGGATCGAAAAAGAGCGTAATACAATTTACCTTAGCAGTGAGACGCGTTTTTGTTTTTAAACACATACCGTATGATTGGGTGTGCAGACGACTTAATTTGAAGTCTGGGGAATGGGAGAGGCTTAGACTGAGAAGCGGCTCTCAGTTTGTGGCAGAGTGAATCTCTCTGCGGCTTGTGTTATGGAGTAATGTGTACATTCCCTCAGATCTTTAGGAATGTATGAGTGAACATCATTAAGCATGCTAAGAAGGCTATGTCTAAAATGGCACCCTATTCACTTTATAGTGCACTACTTTTGACCCGAGGCAATTGGGCTCGGGTCAAAAGTCGTGCACTAGGTAGGGCATAGGGTGCCATTTTGGATGCAACCAAGGGCTTATTAACGAGAGAAGAGGGAGTAGAGACGCTGTTTGGTAACACACTTTCTAATTTGGCCTTGACAACCAAACTTTCCCAGTTATACAGTGCAGATAAATGAGTGTCTGTTCTTTAGCTGGAAGGTTCTCCCAACTAAAAACAAGTCATGCGGTTTACTTACATCAATTAAGTCAGACAAGTCGTGGATGTAGTACTTGAAGATGGAGGAATTTGTCGCCTCCAGCGTCAGCAGGTACTCGTTTCGCGCTTTGATTGACTTCAGCTTATTCTCAGAGTACTTGGCCTGGCGCTGATATGAGAGAGAGTGAGGGCGTGAGGGTGAGAGTGAGAGAAAGGGAGGAAGAGAGCGAGAGAAACAGAGAAATGAATGATAAAAAATGCCTTTAGTGACAGTGGCGCATGCTGTCATGTCTCCATGCACACTGTACGGCGGCTCTCACGTAACACATTTCAGGATGACTGGCAAACAGGAGCTGGCGCAGATAGACAACTGCGGAGCGGAGGGCAAATAACAGCTACTACGGCAACAAAAAAAGAACAAAAACACAATGGGCCTAAACTATGCATGCTTAAAATCGACCTTCACAACATCTAGGATTAGCCACTTCCCAGCCCAGCTGTGCTCATTCTGACTTACTCTTAAGTCTGCCTGACAGACGGACCGTTAGTCACCAGCCAATGACCAATGAACATTGACTCACATACGGACATGGTCTTAGATATTTTAACGCTTTGCAGGAGCCTGTGAATAAAATGCTGTTCCCGTGGCCATTAAACCATTGGTCACAGAGCTCTAACAGAAAACAGGCCTGCTCCTTCTGAGAAGAACACAAAGCAATCTGGCTGTTAAGTGACAGTGTGGTTTCCATCACACACATGGGAGAGAGAGACACACACACACACACACACACACACACACACACAACAGCAGGGCTGCTTCTGATACAAAATGGAGGTCTGTTTCTGTTACAAATGATGAACACTTTCAGGCACACCTGGACGGCAACGTAAGTTCCTCAAAGTTGGGGCCGTAGAAAGTGAAAATATACACTATTAATGTAGAGGAGAGCTTGACCATAGAAATATAATCTATGTGCGTGACTAATCACAGCTGGCCAACTGTGTTAAATGAGAAGACATTCCAACATTCCCTACAGCAACCATTATCATCATTAACAGTGTAAAGACCTTCACAATACACATCGTCTCACACCGTTGTGCCTTCCCAAACCATACTGTGCTGGCTTGATTACGTTCACCTGGTCCTTTCAAGCACGGTTCCAGCAAATATGATGGATGTGTAACCAGGCCCGTGCAGAACAGCTTGGCTTGGCCCATTCGTGTCAAGCAGGCAATAAGTGTGCTGTACCTTCTCCTTCATCTTCTCGATCTTCTTGACGGAGCTGCGTCTCTGGTGCTTGTCCTCCAGACGGATACTGAAGACGGGCTCGGCCCGGCCGATCTGCTTCTCCTCCTGCTTCTCCGCCTCTTTCAGCTTGCTCTCGGCGCTGATGCTCTCCGTGTGGTACATGTGGTAGGTCTTCATCACCTGGGGGGGGGGGGGGGGGGGGGGGGGGGGGGGGTTGGAGGAAGAGGTCAGAGGTCAAGGGTCAGTCATTCAACCTCACAGTAAGAGGCTGCTTTGAACCAAACAAAGCTTTCATCTACTTCCCACCCACTCTTCACAGACCGATTCAGCTCTACTTCACAGTGGGACATTCTTATTTCACCACCACAAATTAAAGGCAGATTGTCTCGCTCTGTTTTTATATGAGGCTCTTATACAGTATGAACTCAACAATCACGATTCACTGCCATTCCCATTTACCATATTGCTCTGCATTTGAAATTCCATTGACAGAGAACTCCATCTACACTTAACAGCTTGCTGGAATCACCACCACCACCGTTTAATATGGGATGACAATTCCATCGGATGCGTATAGGTAATGCTACAGCTCTGTAATGGGGCACCCAGGGACAGACACACAATCATCCCTGGCTGCCATAGCCCAAGACGAAGTGCCATCAGTGGGGTGCCAGCAGGCAGGCAGGGCCCATGTCAGATCAGGTGGAGGTGGTGACGGACGTACAGACTAAACCACATTCACAACAATCCTGTTCCCTCCCCTTTGAAGTGGAGAGCTATGATCCCTCAAAGGTAATGTAAAATTCCTGAGGCCAGGAGTTTCAAAAGACACCAAATTGTAAATAAGTTTGGCATGAGGTGATACGCAGACCTGGGTTCAAACACTATTTGAAATCATTTCAAATACTGTTGCTGTGCTTGATTGAGCTTCCCTGTTGCAAGGGAATCAATAGAACAGTACCTAAAAGTGCAAGCACTGCCCATCTGGCACTCCAGGCAGGCTAAAGCAAACACTCAAAGTAATTAAAAGATTTAGTCATGTAATCAGATCTGGTGATACACTACATTTTAAGTGGGTATGCTCCCCTTGTCAATGCATCTGAACCAGAATTGAGGAAGAGTGATGGAGGCATAGTGGGAAATGCATTACCACCACAGCAAAACACAGATTAAAGCGGCTTCCTCTGGTTTGACTCATTGTTATCCAAACAGGAGGGAGCTATTACCATGACTCACACAACTGTAGAATACATTAGGAAGTGGCTCATGAGTAGCCAGGTACAACTGCTGCTCAAGTAAACCATGATTTCTTCAAGGGCCGTGACAAGTTCATAAGAGACTATTTATGACACATCCTAATGGCTCTTTGAGTGTAGGGATTGGAATGGAAAGCTGACATAGGCAGTCACTGAATGAGACGAATCACCAAATCAAAACAAACTTTATTTGTCACATGCGCCGAATACATCAAGTCTAGACTTCACTGTGAAATGCTTTCCAGACCAACGGGAGTCACAACTGACAACCACACATGCACTCTACTAAAGTTTTTGTAAACACTGCTTTCATCCGGACACGAGCAGCTAGCTTGTTAAGCCACCCAAAAGCGATAAGATCTCTGACCTCTGAAAAAACGCACATCTCTCTCCTTCCGGACCTTCAGAGGTCATTGACAGTGTGGCCATAGGATGGGGGAGGTACTGACAGAAGGCTGCTGGGGAGAGGAAAATACCTTAGCCTGGCTTTCACTGTAACCCTGTTGGGTCTGAGAGAATCAGTCCCCTTCCCCTGCTGGGGCAGGCCAGCCCTAGCCTGAGTCCTAGATCTGTTTCTACGGTCTTGCCAACTTCTTTGCTGTCAGTAGTAGGGCTAGCCTGTGTCCTAGATTTGTTTGTGCTGTCTTGCCAACAAACAATAACAAGTTGGCGAGAGCACAAACTGAACTAGGACTTGCCATGGCTGTCGCTGCCAAGGCTGTCCTTAAACCCACTACTGACGCAAGACCAGCCACTGAAAATAAAGTCACCCTGAAGCTGACGGAAAAAAGTGATCCCACGGCTTAACCCAGTAAATTACAGTTACATCGTCCGTATACATTAGAAAATCGGTCTGCATAACCTCAATCGGAATCAAAATACAGACCTAAAACCTAAACATCTCCGCTCCACCCCCCAAAAACAAGATATTTTCATAACGGGTGGACAGACTTTGCAATGCTTGTCTTGTGCTGGTGGCCAGAGCCACGTAATAGGAACCAGTGGAACGAGCCTGGAGGGGCGACCAACCACAGGCCATACTACTGACTTACTGGTCTGGAGCCCTGGTCTGTTAAAGTTAACTCTCCTCTGCTTCTTTTAGAGGGACAGATTTAGAACAACTGGGACCAGACCTGTTATTTCACAGGCCCTGAGGCAGCAGGTAGCCTGGTGGTTAGAGCGTTGGACGTGTAACCGAAAGGTTGCAAGATCGAATCATAACATGATACAGGTAACTGCCAAAATAAAGGAAACAGTATCCGAATACCCATACTAGTGTACTACAACATACTTAAACTGCATTCCTATTACTCATCGTCCATACTATTTAGCGCCTACTGTTCAGTAAAACGTATCCTGTATGCCACGGCCGCAACGCAGTAGCGGCTCCTGATTGGCTGAGTAAGTGGGGCCGAGTTCGGGTGTTCGAAATTAAACAGATATACATCGCATTAACCAGCCTGATAATGTCTCATTTCCAATTTGATACATTTGGGTAAACTCAATAGAATATAAATTGATATTTATAGCTACTCAGGCTGGTTATAGGCAGACTATCACATTCAACACATACCACAGATGACCATGTAGCCCATATAGAATATTTTAAAAAGACTGAAGACAGAAACAGATCATTTGGTTCCATTTCAACATGCTGTAACATATCAAATAGCCTGGTACACACACCAAAACTCTTCAAATGTATTGCACAGAAAAACATAGGACAGTTGGGTGCTTCGCAAACTCTCTGGACCTCTGGACAGCAACATAATAAATTAAAGCACTGATCATTGGGAATGAGATCAGAAAGACTGCGAGGGACTTGATCCAGAAATTAAATCATTTAAAAAGGTAGCTTAGCCTACAAAACTAAAATAATCCATATGTTCAAATCAAAAGGCCTGTTTAACATGACATCATTAACGCAGCCACATCCCGAGTCCCCGGTGCCGACACATTTAGAAATCAAAAGATGGTTTAGTATTTAGTTTAACTTCTTTGGGTATATGGGGCAGTATTTTCACATCCGGATGAAAAGCATGCCCAGAGTAAAGTGCCTGCTACTCAGGCCCAGATCCTAGGATATGCATATATTATTAGTCGATTTTGATAGAAAACACTCAAGTTTCTAAAACTGTTTGAATGATGTCCATGAGTTTAACAGAACTCATATGGCAGGCAAAAACCTAAGAATAAATCCAACCAGGAAGTGGGAAATCTGAGTTTGTAGGTTTTCAACTCTTTGCTTATCCAAGATAGTGGAAATGGGGTCATGTTGCACTTCCTAAGGCTTCCACTAGATGTCAACCGTCTTTAGAACCTTGTCTACTGTGAAGTGGGGCTGAATGAGAGGGGAATGAGTCAGGTTTCTGGCAGAGAGCCACGGGCTCATGACGCGCATTCATGTGAAAGTTACCTCGCGTTCCATTGACCCTAATCATGGTGGGATGTTAATGGCTTAATTAACTCAGGAACCACACCTGTGCAGAAGCACCTGCTTTCAATATACTTTGTATCCCTTATTTACTCAAGTGTTTGCTTTATTTTGGAAGTTACCTGCATCTTTGAGGGTTACACACCTAAATAGATTATCTAAATTGTCACCGAGCACTTACAACCTGCAGTGCAGAGTGATGCATTTAATTTGACGTTATTGATTTGACGCAAAATTATTACCTCAGAATCGCTCTCCAACAACAGTGTTTTTGACCGTGACTACCTTCTGCTTCAGAAGACTGAAAAGGCAGGAGAGAACACTTTACCATATGTCTTTATACAAGACAATATTGTTAAATAGGAAAAAATTATCTGTTTTTAGATTTATTTTAGATTGACATGGCTAACTACTTATTTACCTCAGCTAGCCAGACAGCTATCTAGCTAACGTTAGCTAAATAAACCAAAGTGTTATTGTAGCTTTCTGTTTGTATGTAGCTTGCACTTTAATGGCATTAATGAGATTTTATTTTATCTTCCCAACCAGGAGAATTACTATGAAGGCACCACTGATTTCGACATTGAAGCAACATTCGTAGGAGGGCAGACAAATTCACAATTCAGGGTAACATTAAGCAGTCAACTTCTATTATATCACAAAGTATTTGTGTACAACCATTTTTCAACAACCATTTTGCATTTATGATGTATCCCCATTAGCTGCTGCCAAGGCAGTAATATACATAATAAAAATGTTTAACATTAAAATACATTTTACAACAGATTTCACAATACATTAAGTGCGTACATACATACCCCAACCAGAAGCCATGGATTACAGGCAACATTCACACTGAGCTAAAGGGTAGAGTTGTCGCTTTCAATGTGCGGGACTCTAACCCGGAAGCTTACAAGAAATAATGCTATGCCCTGCGACAAATCATCAAGCAGGCAAAGCGTCAATACAGAGCTAAGATTGAATCATACTACACCGGCTCCGACGCTCGTCTTATGTGGCACGGCTTGCAAACTATTACAGACTACAAAGGGAAGCACAGCTGCGAGCTGCCCAGTGACACGAGCCTACCAGACAAGCTATATCACTTCTATGCTTGTTTCGAGGCAAGCAACACTGAGTCATGCATGAGAGCATCAGCTGTTCCGAACGACTGTGTGAACACGTTCTCCGTAGCCGACGTGAGTAAAACATACACAAGGCTGCGGGGCCAGACAGACAACCAGGACGTGTGCTCCGGGCATGTGCTGACCAACTGGCAGGTGTCTTCACTGATGTTTTCAACATGTCCCCGATTGAGTCTGTAATACCAACATGTTTCAAGCAGACCACCATAATCCCTGTGCCCAAGAAAACAAAGGCAACCTGCCTAAATGACTACAGACCCGTAGCACTCACATCCATAGACATGAAGTGCTTTGCAAGGTAGGTAATGGCTCACATCAACACCATTATCCCAGAAACCCTAGACCCACTCCAATTTGCATACCGCCCAAACAGATCCACAGATGACGCAATCTCTATTGCACTCCAAACTGACCATTCCCACCTGGACAAAAGGAACACTTAATGTGAGAATGCTATTCATTGACTTAAGCTCAGCGTTCAACACCCTCAAAGCTCATCACTAAGCTAAGGATCCTGGGACTAAACACCCCCCTCTGCAACTAGATCCTGGACTTCCTGACGGGCCACCCCCAGGTGGTGAGGGTAGGAAGCAACACATCTGCCACGCTGATCCTCAACACTGGAGCTCCCCCCAGGGGTGCGTGCTCAGTCCCCTCCTGTACTCCCTGTTCACCCACAACAGCATGGTCAGGCATGACTCCAACACCATCATTAAGTTTGCAGACGACACAACAGTGGTAGGCCTGATCACCAACAACGACGAGACAGCCTGTAGAGGGAGGAGGTCAGAGACCTGGTCGGGTGGTGCCAGAATAACAACCTATCCCTCAACGTAACCAAGACTAAGGAGATTATTGTGGACTACAGGAAAAGGAGGACCGAGCACACTCATCGACGGGGCTGTAGTGGAGCAAGTTGAGAGCTTCAAGTTCCTTGGTGTCCACATCAACAACAAACTAGAATGGTCCAAACACACCAAGACAGTCGTGAATAGGGAACGACAAAGCCTATTTCCCCTTAGGAAACTAAAAATATTTGGCATGGATCCTGAGATCCTCGAAAGGTTCTACAGCTGCAACATTGAGAGCATCACTGCCTGGTTGCATCACTGCCTGGTACGACAATTGCTCGGCCTCTGACCGCAAGGCACTACAGAGGGTAATGCATAGTACATCACCGGGGCCAAGCTTCCTGCCATCCAGGACCTCTACACCAGGCGGTGTCAGAGGAAGGCCCTAAAAATGTTCAAAGACCCCAGCCACCCCAGTTATAGAATGTTCTCTCTACTACCGCATGGCAAGTGGTACCGGTGTGCCAAGTCAAGGACAAAAAGGCTTCTCAAAAGTTTTTACCCCCAAGCCACAAGACTCCTGAACAGGTAATCAAATGGCTCCCCGGACTATTTGCATTGTGTACCCCCCCCCCCCCCCCCCCCCCCCCCCCCCAACCCAACCCAACCCAACCCAACCCCTCTTTTTAGGCTGCTGCTACTCTCTGTTTATCATATATGCATAGTCACTTTAACTATACATTCATGTACATACTACCTCAATTGGGCCGACCAACCAGTGCTCCCACACATTGGCTAACCGGGCTATCTGCATTGTGTCCCGCCACCCGCCAACCCCTCTTTCACGCTACTGCTACTCTCTGTTCATCATAAATGCATAATCACTTTAACCATATCTACATGTACATACTACTTCAAATCAGCCTGACTAACCAGTGTCTGTATGTAGCCTCGCTACTTTTATAGCCTTGCTACTGTATATAGCCTGTATTTTTACTGTTGTTTTAATTCTTTACTTACCTATTGTTCACCTAATTCCTTTTTTTGCACTATTGGTTAGAGCCTGTAAGTAAGCATTTCACTGTAAGGTCTACACTATACTTATTTTCCACCATAATTTGCAAATAAATTCATTAAAAATCCTACAATGTGATTTTCTGGATTTTTTTTCTCATCTTGTCTGTCATAGTTGAAGTGTACCTATGATGAAAATTACAGGCCTCTCTCATCTTTTTAAGTGGGAGAACTTGCACAATTGGTGGCTGACTAAATACTTTTTTGTCCCACTGTATAATGTCAAAAGCCGCAGTGAAGTAAAAAAAAAACAACAAAAAAACAGCTCAATCTTTTTATTATTTTCCATCTAGCTAGTTGGGAGGACAACCTGTAGGCAATTCTGTTTTCACCCAACAGCAGCGTCCAGGCCTCCACTGAGTATTCACCATTCGCCTAGTGTACGGATGGGAGCTTCAGCTGTTGACTGAGGTAAACAAAGTACTGTATATACAATTATTGCAATTGATTGACTTAGTGTTGTTTGTCTATTGCTATTTTTGCATAACATACTTTGCATCAACGTTTGACTGGTACTGTACATTTTTTTATAAAGGCACACATAGCATACATATCAATACATATAAACTATCTAGGTCAAATAGGGGAGAGGTGTAATGTTTTTTTTACACCAGGATTGCTGTTTATTTGAAAAAAATGAGAAAGAACGGTTCTATGCAATAATGGATCTATATAATACTGTACGCTTTCTTGAATTTGTTCTGGATTTGGGTAATGTGAAAAGACCCCTGGTGGCGTGTCTGGTTGGATAAGTGTGTGCGTCAGAGCTGTGTGTAAATTGACTATGCAAACAATTTGGGATTTTAAACACATTCATGTTTCTTATAAAAAGTGAGGCAGTCAGTAGCTTCTCAACTCTTAGCCAAGCGAGACTGGCATGCATAATATTTATATCAGCCCTCTGATTACAATGAAGAGCAAAACGTACCACTCCGATGCTATGCCAGCTTCAGCTTAACTAGGTCTTTCCTTGCAGCACTGGACGACACGACTGGACAATAATCAAGAGAAAACTAAACTAGAGCCCGCAGAAATGGCTTTTTGGAGTGCAGTGTCAAAAAAGCAGAGCATCTCTTTATTACGGACAGACCTCTCCCCATCTTTACAACCATTAAATCTACATGTTTTGACCATGACAGTTTACAATTTAAGGAATGATTTGTACCAAATACAATGCTCTTAGTTTTATATATGTTCAGGACCAGTTTATTACTAGCCACCCATTCCAAAACAGAACTCTTTGTTAAGGGTTTCAGTGACTTCATTAGCTGTGGTAGCTCATGCGTATATGGTTGAATCATCAGCATACATGGACACATATGCTTTGCTTAATGCCAGTGGCAGGCCATTGGTAAACATAGAAAAGAGGGCCTAGAGAGCTGCCCTGCAGTACACCCCACTTTACATGTTTGACAGAGAATCCTCCATTAAAGAAAACCCTTTGAATTATATTTTATAGATAGCTCTGAATCCACAATATGGCAGAGGTTGAAAAGCCAAAACACACATTTTTTTCAACAGGTTATTGTCAATAATATCAAAGGCGTCACTGAAATCTAACAGTACAGCTCCCACAATCATCATTTTACCAATTTCTTTCAACCAATCATCAGTAATGTGTCAGTGCAGTACATGTTGAGTGCCCTTCTCTATAAGCATGCTGAAAGTCTTTTTTTAAATTGATTACAGAGAAATAGCATTGTATTTGGTCAAACCATTTTATCTAACAGTTTGCTAAGAGCTGGGAACAAGCTGATTGGTCTGCTGTTAGAACCAGTAAAGGCTGCTTTACCACTCTTGTGTAGCGGAATTGCTTTTGCTTCCCTCCAGGCCTGAGGACAAAGACTTTCCTCTAGGCTCAGATTAAATATATGACAGATAGGAGTGCCTACAGAGTCAGCTACCATCCTCAGTAGCTTTCCATCTAAGTTGTCAATGCCAATACTTTTTCCACCTCTCCCACGCTAATTCAAACCTGCAATGCTTTTCTTTCATTATTAGTTTTTTTATGCATGAACACGATGGCTCACTGTTCGTTGGCATTTGCTGCATAAGTTTGCCAATGAAGTAATAATTTGGATGAAGGACGAGACCTATGAATCCTCGCTGCTCTTTCGCTCCTAGCTGGGGTCACGATATGTTAAGGTGAATATAAAAATGTCAGACAACTATTTGCATTTGCACTCAAAATAACCCAAAGCTAGTTTTAGTTTTCCTATCACTGATATTTTTATCTTTGTCTTCCTAGGGTTACCTCGGTGGAAGCCAACAATCTTCTCCAGTTGGAGTAGTTGGACGGTCGACCACTGAAAGCCCTGACGCTCCCTACACTTTGGTGAAGCCCATGGGACAAAGTATGTCAAAGCTAACCACTGGGTCACGGTAAGTAACCTCCGCTGCCAGGTAGGTACTATTAAGGTGTATGACTCCAGTGGTCATGACACCACCCCAAACTCCCCTCTCTCTTATCTTCTCCAGGGACCATCCCTTACCTCCTTCCTAAACCCTGCTGATGTAAAAAAATAAAATACAGAGTTATGATTTCTTTCTTTTCTGTCTGCATTTAACATTATTGCATGTCTAATCGAACATTTAATTTAAATAAATCTGTAGAAATGTATTTTTATATACCTGATCTACCTGGAACCTGACTGCCTATGTCGGTTATGCCTCGAGCCAGCAGTGCCGGTTCAACAAAATCTTCCTCCAAAAGGTTAGAAAGTCTAACACTGCAGATAGCATGGTCACCAGATTAATGGGAAAGTACATAAACTACATGTCACACAATATATGTGAGTAGGTTATCTTCTTGATGCACCCATCCCGTTAGCAGGATCATTTACGTCAACATCAGCTGGAAATTCAAATTAAATTACTAAAGATATTTTATTTTGATGAAATCACAAGTGCAATATAGCAAAACACAGCTTAGCTTGTTGTTAATCCACCTGGCGTGTCAGATTTCAATAAAGCTTTTCGGCGAAAGCTTTCCAAGCGTTTATGTAAGAACATCCCTCTCAGTAGACAAAATATTACAAACAGCTAGCCGCCAAGTAGATTGGTCACGAAAGTCAGAAAAGCAATAAATTAAATCGCTTACCTTTGATGATCTTCGGATGTTAGCACTCACGAGATTCCCAGTTACACAATAAATGTTCCTTTTGTTCCATAAAGATTATTTTTATATCCAAAATACCTCCATTTGTTTGGCGCGTTATGTTCAGAAATCCATAGGCGCGAGCGGTCACGTCGCAGACGAAAATTCCAAATAGTATCCGTAATGTCCACAGAAACATGTCAAACGTTTTTTATAATCAATCCTCAGGTTGTTTTTTCAATATATAATCGATAATATATCAACCGGGACTTTAGCTTGGTCAATAGGAGAGAGAGACACACAATGGCTGCTCCAAACTGTTGCGCAAGCAAAATTCTGGGGACACCCAGCTATACACTGACGCGATGTGATCTTTCTCGCTCATTCTTCAAAATAAAAGCCTGAAACTATGTCTAAAGACTGTTCACAATATGGGGAAGCCGTAGGAAAAGGAATCTGGTTGATATCTCTTTAAATGGAGGGAAGGCATTCAATGGAACATGGAGCTTTCAAAATAGAGGCCACTTCCTGGTTGAATTTTCCTCAGGTTTTTGCCTGCAATATCAGTTCTGTTATACTCACAGACAATATTTTGACAGTTTTGGAAACTTTGGAGTGTTTTCTATCCTAATCTCACAATTATATACATATTCAAGATTCTGGGCCTGAGAAATAGGCAGTTCAATTTGGGTATGTTTTTCATCCAAAAATCTAAATACTGCCCCCTACACGCAACAGGTTATACAAAAGGGAAGATGCCAAGACCATATAGACCACAAAAGCCATTCCCTTCTACCTGAGGAAGTATTAGAACGTCGGGGTCTTCAGGGCCACCTGGGGAACATGAATCTCAGCTGCCACTATTCCAGGCCTGATGGCAGCAATTAAAGCTACTGAATTAACTATTGATTAGTGGTTTAAGCACCCTGCTCTCCCCCAAGGTCAGAGACCTGAAGTGGAATTATCCACATAGGCTGGTCCCAGATCTGCTTGTAACAATGACCATAAGAGTTGGTATGCAGCTACTTTAAGGCCAGACCAGGTAGGCCCTGATCTGAGAGGCCTGCCTTAACGCCCGAATCATGATTTATCATTCAGGCTGAGAGTTGTTCCCAACTGTGACCTGATCAGGAAAAACTTGATACACTATTTTTACAGTACAGTGATACAGCAAAACAGGAACCAGGAAATTAAATGACAACTTACAGTGTAGAGCTCGTTGAGGACCTTCATCAAGTCTTCCTGGAGCTGAAACGTTATCTCCTTACTCTGAAAAAGAGAAAACAAAGAACATGTTCAATGTGAGATATCTGTCGACTTTGCAGTACAGTAACATATTCATACATGGAACAAACAAGCAGTGTCAGGAGTACAGTAGGGCATAGAGCTGGAACGAGGATATCAAACAGAGACACAGTTGCCCATAGAGCCCGCTGTCTGCAGTGTGAGTGATCTCAAATGAATAAATTCAATCAGCCATCCCATGACACAAGATTCACTCAATGACATCAGACATTAGCCCACAATTGATAATTCTGAGATTTTGGTTAAAGCAGGGGTCTCAAACTGACGGCCTGCAGACCAGATGTGGCCCGGTGAAAATAGAATATGGCCCCCGGGCAAAATTGGTTTCAAACCCCTGGGTTAAAGGTACTTTTACTACGCATGCCACCTATTTTTTCACTATGTAACATACAAGTCATGGGGTGGGTTTATGCGATATATAATAAGGTCTGACAAAGCATTTGGATATCCCTTTCAACGTATGTATTACCTGGGTGTTATCACACAGTCTTCCACTGCACTTAAAGTCTCCCACTAACCCACTTATCTGGACCCTAATCTTATTGTTGAGGCCTTTCCCAGCAACAGGGCCTCAGAGGGCAGTGACAATTTGGTCTATCCCACCACCACTATCCAAATTGAGGGAGAGAAGGGGCTTAGATCTGATCTGGAGTTAGTAGGGGTAGTCGTCTCGATCACAGAGCTTACAACGACTCTTATAGGCAACCTCTGTGCCCACCTTAACAGTCAGTCAAACTGGGTTAACAGAGAGGAGGACAGATCTTTCAATGCACCAAACACCCAAACGCTGTGCCGCTTACCACAAGTAAATAAAGTTGGGTGGATTTTAACTTGATTCTCACTATACATATGAATCATACTGGGTGCCAGTAGTTATATTTCAAAGGCACACATTTGTACAATAACAGTGTGTCATTTGAGAGAAGCACATATCTGATAGGAGAGGTCCTGTCCAGGGTTACTGTAGTTCAACATGGGGTTTCATACAGCCTTGTAATACACATGTGGTTTCCTGTGGTTGTGACCAATGAGGAAGTGTCTCTGCTGAGGTCACCAACCTCACTGATCCAGGTGGATCCGTACACATCCTAGTTGGCAACTGCAGATACAGTCAATGATACTCCAATAGAAATGACTGACCACTGAGGAATTCCCCAGGTCGAAGTAGTGAATCTCTAACCTGGCCGCCAGAACTGAATAATATGCATTATCCAACACCACTTTGATGCTTGTTGTCATGACATACATGTTTGGCGTGACAACGAACACAACATAACAGGGGAGTTGGCTGAAGCACCAAAAGACATGCAACAAAGCCATGATTAGGGTGAAAGGCGTGCTCTTAGTCAGATCATAATTTGATTGTTTGAAGGAGGAAGTTAGTACACAAATAAACACAGGTCCATCCCAAAAAGAGCTACACTCTAAATCCTGCTGACTGACTGACTGACTGACTGACTCCGGTAGAAAGGGTAGTGCCAGTCCAGACATGTGGGCGTAAACCAGAGAGGATTAGTTCTCGTCGTTTGTGCGTGTGTTTGTGCATGAGTAAGTAATCAGCCAGTCTCCTCGGGCTGACCTAGTCTAGTCAACACCTCCTGTCCTGGCCCTCACCTCCACCTACTCAGCCAGCTCTCTGTTTTACTTACCTATTCACACAGGCACCGGACAAATAGACTTAGCCCTGTATAAATAGAACTAAGTCACCGAAGCTTAAGCTAGGGTGCTCTCACGCACATTTAGAGAACGGAGGGCAGGATCTATAGGCTGGTTGGGGCACTGAGTTTTGGGCCAGGTAGGTTGCTGAGGCTGCTGAAGGGAGGGCGGCTCATAATAATGGCTTGAACGCAGTGAATGGAATCAAACACATGGAAACGTGTTTGGTGTATTTGATACCTTTCCACTTATTCCGCTCCAGCTGTTCCCACGAGTCTGTCATCCCCAATTAAGGTGCCACCAACCTCCTGTGGTAGGTTATGGACTGGTGAGATCGTTCCTCTTGCCCAAGTTTGTGAAGCAGGCTGCAAATCTAAATAAATGTACAAGTCTATGTTGTTCATTCTGGGCCGAGAATAGAGCTTTAATGCAACATTAAAGCGTTATTCTCGGCCCAGAATGAACAACGTAGACTTGTCCATAACTGTATTCATGAACATTACCAACAGCTGAATTGGGCTGCAAAGTGAGATCTTTGCTGAAATTACTCGCACTTTCTCCCCAGGGAAGAGCCATTAGAAGCATCCGTTCAGAGAAGAGGACCTCAGTCAACTTGTTAGATCTAACACTTGTTAGCCCTTCCCTATTGAGAGAACTGGGAAGCAGTCCAGTGGTCAATGAAAAGGCCTCTCAGGAGAGCTTGGGCACAGCTCCGACAGCTCATCCATTTCCTGGCTCTGCAGATGCCCCAATTATGTGACCTGGGCAGGGCCTCTGACAGGAAGCAGCCACCTCAGCCACTCCACTGGTCACTGAAGACACAGTAAATCAGAGAAGAACATCTGAAGTACAAACCATTCACTTTGGGAGTGAACGTTAATTATAATAAGGGTTAAAAGGAGAAAATCGGACCTCTCAGAAATAAAAATGGATGGCCCTCCCTTTAGCAAAATATATTTTACCTAAACCCTCCCTAAATGCTTGAAAATTATTTTGCAATTTCACTGAATTTGAAAAAGCATGACCCTCCCCCATTTTCCGCCAGGAACCCATTATGTACATTTAAATCCATCCTTTAATGATTCATTATAACTGTAAAAAATTTGCCTTGGAGCCGTAATCACTCTTGGCCTGTACGTTTTGCAACGATGCCCACCAATGTTATGATTCAATTTAAAAGGGTAGGAAGCATGAGTTTTTAGTCAAAGTAACACAGTGTGGCCAGACCCATTTGTGACCAAGCTTTAACTTCCTGGCTGATGTCTTGAGATGTTGCTTCAATATATCCACATCATTTTCCAACCTCATGATGCCATCTATTTTGTGAAGTGTACCAGTCCCTCCTGCAACAAAGCACCTCCACAACATGATGCTGCCACCCCCGTGCTTCACGGTTGGGATGGTGTTCTTTGGCTTGCATGCCTCCCCCTTTTTCCTCCAAACATAACGATGGTAATTATGGCCAAACAGTTCTATTTTTGTTTCATCAGACCAGAGGACATGTCTCTAATACGTACAATTTTTGTCCCCATGTGCAGTTTTTATGGCAGTTTTGTAGCAGTGGCTTCTTCCTTGCTAAGCGGCCTTTCAGGTTATGTAAATATAGAACTCTTTTTACTGTGGATATACATACTTTTGTACTCGTTTCCTCCAGCATCTTCACAAGGTCCTTTGCTGTTGTTCTGGGATTGATTTGCACTTTTTACACCAAAGTATGTTTAACTCTAGGAGACAGAACGCGTCTCCTTCCTGGGCAGTATGACGGCGCATGGTCCCATGGTGTTTATACTTGCGTAGTATTGTTTGTACAGATGAACGTGGTAACTTCAGGCGTTTGGAAATTGCTCCCAAGGATGAATCAGACTTGTGGAGGTCTACAATTTTTTCTGAGGTCTTGGCTGATTTCTTTTGATTTCCCCATGATGTCAAACAAAGAGGCACTGAATTTGAAGGTAGGCCTTGAAATACATCCGCAGGTACACCTCCAATTGACTCAAATTATGTCAATTAACCTATCAGAAGCTTCTAAAGCCATGACATCGTTTTCTGGAATTTTCCAAGCTGTTTAAAGGCACGGTCAACTTAGTGTATGTAAACTTCTGACCCACTGGAATTGTGAAACAGTTATAATTATAAGTGAATATTTAGTGAAATAATCTGCCTGTAAACAATTGTTAGAAAAATTACTTGTGTCATGCACAAAGTCGATGTTCTAACCGACTTGCCAAAACTATAGTTTGTTAACAAGCAATGTGTGGACTGGTTGAAAAACGAGTTTTATTGACTCCAACCTAAGTGTATGTAAACTTCCGACTTCAACTGTAAGTTAAGTCTCCTGTGCATTTGATAGTTGTAGTAAAGTGAGCGAGTTAGTGTTGTCGTATTTTTCTTTGGCTTGTAGCTAGTGCAGTAATACCCACATGGTGCAGTAATACCCACAAGGATGGATGGAGTTACAACTCATTTGTGGCCCAAAAATGAGAAGCAAGCTTTAAAGTCGGAACGGTTTGTCAGGTTGAATCGACGGACCTCTATTTCCTACCGACCTACCGGTACATCAAGAGTGTCAGCAGTGATGGAGATAAAATTGGTAAAGTCGATGTGGATTTACCTCAAAACGCTATTCTATTAGCTAGCCGACTCTCCCTCTAAAAGGCCTCGCTCTTCTTTGACTTTGGTAGCCAACTCAGCAGTCAATCGGTAAGTCTCCGCTCTCTACTTTATATCTGATAGATATTTTTGTTGCGTTCTGTGGATTCCTGCCAAATCATTTGCACTCATGACTACTCGTTTCAATACAATTTTCAGCCAACTTACAAGCAAATACAATAAATTCATAAAGTATTTGCTGTTGGATGAAAGTTGGATGAAAATGATATTGAAACAAGTAGTCATAAGCACAAATGATTTGGTTTAATTTGACGTTATACATTGCAATGTTGCTAGCCAACTAGCCTGCTAACATTACGTTAGCTCTGCGTGAGTCAGGTCCTCCATATTAAGTCACATCCCGCAAATGTTTTTTTCCGGCATGACTTCGACATTCTTCAGAATTCTCATCAGTTTTATATAAAAACTCGAAAAATGTAAAAGTGAGGTGTAACTTTGCATTGAGACTTTTGATATTTATTCTAATGCAAATTCATATGTTACATGTGGTTATGTTTATTCTACCTACAAAGGCCATGCTCCCTCTTAATTGAAAGACCAATGCAGCAGTTTTCATCCAAATATCAAGGACGGTAATGGTGTGGTCTGAGTGAGGGGCCTAACTGAGCGAGCCTAATGGGATTGATCAGTAACCTAAAAACTAGCTGCATTGGCAGAGAGGTTTGAAACTTGTTATTGATCGATTAACTTACACCGCCTGGTGATGTCACCATGCAGGCCAAAACTCCATCCCATCAAAAAAAGTGCATTATCAGCATTTTCACAATTTCAGTATTATTCCCACCTCAGTGTGGAAATACACACAACTGTTCAAAAGTTGTGTCACTTAGACATTTCCTTGTTTTACATGAAAATATACATGAAATGAGTTACAAAATATAGTCACGGTGTTGACAAGGTTATAATGATTTTTAATTTAAATAATTGTATCCTTTGCTTTCGTCAAAGAATCCTCCATTTGCAGCAATTACAGCCTTGTAGACCTTTGGCATTCTAGTCATCAATTTGTTGAGGTAATCTGAAGAGATTTCACCCCATGCTTCCTGAAGCACCTCCCCAAGTTGGATTGGTTTGATTGGCACTTTTTACGTACCATACAGTCAAGCTGCTCCCACAACAGCGCAATAGGGTTGAGATCCAGTGACTGTGCTGGCCACTCCATTATAGACAGAATACCACCTGACTGCTTCTTCCCTAAATAGTTATTGCATAGATTGGAGCTGTGCTTTGGGTCATTGTCCTGTTGTAGGAGGAAATTGGCTCCAATTAAGCGCCATCCACAGGATTTTGGCATGACTTTGAAAAATGGAAGTGATAGCCTTCCTTCTTCAAGATCCCCTTTACCCTGTACAAATCTCCCACTTTACAACCACCAAAGCAACCCCAGACCATCACACTGCCTCCCCCATGCTTGACAAATGGTGTCAAGCACTCCTCCAGCATCTTTTCATTTTTTTCTGCGTCTCACAAATGTTCTTCTTTGTGATCCAAAGACCTCAAACTAAGATTTGTCTGTCCATAACACTTTTTTCTAATCTTCCTCTGTCCAGTGTCTGTTCTTTTGCTCATCTTAATCTTTTATTTTTATTGGCTAGTTTGCGCTGTTTTGTCAAGGGAGTAGTGCACAGCGTTGTATGAGATCTTCAGTTTCTTGGCAATTTCTCACATGGAATGGACTTAATTTCTCAGAACAAGAATAGACTGACGAGTTTCAGAAGAAATGTATTTGTTTCTGGCCATTTTGAGCCTGTAATCGAACCCACAAATGCTGATGCTCCAGATACTCAACTAGTCTAAAGAAGGCCAGTTGTATTGCTTCTTTAATCAGAACAACACTTTTCAGCTGTGGTAACATAATTCCAAAAGGGTTTTCTAATGATTAATCAGCCTTTTAAAATTATAAACTTGGATTAGCTAACAATGTGCCATTGGAACACTGGAGTGATGGTTGCTGATAATGGGTTTCTGTACACCTATGTAGAGATTCCATATAAAAAAATATATATATATTTTTTAAATCAGGCATTTCCAGCTACAATAGTCATCTACTACATTAACAATGTCTACACTATATTTCTGACAAATTTCTTTGCATTTCTTTCAAAAACAAGGACATTTCTAAGTGACCCCAAACCTTTGAACGGTAGTGTATATAAAACACATGATCACGTTTTGACTGCACTAGGCCTTTTGAAAGGGGAATGCCAACTGGGGATTTTCCAATACGGATAATTGTCCCCCACGATTAAATCGGGGAGGGGACTATTCATCCGTACGTTCATTCATACTTACATTTGTAAGTTAGCCACACGTGATATCTCAGAAAGCACTTTCCCCATTTTTACGAAACTTGGTTGAATGATGCGTCTTGCCATAGAGATCCGGCATTTACAAAATTACACTGATTGGACCAAGTTAGGCGCTGCATAATTTGTGGGGGACGACATGTTTACTGTTGTTAAGTTTATTAGAGGACTAGCACAAATAGGCTTCCCCTTTAAGGGTACTGTTTGTGAGTGACGCTAGCCACATCTGAGAGAGAAGGCTGGGAGAGACTGGAATCCACTAAACCACGTGGGGGGTGGGCATGGAATTCACATTGCCTCCAACATCAATCAGGCCCCAGAGAGGGGCCGTACTCCTAGGGTCCATGTCTGGTGGGTAGCGCACCAGGGGCATGACTGCTCCATATGGCAAAACTCTAGTGAGAGTCGACACAAATCATATTGGCTCCTACACAGTCAGCTCAAAAATGATTGCCACCCTTAAAGATGAGCAAAAAAGACAGTATAAAATAAATACAAATACTGAGCTATTATTGTATGCCACCCCCCACCACCACCCAAACAAAAAGTTCTTATTTTATACTAGTACAATTGCTCAAAGAAAAGAGATTGTTTATCAAGTAATGATTATTTTTCTTAAAAAGAATGGGTCAAAATTATTGGCACCCCTGTTTTCAATACTCCGGCACCCTCCCCTTCAAAAGGATAATGGCACTGAGCATTTTTGTTAAATGTTTTATATTGATTGGAGAACACATTGGGAGAGATCTTAGACCACGCCTCCATGCAGTGTCTTTCCAGATCCTTGATTTTCTTTGTCTGTGCTTATAGACTGCCCTTCAATTCAAACCACAGGAGAGATGGCCATTGCAAAATGTTCAATTCTTGGTAAATTAACAATTTATTTGTGGAGATATTACCCTTGAGCAAGGCACTTAACCCTCATTTGCTCCAGGGGTGCCGTACTACAATTGCTGACCCTGTAAAACAACACATTTCACTGCACCTCTCTGGTGTATGTGACAATAAAACATGTTTTTTTTGTGTCTTGCTGAAAGATCCACGTTAGTATAAGATCCGCTTCTTATACTAAAAAGTCAAGTTTCAGCCTCCTGGCAGAAGCAACCAGGTTCTTGGCTAAAACTTGCTGGTAATAGGCAATTTTCTTAGTTTAAAAATACTAACTTCTGTTCTGCATACACTACATATACAATACAGCTCAGTATTTGTAATATTTATTGTATGCAGTCTTTTTTTCCTCATCTTTATCAAGGGTGCCAATAATTGTTGACCTGATTGTACTATACAGAAGCAGCCCAGGAAGGTAGTCTAGTGATGGACTCCACCAAGCCAGGCAGTAAACTGTCAAGCTTTAAAAACACATTGCACTCCGCTTGATCAAATGCCAATACCAATTTAGTAGTACCTGGTGCTGTTTCATGTTTCCCCTCACCCTCCTTCCTACCTACCACTGTAGCGAATCAATTTGCAATGTAGGAACTAGATGAACGAATCCCTTCCTTCCGCCATACAGCTAAGGCTTTCAAGCCCTGGGATCTCAGTTCCACCAGAATGTGACCTCCATAAATAAAATATGACTGAGTAAAAAACAAAGAACCAGTTGTATGAATGAGGAAGAGAATACATGTGATAAGACCTGCCCGACCAATCAATGGACTGCGTGACAAGACTTGTATTTAGAGGTTTCGGCATCGAACAAAAGACACAATTCGAGGTAAGCTGTGACTTTTAAAAATGACGCTAAAACATGAGAGCACCCGCAGCACAGAGAGCTCAGACCCATTTGTCCACAGTACTACTCATAAATAAAACAACTACTGCCGAAGGCATGAACACAAATCAACTGACTATTTTCAAAAGGTCCACCATGCTGAAGCCTGATAGGATATGTCATTTAAGGTCCTGTACGGATTCAACTCATAACTTTAAAAAAGTTAGAAAACATAAGAATTTGGAAATATAAAAAACACTGCTCTTTGATGTCAGGATGACAAAACAGCATCTGTCTCGTGTTAAAACAAGACGACCTGTACTGACTGTGTTGTAACTGGGGGGCCTCCCCTGGTGTTTGTCTATCTTTACTGGAGCTCAGCGGAGATCAAAGACAATGGGATGTACTAATTAGAGGGCAGGGGTGTCTCTGCTCCCCTGTGACAGACTGCACCCCACGAGGGGGATGGCGTTTGATTTGGCCCCCGGCTGCCAAACGTCACTATACCAGCCAGAGGGGAGACACAAACACACACACACACACACTGAAGATTTACTGTAAGTGCAGGTCATTGCCTGTTGTGCACAAGGCCAACCAACAACTAATTGGTAGAGCAATAAGGAAAGTTGGTACATGAGGGGAAAAATGATCTGTGTGTAATGTCAATGCAAACCTCTTTATATGAGGGATGCTATGAACTAAACTTCATACATTAAAAAGTCTTGATTGAAATGCCTAAAAATGAATACATACAGTGGATGTATTCAGGTCTGGACTTTGACTTGGCCATTCTAACACCTGGATATGTTTATTTTTGAACCATTCCATTGTAGATTTTGCTTTATGTTTTGGATCATTGTCTTGTTGGAAGACAAATCTCCGTCCCAGTCTCAGGTCTTTTGCAGACTCCATCAGGTTCTTCCAGAATGGTCCTGTATTTGGCTCCATCCATCTTCCCATCAATTTTAACCATCTTCCCTGTCCCTGCTGAAGAAAAGCAGGCCCAAACCATGATGCTGCCACCACCATGTTTGACAGTGGGGATGGTGTGTTCAGCTGTGTTGCTTTTACGCCAAACATAACATTTAGCATTGTTGCCAAAAAGTTCCATTTTGGTTTCATCTGACCAGAGCACCTTCTTCCACATGTTTGGTGTGTCTCCCAGGTGGCTTGTGGCAAACTTTAAACAACACTTTTTATGGATATCTTTAAGAAATGTCTTTCTTCTTGCCACTCTTCCATAAATGCCAGATTTGTGCAATATACGACTGATTGTTGTCCTATGGACAGAGTCTCCCACCTCAGCTGTAGATCTCTGCAGTTCATCCAGAGTGATCATGGGCCTCTTGGCTGCATCTCTGATCTGTCTTCTCCTTGTATGAGCTGAAAGTTTAGAGGGACGGCCAGGTCTTGGTAGATTTGCAGTGGTCTGATACTCCTTCCATTTTAATATTATCGCTTGCACAGTGCTCCTTGGGATGTTTAAAGCTTGGGAAATCTTTTTGTATCCAAATCCGGCTTTAAACTTCTTCACAACAGTATCTCGGACCTGCCTGGTGTGTTCCTTGTTCTTCGTGATGCTCTCTGCGCTTTTAACGGACCTCTGAGACTATCACAGTGCAGGTGCATTTATACGGAGACTTGATTACACACAGGTGGATTGTATTTATCATCATTAGTCATTTAGGTCAACATTGGATCATTCAGAGATCCTCACTGAACTTCTGGAGAGAGTTTGCTGCACTGAAAGTAAAGGGGCTGAATAATTTTGCACGCCCAATTTTTCAGTTTTTGATTTGTTAAAAAAGTTTGAAATATCCAATAAATGTCGTTCCACTTCATGATTGTGTCCCACTTGTTGTTGATTCTTCACAAAAAAATACAGTTTTATATCTTTATGTTTGAAGCCTGAAATGTGGCAAAAGGTCGCAAAGTTCAAGGGGGCCGAATACTTTCGCAAGGCACTGTATCATTGGGAACACATTGATGAGTTTAGTAGTCTGTCATTTTAAACATCAGTAATGTGGATTGAGTCGGGGGGGGGAGAAAGAAACATCTGACAAACCACTTCGCTCCAGCTTCACATCTGGCCCATTAGTAAACCAGGAGCCTCGAACTACGACCAAAGGGAAATTACTGCCTTAACTTCCTGTGTGTGTTGCAGTTGTTTGAGCAGAGGATTGGAGTGGGGTGGGGTGCAGAGCAGACCACTCCTCTGTACAAGCCAGATGAAACCACCAACATCAAGAGACAATAATGACTTTAAGATGAATAAAATAACTATTTTCTCTGTCTCCATCTAGCAGACGGATCTAAAGACCCCGCAGCGAAAGAGAGAAAAAAAGCCAAACACGTTGACGCTAAGCACCCCACTGAAACAGGCTCTGGTTTGTCATTTTCGGGACTGTGGTCAGTTCATGTGACTCCTAGTGCATAAGAGAGCTCAAAATCTGGTAGGGAGTGGTCCGAGTGAAACAGGCGGCAGCAGCATTAACAGGGTTTCGGTCACGAGGCGACCGACTTCGGATGGGAGGGTTAGATAGGGCGTTCAGTCTTATGATCAAGGCTGTGTAGGAAGAGGGTTCTTCTCTCTCAGCATAGAGATTCACAGAACTAAACCACAACCCAATCATTGAACTGCTATCAAGATGTCATCAAACAACTTGTAATGTAATATGTTAAACCTACATCCAGCCAAACATCACATCTGAGTGCAGTCCAGTGCCTGGTTTACTTAAAAATGGGCAATCAGCAGCTGCTACATGTATTGTTGGACTTATAAATTAATGATATATATCCATTGATACGTGAAGAATATAACTTACAAATGCTTCATGAGCTTAGTTCAACTGTCACACTCCATGAGAACCCAAAATATAAACTTTTTTACTCCAACTTCTGTAAACAAAGCCAATGTAAACAAACACTATATAGCCTCAAAACATAGATAATCCATAATAGAAAAATTACAGTTTTATCAGTCAGTGCATCCATAGCTCTGCCCATGAATTTGAGAGGGGTTACATTTCTCCAGCCCCTCAGCTTTTTACCAAAACAGGAGCAGGGAGTGTGCTTTGTTATAATTTTAACTGCCGATCGCCGCTTTAAGGCTGTAGGATGATAGACGTATCATTAGCAGCAGGGCCCAGAGTTTTCTCCTGACTATGTGAATGTGCCAAGGATATATCCAATATAACGAGGTACCAGAGTTCTCCCTGTTCATTTCAAGACAAGAAACTACTTCCGTCAGATCAGTGGGATCTCACCTGGTCTGACCTCTTACCTCTACAGAAGAGCTTACCTTTTTGAGCAAGCGCGTCGAGTCCTCGCTGATCTGCATGAAGCGCATGATGACGTTGTTCAGGTAGATGTCACTGAGGGTGGCGTGGTCCTTGCTCTCCCTCCTCACCTGGTTCAGCAGCAGGTACCAGCAGTTGACCGGTGACAGCAGGTTCTGGTCCTTCCTTATAGGGGGACACAGCAATCAATCAACTGGGTTGTATTCCTTAGACACCAAAACATATGAAAAAAGACCGAAACGGGGATGGACTAAACTGCTCATTGGCATTTTTCGTTGCAAAACGTTTTGCTACAGAGTGCCCTAATGAATATGACCCTGACCTCCTTACAGAAACTGCTTCCCCTGACTGCTCAGGTTCATTCATACAAAAAAAACACACTCAAAAAAAGAGACAGGTCAGTTAAGGTAGCTTATTCATTATACATTTCACTGGTGATCACACAGAGAGAGAAACAAGAGACAGGCACAAGAAGAGGCGGGGACATGTAGGGAAGTATTCATGCTCCCTGAGAGACAGAGAGAGCGAGTATGCCTGTGCGCACATGTGTATGTGCGCGTGCATTCGTGTGTCCTCGCCTGGATCTCTGCCGGCTGTCTTTGCAATCTGTGCTGAGAGATCAAGGTCTCAGCTACCTGACAGCTCTATCCTGTCAGCCTAACTGTCCTCATCTAGCGAGATGTTTTAAGACTTCCTAAAGTGGATCAAGTCCCATCATAAAAGTAATAGCTAGTGGGGATGTTTCTTCCACAGCCCTCCCCTGGTGATGAATGCCCTATATAATAGCATGCACTCTATATAATCAGCACCGAGTGCATACTGCACCTGAAGGAGAGTTTGTATCAACGACATTTCTGGGGCATAGCCGGAGGAGCGATGTTCTGAGTGGATCGGACTTCTCGCAACAGGGGAGAGCGCCCTCCACAAGTAAGCTTAGGAGACTCGAGACTTCCTTGTAAAATAATTTGTTAGAGAAGGTACTTTACATGTAGTAAAGTTTTGGAATAGTGCATTACAAGAAACAAGACAGGAAGAGAGAGAGAGAGGGGAGGAGAGGCGTTTCCCCGATAGTGCGCCTGCCTGTCCGCATACTGCGGGATATTGTCCAGGCCTGAGCGAGAGCGAGAGAGACAGACACAGAGTGAGCCACGGCTGTGCATAAGCAACGGCCTGCAGCAGGCTGACTCCGTTGAATCTAAAACATTCCTCCTGCTATGGAGCTAGCCAAGGGAAGGCAGGAGGCCAGAAGAGAGGCCAGGGCCTGAGGCTTTAGGGCCAGCAGGGAGGAACCATATGGAAACCCTCCTCTGGAACTCTGGAAGGGCTTCCCCCTGAACGTCAGTCAAAGACAGGCAAACACAACAGGTGAAACTTTGTACATTCACCCTGGCCCACGACTCATGCTGCAGCCCTTAACTACATATCTCTATGATGATAGCTGCTGGAAGAGCAGATGTTTTTCTCCTGACAGACAGTGGACAAAACATTCCAGACCACAGAGCTGAAACATTGTCTCTCCCTCTCTTGGAAAACAGGAAATGGTGCATGTGACAAAAGACAGGACTGGAAATGAAAAACATCCCGGCGAAACGCAAGGCCATTTTTCATAGACGATGTAAAATAAGGAATAATCCAATTTAGCTAAAAGTGGTGCGTGGGGGCAACATGTACAGACCTGCATTCAGAGGGAAGTTACCAAGAAGAAACAGTTACTGTGACTTCAGAAAGTATTCACACCCCTCGACTCCTTCCACATTTTGCTGTGTTACAATGTGGGGTTAAAACGGATTTAATTAGATTTTTTTTGTGGAGGATCACAAAGTACTCGAATGTCAAAACGTAAGAAACCCCCCCCCCAAAAAAAAATCTTGATTAGATAAGTATTCAAACCCATGAGTCAATACATGTTAGAATCACCGTTGGCAGCGATTACAGCTGTGACTCTTTCTGGGTAAGTCTCTAACAGCTTTGCACACCTGGATTGTGCAACATTTATGACTCGTTTCAAGAAACTACTACTTCACAGAAACATTTGAATGTAATTTTATTTATATGTTTTTGAAGATAAATTCCTTCATAACAACCTTGTATGCCATCTGTAAATCATAATGAAATTGTTAAATAATGAGCATAGTTAGATTTGCCACGGTAACCTTCCCGCTAGCCATGATCGGCTGAGATAATGGAGAGGCGGGACATGCCGAGAGATGACTTCGGATTGGTCTTCCATGTAGCTTGCTTCTGTCTATAACACGAGCTGCTAAGTATGCGGGGATAATCCTGTCTACCACAGCTTTTTTTGAAAGCTCAGTGGGAAAATGTTGTGAAGGACTACTTTCTGGAGGATGATCGTGTTTGACTTTCTTGGACTCTGAAAATTAATCAAACAATGGAGGAAATCCCTGATTTAGGTAAAAATATTTTAATTGAACGAGACAATATAGCGTCTTCTGATAACAATGTTGGGGAAGAAACAGTGTCGTTGTCACGGAAGAAGTTGACCGAGTTTTGAAATCAGTGGAATGCCTGGTGGAAGCAGAGAGATGATTGCCAAATGCGGAGAGCCCAAAACAGAGAACACAGAAAGAAGACTGATGTATAAAACACCTGTCTCTGGATTACATCTTTAAACTAAGGGCAACCAGGGCATCCGTGACAGAGGGATGTATACAGGTTAGAGTCTAGCTACATTTTCAGATAGTATACATTTCTAATTTTGTCAGAAAGGTGTTTTTATTACAAGTTAAAGCATACTATTAGCTAGCTAGCTAACGTTAGATGCATGATCTATGTAGGAGTTCAAGAAAGAGGCCCAAGTTCCAGTTGGAATTCTGAGTTGGATGACCGTTCAAATCGATATTTTCCAGTCCAAGTGTTTTTTTCTTCTCCGGAGTTCGCAGTTGTTTTGAAAGTGGCATTAGAGTTGGGATTATGGTTCATTGTTTAGCTAGCTAGCTACATGTCTAAACAAAAGACTCCACTATGGAAGTAATCATTTCACTAACATTTACACCTTCTGTATCCTGTGCATGTGAGAAATAAAGGTTGATTTTATTTGATATAGTGTGTGTTTACAAGAGATGGTAATGTGAAGAACAACATGAGTAGCACCAAAGGACTATATTTAAACAAATTACTACTACTTTTTGCTACAACTTTCACCAATTTTAGGGTTGAAATCTTTGGTTGTTTACTACACTGTGAATCCTTAAAGAGATGGGTGAGCCGGAGGCTTAAGGTGTGAACGATGCTGAATAGGTTTAGACAAGTCCTCTCCAGTAGGTGTACCAAAACATTCACAGGCCATTTTTCAAAAGTTGGGTTACAAGTTTCTAAAATTTGAAAGCAGAATTACTTTCTCGTTGTTCCTCAACTGCAGTTTCTAATATACCATTTTGTAGCTCTGAGTCTCTACTTTGTTCAATGTAAAAAACACAAAATCAAATGTTGCTACATTGGACCGAATCCAGGTGGTGCGCATTATTATTTTAAAATTCTTCAAGTTCTGGCAAAATGGTTGTTGATCATTGCTAGACAAACATTTTCAGGTCTTGCCATTGATTTTCAAGCAGATTTAAGTAAAAAATTGTAGCTCGGACACTCAGGAACATTCACTGTTCTTTTGGATTGCAACCCCAGTGAAGATCTGGCCTTGTGTTTTAGACTATTGTCCTGCTGAAAGGTGAATTAATCTCCCAGTGTCTGGAAGAAAGAAGACAACCACATTTCCCTCTAGGACTTTGCCTGTGCTTAGCTCCATTCGTTTCTTTTTTTATCCTGAAAAACTCCCCAGTCATTAACAATTACAAGATACTCATAACATGATGCAACCACCACTATGCTTGAAAATATGGAGAGCTTTACTCAGTAATATGTTGTATTGGATTTGACCCAAACATAACACTTTGTATTCAGGAGAAAAAGTGAATTGCTTTACCATATCTTTTGCAGTATTAGTTTAGTACCGTGTTGCAAACAAGATGCATGTTTTTAAATATTTGTATTCTGTATAGGCTTCCTTCTTTTCACTCTGTCAATTAGGTTATTATTGTGGAGTAACTACAATGTTGTTGCTCCAACCTGTTTTCTCCTGTCACAGCCATTAACTCTGTAACTGTTTAAAGTCACCATTGGCATCATGGTGAAATCCCTGAGCGGTTTCCTTCCACTCCGGCAACCGAGTAAGGAAGGATGCCTGTATCTTTGTAGTGACTGGGTGTATTGATACACCATCCAAAGTGTAATTATTTACTCCACTATGCTCAAAGGAATATTCCATGTCTGTGTTTTATTTTCACCCATCTACCAATAGGTGCCCTTCTTTGCAAGGCATTGGAAAACATCCCTGGTCTTTGTGGTTGAATCGGTGTTTGAAATTCCCTGCTCGACTGGACCTTACAGATAATTGTATGTGTAATTGTATGTGTGGTGTACAGAGATGAGGTATTCATTCAAAAATCATGTTGAACACTATTATTACAGAGTGAGTCTATGCAACTTATGTGACTTGTTAAGCACATGTTTACTCCTTTATTTAGGCTTGCCATGACAAAGGGCTTAAATACGTATTTACTCAAGACATTTAAACTTTTCATTTGTATTAATTTGTAAAAAAATGTTTTAAGAATAATAAATAAATACAAATCTATAAAGGACATGATGGGGTATTGTGTGTAGGCCAGTGAAAAACATCTAAATGTAATCCATTTTAAATTCAAGCTGTAACAACAAAATGTGTAAGGAGTCAAGGGGTTTGATACATTCTGAAGGGACTGTATGGCAATTGAAGAGTTGTGGCAGAGTTGCTGGACAGCGTCACACACACACTGTCAAGACTGGAGTTACCGTAAATCCTTTCTGCCTTATGCTGGAGTGGAGTGCCAATCTCTCATTTCTCCTCTGTTTCTGCGCATGTGTGCGTGGATATAGCCTAGAGTGTATGGGAGGGAGAGGCTTGTCAGCAAGTGGTGAGTGTGTGAGAAGAGGGTGTGTTTCCTTAAAACACCCCCAAATGAGGGAGACAGTGGTCAAAACTGATTACCCACCAGAGAAAAGGAAAACGTTCTTGGATAAGGTCCTGTGGGAGGGGGGGGGGGGGGGGAATGAGCTCAATGCAGTGTTACGTACAAATGTGGCTCATTTACCCACCCCTACACAGGACAAAGATTAAACATCAATGGCCTGATTACCTGCATGCCCACCAATGTTGTTTACATGTTGAAATGACCTTGTGGTCTGTCCTACATTGGGAAAACCAGCAGAAGGTTTAAGACTTAAATATTTATCACATTCCTCATGTGTGGTTCAATATTTTGATATTGAACGTTGATATTGTGAAATCAAATCAAATCAAATTTTATTTGTCACATACACATGGTTAGCAGATGTTAATGCGAGTGTAGCGAAATGCTTGTGCTTCTAGTTCCGACAATGCAGTAATAACCAACGAGTAATCTAACTAACAATTCCAAAACTACTGTCTTGTACACAGTGTAAGGGGATTAAGAATATGTACATAAGGATATATGAATGAGTGATGGTACAGAGCAGCATAGGCAAGATACAGTAGATGGTATCGAGTACAGTATATACATGAGGTGAGTATGTAAACAAAGTGGCATAGTTAAAGTGGCTAGTGATACATGTATTACATAAGGATACCGTCGATGATATAGAGTACAGTACATACGTATGCATATGAGATGAATAATGTAGGGTAAGTAACATTATATAAGGTAGCATTGTTTAAAGTGGCTAGTGATATATTTACATAATTTCCCATCAATTCCCATTATTAAAGTGAAGCGATATTATACATTTTTACCTCCCGTTACAGGAAGTGATGTCACTGAGCACTGCCCCTATATATAGGACCTTCCATCCCCACCTGGGATATGGATGCCTGATGAAGACCTAAGAGTCTAAACGTTGTTATAAATAAAATCACCTGGGAGCCTGAACAGCAGTGTGCAGCGTTTTCCTCTTTATTTTTTCAGTTCATATAAACACCAGCACCTGCAATTTATTATTATTATTTTTTTTAATCCCTGGACGTGCATATATATGTTCTCCAGCTTTTTGTGTGCGTTTCTACTATTCTATCTCTGTGTGTGCGCATGTACGTGAGTATGTGATTGGCATGTCTCGAACTGTAATGAGCTTGGGCAAGGGACATCAGCTGTGACCGGAGGGTTATATAACTGGGCACTGTGCACTAGTGTGTGTCCAACCCACCGACCCTCTCTGGCTCGCCTCAGTGCACAGAGCGGCACAGTGGGGCCCAGGCGCTGTGAATGGAGTGACCCGATTCGCCAGACAACGCACGCCACGGCCCAGTTCCTCATGAATACAGACAGTGCACTAAATGGCTCCCTATATAGTGCACTCGTATAGGCCCCTGGTCAAACGTTTTGCACTATATAGGGATTGTAAATAGGGTGCAATTTGGGATGCATTCTTTCACCCCTTGCTATAACACATCCAATACAATGAAGAACAGACGGGAACTTACAATCACAGTCTCCGAAAAGTCAGCGCGAATGGAGGAAACGGGGTCATTATTCCAAATGCGGGACTTAGTGTAGATGGAAACACCACAGGGAGCCATTGAATGAACACTAGCCATTCCAATAAATCAATGGCCAAACAGTGGGGCTGTGTGCTGGCTAATGAGACAACCTGCTGGACCAAATGACAGGCCATGCGCGCGAGCTTGTGTGTGTGTGTGTGTGTGTGTGTGTGCAGAGAGGGCCATGGCAGCAGTGACCTCAGGGACTCTACTACCTAGCCTACATAACTGGCAGGAAACTCTCTCAATGTCATAACTTCCCCACAATGCAGGGATTAGGTCAGACAGACAGGTATAGACAGGAGGGTGAGAACTACGGTCCTCAGAGGAGAGGAGAAAGAAAGACAGAGAGAGTGTGCGTGTGTTTAGGAGTGAGCTTACAATTGCATACAGGTGTGTGTGTGTGTGTTCTCACATACATGCATGCATGACATTGCAGTGCATTCAGAAAGTATTCAGACCCCTTGACTCCTTCCACGTTGTTACGTTACATCCTTACTCTAAAACTGATTAAATTGTTTTTTCCTCGTCAATCTACACACAATGCACCATAATGATAAAGCAAAAAAAAATAAAAATATCACATTTACATAATTATTCAGACCCATTAGTCAGGACTTTGTTGTAGCACTTTTGGCAGCGATTACATCCTTGAGTCTTCTTGGGTATGACGCTACAAGCTTAGCACACCTACAGTACCAGTCAAGACTTTGGACACCTACTAATGCAAAGGTTTTTCTTTATTTTTACTATTTTCTACATTGTAAATTAATGGTGAATACATCAAAACTATCAAATAAACACATATGGAATCATGTAGAAACCACAAGTGTTAAAAAAATCAACATTTTATATTTGAGATTATTCAAATAGCCACCCTTTGCCTAGATGACAGCTCTGCACACTCTTGGCATTCTCTCAACCAGCTCATGAGGTAGTCACCTGGAATGCATTTCAATTGACAGTTAGTTAATTTGTGGAATTTCTTTCCTTCTTAATTCTTCATGCATTTGAGCCAATCAGTTGTCATGACAAGGTACTGTAGTGGTGGTGTACAGAAGATAGACCTATTTGGTAAAAGACCAAGTCTATATTATTGCAAGAACAGTTCAAATAAGTAAATAGAAATAACAGTCCATCATATCTTTAAGACATGAAGGTCAGTCAATGCAAAAATGTAAAAGAACTTTGAAAAAAACATCAAGCGCTATGATGAAACTGGCTCTCATGAGAACCGCCACAGGAAAGGAAGACCCAGAGTTACCTCTGCTGCAGAGGATACACTCATTAGATTTACCAGCCTCAGAAATAGGCAATTAACTGCACCTCAGTTTGCAGCCCAAATAAATGGTTCAGAGTTCAAGTAACAGACATCTCAACATCAACTGTGTGACTCAGACCTTCATGGTCAAATTGCTGCAAAGAAACCACTACTAAAGGACACCAATAAGAAGAAGAGACTTGCTTGGGCCAAGAAACACGAGCGGTGGAAATCTGTCCTGCGGTCTGATGAGTCCAAATTTTGTTTCCAACAGCTGTGTCTTTGAGAGACGGAGAGTAAGTGAAAGTTGATCTCCGCATGTGTGGTTCCCACCGTAAAGCATGGAGGTGATGGTGTGAGGGTGCTTTGCTGGTGACAAGGTCACTGATTTATTTGGAATTTAAAAAATAGGTACACTTAACCAGCATGGCTACCCCTACATTCTGCAGCAATACGCCATCCCATCTAGTTTGCGCTTAGTTTTTCAACAGGACAATGGCCCAAAACACATATCCAGGCTGTGTAAGGGCTATTTGACCAAGAAGGAGAGTGATGGAGTGCTGCATCAGATGACCTGGCCTCCACAATCACCCAACCTCAACCCAATTTAGATGGTTTGGGATGAGTTGGACCGCAGAGTGAAGGAAAAGCAGCCAACAAGTGCGCAGCGTATGTGGGAACTTCAAGACTGTTGGAAAATCATTCCAGATGACTACCTCGAAGTTGGGTGAGTGAATGCAAAGAGTGTGCAAAGCGTTCAAAGCAAAGGGTGTCTACTTTGAAGAATCAAAAATATATTTGACACTTTTTGGTTAATACACGATTCCAGGTGTTATTTAATAGTTTGATGCCTTCACTATTATTCTACAATGTAGAAAATGTTGTTTTTTTAAAACTTGAATGAGAAGGTGTCCAAACTTTTGACTGGTATTGTATATTTGGGGAGTTTCTCCCATTCTTCTCTGCAGATCCTGTCAAGCTCAGTCAGGTTGGATCGGGAGCGTCGCCGCACAGCTATTTTCAGGTCTCTCCAGAGATGTTCGATTGGGTTCAAGTCCGGGCTCTGGCTGGGCCACTCAAGGACATTCAGGCTTGTCCCGAAGCCACCCCTGCATTGTCTTGGCTGTGTGCTTAGGGTCGTTGTCCTGATGGAAGGTGAACCTTCGCCCCAGTCTGAGGTCCAGAGCGCTCAAGCAGGTTTTCATCAAGGATCTCTGTATATTTCTCCCTTAATCTTTCCCTCAATTCTGACTAGTCTCCCAGTCCCTGCCGCTGAAAAACATCCCCACAGCATGATGCTGCTACCACCATGCTTCACCGTAGGGATGGTGCCAGGTTTTCTCCAGACGTGACGCTTGGCATTCAGGCCAAAGAGTTCAATCTTGGTTTCATCAGACCAGAGAATCTGGTTTCTCATGGCCCGAGAGTCCTTTACGTGCCTGTTGGCAAACTCCAAGAGGGCTGTCATATGCCATTTGCTGAGGAGTGGCTTCAGTCTGGCCACTCTACCATAAAGGCCTGATTGCTAGAGTGATGCAGAGAGGGTTGTCCTTCTGGAAGGTCCTCCCATCACCACAGCGGAACTCTGGAGCTCTGTCAGAGTGACCATTAGGTTCTTGGTAAACTCCCTGACCAAGGCCCTTCTCCCTCGACTGCTCAGTTTGGCCAGGCGGCCAGCTCTAGGAAGAGTCTTGGTGGTTACAAACTTCTCCCATTTAAGAATGATGGAGGCCACTGTGTTCTTTGGGACCTTCAATGCTGCAGACATGTTTTGGTACCCTTCCCCAGATCTGTGCCTCGACACAATCCTGTCTCGGAGCTCTACAGGAAAGTCCTTTGACCTCATGGCTTGGTTTTTGCTCTGACATGCACTGTCAACTGTGACCGTATCTAGACAGGTGTGTGCCTTTCCAAATCATGTCCAATTGAATTTAACACAGGTGGACTCCAATCAAATTGTAGAAACACCTCAAGGATAATCAATGGATACAAGACAGAAATACCTTATTTACTTATCAACAGAGGCCCTATCTGTCAGGGCCTCTACCATAAGATATTTCCCATTAATTTCCTCATCACTGGCTTAAATGGCAGTCTCTCTCTGGGTGGAATGCAAACGGTTATAATGTTAGTATTTTAATTAATTGACTGACAATTGAGGCTATACACTGAGTGTACAAAACATTAGGAAAACCTCTTTCCATGAAATTATACTGAGCAAAAATAAATGCAATATGCAAAAATGTCAATGATTTTACTGAGTTACAGTTCATATGAGGAAATCAGTCAATTTAAATAAATTCATTAGGCCCTAATCTATGGATTTCCATGACTGGGCAGGGGCGCAGCCACGGGTGGTCCTGGCTCCCAAGTGGGTGGGCCTATGCCCTCCCAGGTAACGCTGTTGGGTTTTTCAAGCTCAACAGTTTACTATTTGCATAAAGGGGAAGCCTTGGAGTCAACTTGGAACCAACAGCCCTGTGGAACGATTTCGATACCTTGTAGAGTCCATGCCCCGATGAAATGAGGCTGTTCTGAGCTCAGAGTACAACTGTAGGCAATTGGTCTTCTGTGGCTCAGTTGGTAGAGCATGGCGCTTCCAAAGCTAGTATGGTGGGTTCAAGTCATGCTGGGGCCACCCATTTGAAAAATGAATGTATGGCATGAGTCGCTAAGTCGATTTGGATAAAAATGTGGCATATATTATGAGTATTTGACAATTGCAAGAGGAATTTACAAAAATGGAATGATAGCTACTATTTGGGGGTATATTTATTGAATCATATCAACATGAATGAAAGTCCCTTAAACCGATTGGCTTTATTGTATGGGGGAAAGAAATCTGGACTATTCAAGTCACTCCCTCTCAGGGGTGGCACCATAAATAATTCAATTATCGCTCTCCCTTCCATCCCTCTGGCACTAAAAAAACAGAACTGCATAATGTGTGTATGTGTGTGTGTGTGTGTGTGTGTGTAATGTGTTCGTTTTGCAAACAGCCATGTCACTACCGCAGCAGTGGACGGACTGACTGACACTCCCTGGAACGGGGTTCTGGCCACTCCGCTGTGGGGCCTGTTGTAGCTCTCTCCCCACTGCATTCTGGGAAGAAGAAAAAAAAGAGAAAGCCAGTGGACAAAAGAGCTGCTGATCCAGCTGGAGGCTTGTGTGCTCAGGGTGTCTTTCTCCTGTGGAGGGGAGCGGCGAGGAGAGAGTATCACTGTCCACACAGAAAAACAGTCCGTTTGGTTCTCAAGAGACGAGAGAAAAAAAGAGAGAGAAAAAAGAAAGAGGTGCTAGCAGATAAACCGTCCCATTGGTTTTATTTTTGTAATGATCAGGGTTGACTTTCTAGCAAATAGAACTCCCGCCCTAACAATACACCTCCTGCAATATTAAAAACTCTGTTCATTACATGTCTAGTGATCAGGGTTGATCAACGGTGCAGATAATCAGATCTAATAAACTGTGCCCGTTGACTGAATGAGCTTGATGAGGGAACTGAGAGGTGACAGCCATTTGACTAAACCAGACCCTATCCATCTAAGCATCAGTAATAAAGGGGCCAACAGATATTGCTGTCGGCCCCATCCGTGCTGCAGAATGGGATGTAGAAAATGGACAGGCTTGAAAATTACGCAATAGTCTGAATAATTTAGGCACAACGAATAATATGTGGGATGATGTTGACAGATTATCACCGAGAAGTGTGAGTCACAGAGCTTAATGTCAAGGGTTGGATGTCCAACATACAGCGATGTGATTACCATACACAATATATCCTGTGTATACCAAATGTAGAATCATTTACTAGACCTGGGTTCAGCGGGGCAGGGTTTGCAGTTGTATGCCTATCCCATTGGTTCCACTGTGTCAGGAAAGCTCAATCAAGCCCAGATAAAAGTATTCTTAAATGTTTTCAAATAGTACTTGACTGTATTTTCATACCAGTTCCACCTCCTGCTGGTCCCTCAGTGCCAACCTTCATCCATCACAGCGAGTTTAGAGAAGCTGCAGAACGGGCCTATACCGCCTACCGCTGCTGTGCCCAAGCAAGATTGATTCTGGGCCAACTGAGGTGCTGTAGCAATAATTCCATAGGTATCACAAATAGTGTATTTTCACTTTCTCTCACTCCTGAAGGCGACCCGATAAATGTGTTTGAAGAGGCATTCCTGGTCCTGAATACTGAAATGTACCACAGCTCCTCTGACTATTTTCTCCTCAGAGGAAACCGAGGCTAGACATCAGGGTTAGCACAAAGCATCCTACCCTTAACACACTGACAGAAAGATTTGAATTCTCTAACTTCGTCACATTTTTTGCAATTTGGGCATCGACAAACCGAATACACATGACTTGGCTCCCTGTCAAATCTGACGAACACTGCATTCAAATCTGTGACTGAATTCTCACCTCAGTCAGTAGCACTTAGCAGCCCAACTGCACGCAGCGTGTCAGTATTCACTGCTCTCCAGTGCGGAAACGCCAGCTAATTAGCCAGTGATTTAATGCGCTAATTTTAATGCTAATTCAGCTTATTACACACACAGCCAGCCAAAGCTGGGCTGAGGCTCTGCACTACCACGAGGCCAGAAAGCTCAAAGTCCGAGTGAAAGTGCACGTTTACAATCCTCACAACATTAAAAAAATAAAGAAAACCTAGAGAATGTGGAGAACACAGAAGCGCCTCTGTATTCACCTTGTTTGTACGAATACAAAGAAATACGGGCCAAGTCTTAAAACTGTTATTCAAACGTCTCGCGTTTACAGAGCACCGAAATATGCTGCTCGCTTGGCACTGTGCAAATGTTGACCCTGCGAATGAACTGACCAGACACTATATCACGCGATGAAAACCACAGCTTACAAGCCACGCTGTCGGAATCTCCTCAGCCTCCCGGGTTCTGCATACCCAGCTGCTAGAGTCATTAACAGGCCCAGTAGACTCCGTAGAGGAATATTTCCAGACACAGAGTAGGGCAAACAGGCGTGTTATTTTTGGTCCCTACCGCAAGTTCAAACAATATGCCAATATCTCTGTCTTTTCCATAAGCAGTCTCCTAAAGCGTATTGAGACTGCGTGTCAACATTCCAATAAGGCTCATCCATGCCAGTCTGCTGTACCACACAGGGGTAAGGAAAGTAACGCTATGGGTGAGAGATGAAGTAGTTCTTCTCTTACAGCGTGATCATATTTCAATTGATTCGGAGCGAGATTCCCACAGTGTCTTTCATCATTTCAGGTCTCATTTGTGGTTAGATCGAAATGACCGAGACCAACTCACTGTAGACATGGACCAAGCTGGTTAGGTTATTCGCCACAAGAATGATTGTAACACTAGGAGTCCTTTCACCGTTCCATGTATTCTGTACTGTGGATCTGGGAGCAGTCAGGAACCTGATGTCCATTTTTTTTCTTTCTTGAACCACTCATAAAATCTATATCCATTCTAGGGAGGTATCAGTTACTTCATTGGAGTTTCTCCAATTCCATAATTCACAGTACACTGTGCCGGAAATACCATCTGCACATTGACAGAGGGTGACTGTTGAATTGTGAGGCTAGATGGGGAAAGTGTTTTAAATATAGGGCGCCCACTGCTACCCAGATGAGCTACAGAAGAACAAAGGGACATTATGCAGAATCGGCTGAGAGGGGTAAAATAGTTTGGGATATTTATCGCTGGAGCCCCTGGTGTAACAGTCTGCCTTCACAGGATATTTCCTTCCAATAATTCATGTAAATGTATTCATAAAATCGGGAACACACATTTTAAAAGTATGAAAAAAATTGGTAAAGAAAGCCCGCAGTCCAAAACGATTTCAGCTGTCGAATGGAGGAGATGAAATGAGTAGAATGACATGACAATAAAACACCTGACTGATGGAGTTTGATAATGAGAAATAAATAGGAAATTGAGTCATTGAGCACTGCTGCTGTGCGTCTTCTCAGACCGACTGTAAATAGAAACCAGATTGATTCGCCTCATCAACATTGTAATAAAAAATGTGAATATATTTTTCCAGATTGATATGTCATCAATGTTATAATCAAATATGAAGTTGATTTTGGTTGCCTAATGCAACAGGTATTCATGAACACTGAACCAGAGGGGCATATTTCAGACCGAGGCAGTGTTCCATGCAGTGACTTAACTTCTTCAGGAAAAATGCATAGACCGACAGAAAAACGCTCCGACCTAGACCCAGGTACACAGACCCAAAGTCAGACACAGACAAGACCTAGACACACTTGTACTTACTTGTACTGCTGGTGGTCCTTGGTGCTCCGCGTCTTCGCCATGAAGCGTTCAGCCAGTTTCTCCAGGTTCCTGGAGTACTCCATCTCGATCTCCGACTTCTTCCTGAAGAAGTCCTGCAGGTCCTGGAGGAGCTGCACCCTCATCTCGGTCTGCTGGTCCAGGGATTTCTGCTGCTCCACCAGCTGGGCACGGATCTCTGAAGACACAGACGGACACAACTAGGTCAGATTGATATTTACAACTACACACAGAGCACACAAGTCAGGGGTATGCAACTCTCTTAGCAACTCACACATCAGACAGGTCAGAAATATATGTCTCTGTAGTCAACACCAGCCCATAGACTAATGACATAGATAAAGGAGAGGGGTGATCACGAAGCACAAATAGGTGCATTGTGAGAGGTTGGCAGCGCTGGTCTCAGGTGGTTCATTAAAGCCACTATAGAATTCATTAGCCCCGTTACTAATCAATCACCCACTGAGATGGAGCACGGACACGCTTTCTTGGCATCCTGCTGGGAAACACCAGGTTCTTCACTAGTGCTACTTGTTGACTGCACACCACATTCACCAGCAGGGAAACAGGAGAGAGACGGGAGGCTTCTCTTAACCATATGGAGCTAAATGACCCTGCAGCATGAGATATCTCACCAGACAATGGGAATGTTTGTCATTAAAATGTACATCAGCCACTACTGTAGGCTACATCCCCCCTACCGTAATGTTGTGTGTGAGTGAACACAGTGTCCTGTGATGGCTATGTGACCCTGGCTATGTAGAATGGATTTGTCATGAGGTACCAGGGCTTGACATCGCCACTATGAAAGGAAACAGATGCATGAGGTGATTTAAAAAAAGCACACAAAATTCCAATAGAGGCCACAAAATGACGTCGCTCTAATGAAAAATCACGGGGCCTTGTGCCCGGTCACAAACGCCAATAGGAATTGCATGGTAAGTAGCTAACTAGAGGCCTATGTAACTGCTGCTGCTTAGCCCTGCTGTCAAAACTTTCGAACATTACATAAAAACAGAGTTGTTATATAAGAAACGCATTTTCAAATTAATTTCTGACGCGAAATCACGTCTTATCTCTAGCAACGCGGTGGCTTAAGCCTCAACAAATCTATCAGATTGTATAGCGTTGAGAATCCAGTGGAAATCGACTCAGGCCAAGACCATCATATGGGCTTCATCGGCTTTAATCCCACACAAGAAAAGCCTTCCAAAATGAACTGGCCCTATTACATGAAGTATAGAGCAAACACGCTGATTGCAGTTAAGGCCTGTCATACTCGTCAAGTGTGTGTATTCACACCGAGTATCCCTAATCATGACTGGAGTCTGGGGTGGATGTGTTTTGGAGACGAGCTCCTGTAAAAAGGAGAAACTCAATGACGAAAGTCAGACCAAAAATCACTGTCAAATGTCTCTGGAGGTTATAGTTTTAGTAGTCAGCCAGCATGAAACTACTATACTGACAAACTGTCTAATACCACAACACACACCTCACCTGGCCAGTTCAGACAACGGTCTTGAACATCAGTTCAACACAACTTGATGCTTGAGGACCACTCAGTCATTAACATCTGTAAAGTACAGGCTAGTAGACTGTAGGGCTGAAAATAGCAACGGGGAGGGTTTTTCAATATCATCAATACCGTCAAAACTATTTCTAAAGTTTGACATTTTAATATTTGTCGCTACTTTTTAAGTAAATACTTGCAGTCAACTTGTGTGATACTTTAGATAAAGAATATTCCATTCTTCATTTCACCTGTCTAAATGTTTCATTATGAACTGTACTGGTATTCCCCAGTCACATGGTGTTTGTTTACAAGCACACAATGAAGCAATACTGGAGCTTTGTGAATATTTCTGCCGAGGTGCAGTTTGAAGATACTAGAACATTCCACATTTACTTTTCCTCTCCAAACAAATGAGTAATGAATAGAAAAATCTGAATACCACATAGCAGAATAGTTATCTATTTACCTAGTCGCCTTGTTGTGCGGGAGAGGAGCATTCAAGTTAGGAGTGCCATAGCGAGGGAAACTTTCCATTCCTAAATTATTTATTTATTTATTAAGAATAACTTGGGGTAAAATGGTGATGAGACAGATTACATTTTAAGATGAGTAGTGGCAACCAAATGCACTCATTAGCATTTAGTTAGCATTCTCTATGAGATTTTGCATGTACTT
Organism: Oncorhynchus mykiss; assembly: GCF_013265735.2. Classification (NCBI taxonomy): domain Eukaryota; kingdom Metazoa; phylum Chordata; class Actinopteri; order Salmoniformes; family Salmonidae; genus Oncorhynchus; species Oncorhynchus mykiss. The sequence continues at coordinate 42,189,683 of NC_048565.1, read as the reverse complement.
GTTAGCAAGTTACAAAAACAAACAAAACGAAGTGGGTTTTGAAAATAGTGCCCCTTGTGTCCAGTGCCAGTATTACTGAATATCCCAGTATTGCACAAGGTCAGTATGAAGATATGACAAACCGGATACCACCCAAGCCTAGTCCGAATACAGACAAGGAGTTCTGATTTTTCATGTTTTTTTAAACAGCGAAAGAGATATTTTCCAAACGGCCCAAATGATTCCCCATAGAGTAGACTGCTCTAGTAGACCGCATCCATCAATAACTGGCCAAAATCAAGCGATTGAACCAAATCATATATCAATTAACTGCTGACTCAATTAAACTGTTCAGTCACAGAGCTCCTCATCGTGTTTCCCAAAATGCAAGCAAGTGGAATAAGCCGAGAACTTGGCTTCATTCATCAGCTTTAAATGCCTACACAATCTTGAGAAACGAATGATTTATGTGGGGTCTATTAGAAATCCCTGGTAAATTTTCTTTCCCAAGGCTTTGGGAGTGGCTCTTTCATCCTGGCACCTCGTGGGGGAATAAACAAATCAAATTGGGAAAGGTGGGACAGGAAAGGAGATATGGGGGGGGGGGGGGGGGTCAGGGTAGCCTAGTGGTTAGAGCTTTGGACTAGTAACCGGAAGGTTGCAAGTTCAAACCCCCAAGCTGACAAGGTACAAATCTGACGTTCTGCCCCCGAACAGGCAGTTAATCCACTGTTCCTAGGCCGTCATTGAAAATAAGAATTTGTTCTTAACTGACTTGCCTGGTTAAATAAAGGTAAAATAAAAATTAAAACTTGGGGGGCCGGGGGTGCTGAGTCTCATTTGTTGAGGAAACAAACTGCAGTGATATGCATCCAGTGTCTGACTAGCCAGATAGAAACCAACAATCAGCCAGAAGTACATTTGGCTGCAGTGTAGCAAAGAGTCCCTTTACTCCAATGGGTAACCACGCCATGGCTACTTGTGTCTGAACTCGGTTTAATCCAAACAACATTTTAGATTGTAGGTCCAGTGCAGGTAAAATAGGCCTATAGAGGGCAGATTGAGATTGGAGCCAGTTTCCTTTTTCAATCATGATGGGCTACCAAGGCCTGATGTTCATTGTTTGGATGTCACAAGTTCAACCAGGTTCTCCAGCAAAGCATTTGCTCCATTGAGAGAGCGAGATACAGTGCCTTGCGAAAGTATTCGGCCCCCTTGAACTTTGCGACCTTTTGCCACATTTCATGCTTCAAACATAAAGATATAAAACTGTATTTTTTTGTGAAGAATCAACAACAAGTGGGACACAATCATGAAGTGGAACGACATTTATTGGATATTTCAAACTTTTTTAACAAATCAAAAACTGAAAAATTGGGCGTGCAAAATTATTCAGCCCCTTTACTTTCAGTGCAGCAAACTCTCTCCAGAAGTTCAGTGAGGATCTCTGAATGATCCAATGTTGACCTAAATGACTAATGATGATAAATACAATCCACCTGTGTGTAATCAAGTCTCCGTATAAATGCACCTGCACTGTGATAGTCTCAGAGGTCCATTAAAAGCGCAGAGAGCATCATGAAGAACAAGGAACACACCAGGCAGGTCCGAGATACTGTTGTGAAGAAGTGTAAAGCCGGATTTGGATACAAAAGATTTTCCAAGCTTTAAACATCCCAAGGAGCACTGTGCAAGCGATAATATTAAAATGGAAGGAGTATCAGACCACTGCAAATCTACCAAGACCTGGCCGTCCCTCTAAACTTTCAGCTCATACAAGGAGAAGACTGATCAGAGATGCAGCCAAGAGGCCCATGATCACTCTGGATGAACTGCAGAGATCTACAGCTGAGGTGGGAGACTCTGTCCATAGGACAACAATCAGTTCGTATATTTCACAAATCTGGCCTTTATGGAAGAGTGGCAAGAAGAAAGCCATTTCTTAAAGATATCCATAAAAAGTGTTGTTTAAAGTTTGCCACAAGCCACCTGGGAGACACACCAAACATGTGGAAGAAGGTGCTCTGGTCAGATGAAACCAAAATTGAACGTTTTGGCAACAATGCAAAACATTATGTTTGGCGTAAAAGCAACACAGCTGAACACACCATCCCCACTGTCAAACATGGTGGTGGCAGCATCATGGTTTGGGCCTGCTTTTCTTCAGCAGGGACAGGGAAGATGGTTAAAATTGATGGGAAGATGGATGGAGCCAAATACAGGACCATTCTGGAAGAAAACCTGATGGAGTCTGCAAAAGACCTGAGACTGGGACGGAGATTTGTCTTCCAACAAGACAATGATCCAAAACATAAAGCAAAATCTACAATGGAATGGTTCAAAAATAAACATATCCAGGTGTTAGAATGGCCAAGTCAAAGTCCAGACCTGAATCCAATCGAGAATCTGTGAAAAGAACTGAAAACTGCTGTTCACAAATGCTCTCCATCCAACCTCACTGAGCTCGAGCTGTTTTGCAAGGAGGAATGGGAAAACATTTCAGTCTCTCGATGTGCAAAACTGATAGACATACCCCAAGCGACTTACAGCTGTAATCGCAGCAAAAGTTTTTTTTTTTGTTAAAAAAGTTTGAAATATCCAATAAATGTCGTTCCACTTCATGATTGTGTCCCACTTGTTGTTGATTCTTCACAAAAAAATACAGTTTTATATCTTTATGTTTGAAGCCTGAAATGTGGCAAAAGGTCGCAAAGTTCAAGGGGGCCGAATACTTTCGCAAGGCACTGTATTTCTATGGGGAGCTAAAGGAGTAAGGATGTTCCTAGAGAGGCTACCAGAGCTTCGGGAGTTCTTTTGATGAATGAGAAACCCAGAATTCCAAGTGTGAATAATTCCTCACTCCAAACAGTGAATGAGGATGTGGAATTAAAACAAAGCAGCCCTGACATTTACACAAAGGAGCAGAGCGGATCATTTAACAGAATTATATTCATGACTGAACATTAAATCATTCATATTGCAAGTCAAACATTGACCAGTGACACCATGCCACGATGGATGACATTGTAGAAAAATCACCGTTCAACATTTGGTGCATATTATTTACCCATGACAATTTAGGCACATGTAAAACAGGGATACAATTAGGACTCTCTCTACCTACACAACATTGTATTCAACTAAGATACAATCAGACAAATCATATTATAATTCTTTCCCTTGAGTGACTCGGGAGCTGAAATGCATTTCACGGAGAAGCCTAATCCACTAGTCAGTGAGGCAACTCAAGTGGATATCGCTGAGAATTCCACAGGTTCGCTCTGTCATCTCGGGACAGGTGAAAGCCTCACTTTGATCAAACAGCCTGGGCATCAAGTATTCTGCTGTAGGCAGTTTCAAATCAATTGTCTGAACTGAACACTCCCGATTCCCACAATATCCACAGACCCTCCAGATAAATATTACACAAACAATGAACATTACTCTATCCCACACTGGCACAGTGCTATACACAATGAACCTTGAATTTCCTTCATAGAATAATACACATTAACTCAGTGTGTAAAAAAAACACCTTGAACAAAAAACGCTCAGCTAATGACAGGTTCACAACATTGTATCCTTTGCACTCTCCGCGCATGCAAACGCTGCATTGAGTGGTCATCCTCTATAAATACAGTGGTACAATCCTGTCTCTGAGGTCATCTGTATGGTAAACACGTGCAGAGAGGCCCACTGTGGAGCTTGAGGGGGGTGACTGCGATCAAAGCACTGTGATCCACTTCAAACAGGCTGCAGGGAGATGAGTGCACCTGTGCACTGCTGTGAACTGACACTTGCAGGACCTGGAAATAAAGTCAACGGGGCAGCAGGAGGCTGGGACGGTCAACAGGTGGCTGGCTCTCTGTGGCTGTCTATGGATGGGCTTTGAGGGTTTCTGGAAGTTCATGGCTGGTTCCTGGAACCAGAAATGTCACAGTTCAGCCTGGTTTGGCCCCGTTGTTGGAAAGGGGCATACGTAGGCATGTATATAGACTTTGTAGGCCTTCGTGCCCACTGCATGTCCAGGGCTGACAGCACAAAACCAAACATCCAATAGAAATGAAGGGTATGTGTCCCAGAATACACACTGGGTGGACGTGTACAATCAGAGAGCGAGACGTTTGGTCTTTATGACGATCTGTTGGAACCAAAGGCTGTTTGTTCTGGACTGGATGTCATCCAACCAGCTCTTTTCAAGAGCGCACGACAACATATTTCCCATAACCCCATTCACGGTGGCAAATATGTCCAAAGTTGCAACTCTGAATTGCTTTTGATTGCGGGCCATTTGTTGTGAGAGAGAAAGTGCAGTGTCAGCAGGACGACAGAGAATGAAACACTGTTGACCTCCTGAGGAAAAACAAGCATCAGTGAAAACAACCCGCCCACTGTCCGAGAAGCAGGGCCAAGTTTTTCCTGCCTCTGCCACGTGAAAAGGCTCTTCATTGTTCCACCAATTCACTTTGCTATGAAACAAATTGAATAAACAGCACCCCAGGCCTGCTTGCTGCTCTTCTTCCTCTGTTATATTTTATCATTAGTTATATAATAATTAGTCCTCCAAGGGTCCCGCTGCTGACTTCTTCTCTGGTTCTTCCTACTTTATCACTGCCTCTGCCAAAAGCTATCTCGGGCATACTATACTGTACTGTGGACCTGACTCCCTCATGTCTAATATAGACAGAGGTGTGTGTGTGTGTGTGTGTGTGTGTGTGTGTGTGTGTGTGTGTGGTGTGTGTGTACTGTAAAAAGTAACTGCTTAACTCATTAAAGAAATTGAGTAGTGGCTACTCAAACATCTCCAACTGTCAATAGAACTCAAAATCATAAAAAAGTGGTACTAACTAATTTTGTCAATATCATTTCTTATAACTTGCTGTTTTTGAGTACTGTTAACAAATATTAGGTTATTGAATAAATATGACTTATTTGTGTACTGCTAATCTAAAGTAGGTTTTATAAGTTATGATTTTATTACATTTTAAAGTCAATCTAACGTTTATTAAATAAGTTGTTCTTACGTGATTCTAAAGAAATGTCCTCTCACTGTCAACTGCGTTTATTTTCAGCAAACTTAACATGTGTAAATATTTGTATGAACATAAGGTTCAACAACTCAGACATAAACTAAACAAGTTCCACAGACATGTGACTAACAGAAATTGAATAATGCATCCCTGAACAAAGGGGGGGGGGGGGGGGGGGGGGGGGGGTCAGTATCTGGTGTGGCCACCAGCTGCATTAAGTATTGTAGTGCAACTCCTCCTCATGGACTACACCAGATTTGCCAGTTCTTGCTCTGAGATCCGGGCTCTTCTCTGGCCATGGCAGAACACTGACATTCCTGTCTTTCAGGAAATCACGCACAGAGTGAGCAGTATGGCTGGTGGCATTGTCATGCTGGAGGGTCATGTCAGGATGAGCCTGCAGGAAGGGTACCACATGAGGGAAGAGGATGTCTTCCCTGTAACGCACAGAGTTGAGATTGCCTGCAATGACAACAAGCTCAGTACGATGATGCTGTGACACAGCGCCCCAGACCATGACAGACCCTCCACCTCGATCCCACTCCAGAGTACAGGCCTCGGTGTAAAGCACATTCCTTTGACGATAAACGTGAATCCGACTATCACCCCGGTGAGACAAAACCACGACTCGTCAGTGAAGAGCACTTTTTGCCAGTCCTGTCTGGTCCAGCGATGGTGGGTTTGTGCCCATAGGCAACAATGTTACCGGTGATGTCTAGTGAGGACCTGCCTTACAACAAACCTACAAGCCCTCAGTCCAGCCTCTCTCAGCCTATTGCGGACAGTCTGAGCACTGATGCAGGGATTGTGCGTTCCTGGTGTAACTCGGGCAGTTGTTGCCATCCTGTACCTGTCCCGCAGGTGTGATGTTCGGATGTACCGGTGTTGTTACACGTGGTCTGCCACTGTGAGGACGATCAGCTGTCGGCCTGTCTCCCTGTAGAGCGGTCTTAGGCGGCTCACAATATGGACATTGCATTTTATTGCCCTGGCCAAATCTACAGTCCTCATGCCTCCTGCGTTCACGCACATGAGCAGGGACCCTGGGCATCTTTCTTTTGGTGTTTCTCAGGGTCAGTAGAAAGTGTCCTAAACTTTCATAACTGTGACCTTAATTGCCTACCGTCTGTAAGCTGTTATGGTTTTAACAACCGTTACACAAGTGCATGTTTATTAATTGTTTATGTTTCATTGAACAAGCATGGGAAACAGTGTTTAAACCATTTACAATGAATATTATGTTATATATTATATTATGTTATTTGGATTTTTACGAATTCTCTTTGAAAGACAGGGTCCTGAAAAAGGGACGTTTCTTTTTTGCTGAGTTTATTAGGTTTTACGTCTTTACATAAAACATTAAAGTAGTAGTCAAAGACATGATATTTGAGTAGAAAACCCTGATTTATCTGCTGATAGAATTATTACGTTTTTGAAAGTTAAAAATACTTAAGTGTCATGTGGCTCTGTTTTTAGAGGATTGTGGGTAATTCAAAATGTTTGACTTGATACTTTTACGAAGTTGTATTCATGTTCGAAGAAAGAAACATTTCCTAAAATAGTATTAAGCCGTTTGTTGTGCTATGAGTTGTAATTCAAATGAGATCCAAAACATCGGGCAAATTGACGTTCAATGATGAGACAAACCACTCACCATTAAAAAGGTAATGTCAAATAAAATTGTATTTGTCACATGCGCTGAATTACAACAGACCTTACAGTGAAATGTTTACTTACAAGCCCTTAACCAAAAATGCTTAAAGTTAAGGGGAAAAAGGTGTTAGCTGTTCAGGAGTCTTATTTCTTGGCGGTAGAAGTGTTTAGAAGCCTCTTGGACCTAGACTTGGCGCTCAGGTACCACTTGCCATGCGGTAATAGAGTGAACAGTCCACGACTAGGGTGGCTGTAGTCTTTGCCAATTTTTTGAGCCTTCCTCTGACCCTGCCTGGTATAGAGGTGCTGGATTGCAGGAAGCTTGGCCCCAGTGATGTACTGGGCCATACGCACTACCCTATGTAGTGCCGAGCAGTTGCCATACCAGGCAGTGATGCAACCAGTGATGCTCTCGGTGGTGCAGCTGCAGAACCTTTTTAGGATCTGAGGACCCATGCGAAATCTTCAGTCACCTGAGGGGGAATAGGCTTTGTCGTGCCCTCTTCACAACTGTCTTAGTGTGTTTGGACCATAGACCACTGCGCCACTCGGGAGGCCCTAAGGCACCGCATCGCAGTTGCTAGCTGTGCCACTAGAGATCCTGGTTCGATTCCAGGCTCTGTCGCAGCCGGCCGCGACCGGGACACCCATGGGGCAGCGCACAATTGGCCCAGCAACGGCCGGGTCCCATCGTGGGGACCCAATGTGATTTTCTAGATTTTTTTTCTCTCATTTTGTCTGTCATAGTTTAAGTGTACCTATGACGAAAATTACAGGCCTCTCTCATCTTTTTAAGTGGGAGAACTTGCACAATTGGTGGCTGACTAAATACTTTTTTGCCCCACTGTATTGGTGTTGGAGTCGTGCCAGGCCATGCAGTCATGAGTGAACATGGAGTACAAGAGGGGACTGAGCACGCACCCCTGAGGGGACCCTGTGTTGAGGATCAGCGTGGCGGATGGGTTGTTACCTACCCTCACCACCTGGGGGCAGCCCGTCAGGAAGTCCAGGATCCAGTTGCAGAGGGAGGTGCTTAGTCCCAGGGTCCTTAGCTTAGTGATGAGCTTTGAGGGTACTATGGTGTTGAACGCTGAGCTGTAGTCAAGGAATAGCATTCTCACGTAGGTGTTCCTTTTGTCCAGGTGGGAAAGGGCAGTGTGGTGTGCAATAGAGATTGCATCATCTGTGGATTTGTTGGGGCGGTACGCAAATTGAGTGGGTCTAGGGTTTCTGGGATAACAGTGTTCGTGTGAGCCATGACCAGACATCCAAAGCACTTCAGATGTATTAGCTTCAGACGTGAGTGGTAGTCATTTAGGCAGGTTACCTTAGTGTTCTTGGGCACAATGAGAGATTCAAAAGCTTCCTTTGCGGGCACATTACTGAGGACCTAAAATGTTCCTACCACACCGGCACAGTGGTGAAGAAGCTGTGCAGCGACACAGGCGGCTGAAGAAATTCAGCATGGCCCATAAGACCCTCAAACTTCTTCAGCTGCACCATTGAGAGCATTCTGTAGGCTGCATCACCCCCTGGTACGGCAACTGCACTACCCTCAACTGAATGGTGCAGTCAGCCCAGCGCGTCACCAGGGGCACGCTGCCTGCCTTCCAGGACATTTACAGCACTCAGTATCAAAGGAAGGCCAAGTAGATCATCAAGGACCTCAGCCACCCGAGTCATGGTCTGTTCACTCTGCTACCATCTAGCAGACAGAGACAGTACAGCTGCACCAAAGTTGGGACCTTAAGACTGAAAAACAGTTTCCATCCCCATGCCATCAGACTGTTGAATAGCTATCGAGCCCACCACCTCTTGTAATAAGAGACAAAGACTCACTCACATAAAATACACACACACACACACACACACACACACACACACACACACACACACAACACTGCTGTCCCATGTTCTGTATATAGGGACATTAAACGCTGAGCTGTTTCTTTTACATTGTGTATTAATTTACTGTATTCTTCATAGTTAATTGTAAAATACAGTATCTACTACTGTACATTGCATTTTCTTACACTATTTATACACTGGATTCTCAACATAGCTTACTGTAATATATCTACTGCTGTACATTCCATAGTATATATTTTGGTGTATATACACTCATAGATTGCATTTGTATTACTGATACAGTGTTATAGGGCTGTTAACCGGACATGATTTTATAGTTATCCGTGTACTTGACATTTTTGCTGCACTATTACGAGCTAGTAACACAAGCATTTTGCTGCACCCGCTATAACATCTGCTAAACTTTGTACGCAACCAATAAACTTTTCTTTGTTACGGGTTACTCGGTTCTAGGCAACGGGTTTCCCTCTATAAGCTCACAAGCAGCAGCTGAAACAGCTCAGCAGATGTGGGGTCTGGGAGTATGATTTGATCTGTTAGGACAACTGGTCCAAGCATTTAACGAAAGAGACCTTACAGACAAAATACTTTACTATTTACATACATTGTAAATTATGCAGGAGGGTACCTTGCCTCACCATCTAGTAGAGATCTGGGGTTAGGAGGGTACCTTGCCTCACCATCTAGTAGAGATCTGGGGTTAGGAGGGTACCTTGCCTCACCATCTAGTAGAAATCTGGGGTTAGGAGGGTACCTTGCCTCACCATCTTGTAGAGATCTGGGGTTAGGAGGGTACCTTGCCTCACCATCTAGTAGAGATCTGGGGTTAGGAGGGTACCTTGCCTCACCATCTAGTAGAGATCTGGGGTTAGGAGGGTGCCTTGCCTCACCATCTAGTAGAGATCTGGGGTTAGGAGGGTGCCTTGCCTCACCATCTAGTAGAGATCTGGGGTTAGGAGGGCTGCCCAACATGGCGTTATGTGAAGGAGGACTGACTGGATAAACAGCAGATCACACGCTCTCAATACCCGCAGAGAGCTGGATCACGCGCTCTCAATACCCGCAGAGAGCTGGATCACACGCTCTCAATACCCGCAGAGAGCTGGATCACACGCTCTCAATACCCGCAGAGCTGGATCACACGCTCTCAATACCCGCAGAGCTGAATCACACGCTCTCAATACCCGCAGAGAGCTGGATCACACGCTCTCAATATCCGCAGAGCTGGATCACACGCTCTCAATACCTGCAGAGAGCTGGATCACACGCTCTCAATACCCGCAGAGAGCTGGATCACACGCTCTCAATATCCGCAGAGCTGAATCACACGCTCTCAATACCCGCAGAGAGCTGGATCACACGCTCTCAATATCTGCAGAGCTGGATCACACGCTCTCAATACCTGCAGAGAGCTGGATCACACGCTCTCAATACCCGCAGAGAGCTGGATCACACGCTCTCAATACCTGCAGAGAGCTGGATCACACGCTCTCAATACCCGCAGAGCTGAATCACACGCTCTCAATACCCGCAGAGAGCTGGATCACACGCTCTCAATATCCGCAGAGCTGGATCACACGCTCTCAATACCTGCAGAGAGCTGGATCACACGCTCTCAATACCCGCAGAGAGCTGGATCACACGCTCTCAATACCTGCAGAGAGCTGGATCACACGCTCTCAATACCCGCAGAGAGCTGGATCACACGCTCTCAATACCCGCAGAGAGCTGAATCACACGCTCTCAATACCCGCAGAGAGCTGGATCACACGCTCTCAATACCCGCAGAGAGCTGGATCACACGCTCTCAATACCCGCAGAGAGCTGGATCACACGCTCTCAATACCCGCAGAGAGCTGGATCACACGCTCTCAATACCCGCAGAGCTGAATCACACGCTCTCAATACCCGCAGAGCTGGATCACACGCTCTCAATACCCGCAGAGAGCTGGATCACATGCCAGTCTCGTTTCAGACTTTTAGCATTTTGAAATTCAATCTATTTCGATCAATTTAGCAGAAGCAATGTTACATGTATAAAAGTTAAGATATTGCATACTGATATTGAAAGTATGACTTAAGCAGGTTTTGGGGGTATCTGTACTTCACTATTTATATTTTGGACAACTATTATTTTTACTTCACTACATTCCTAAAGAAAATGATGTACTTTTTACTCCATACATTTTCCCTGACACCCAAAAGTACTCGCTACATTTTGAATGCTGGATAGGAAAATGATCCAATTCACAGACTTATCAAGAGAACATCCCTGGTCATCTCTACTGCCTCTGATCTGGCGGACTCATTCAACACAAATGATTAGTTGGTGCCGTCTGGTTTTCTTAATAAGGAATTTGAAATGAATCATACTTTTAGCAAATGCATTTACTTTGATACTTAAGTATATTTATAACCAAATACTTTTACTCAAGTAGTATATTACTGACTTTCACTTTTACTTGGAGTCATTTTCATTAAGGTATCTTTACCTTCACACAAGTATGACAACTGGGTACTTTTTCCACCACTGCTGTGAAGGCTACAGGTTGGCTACCGGTCTTTTTATGGGGCGCACTGTGCATCACATAAAAACGACTTTGAAAAGTTTGTTTTATCAAATGAATCATTTGAAACGTCATGGTATATCCTTGTATGTAACAATGTCACATGGATATTTTTAATTTAGGAAAAGTGTGTGTTAAAATATGCCAATATTTTCTTGGCGTTGGCAAAAATGAATGCTCACACAAGTATTCGATTACTAAGGTCTGTTCGGATTTTCTAATAACCGTGCACATCCCTAGTAAATATCATTTCAGCTTCAAGTTCTGCCCTGCTGCTGAATATTATACTGCACCTCCTGCCCCCCCAGCCCTCTGCCCCACGCCCCCCCCAGCCCTTTGCCCCATGCCCCCCCCCAGCCCTCTGCCCCCCCCAGCCCCAGCCCTCTGCCCCCCCCCCCCCAGCCCTCACAGAATTCTGTGATGTTGGGCAAGTTCCCTCTCCTGTCCCTCATGTTAAAGTATTGTTATCAGGCAGGGAGTCTCTGGGTTGTTTTGTCGGGAGCAGCAAGAGCAGCTGTTTGTTTGTTTGTTACTACAGCCACATCAATACCTCTGAGGAGCAGATGTCTGTACTACTGTTAGCCTGTCACGGTCTCCTGGCTGGTGCTCACACACCCTCAAACACACACTAAGCCTAGGGCATGGCCACACACACACACCCTCAAACACACACTAGGCCTAGGGCATGACCACACACACTAGGCCACGGCCACACACACACACACACACTAGGCCTAGGGCATGACCACACACACACACACACACACACACACACACACACACACACACGTGTAAACACACACTAGGCCTAGGGCATGGCCACACACACACACACACTAGGCCTAGGGCATGACCACACACACACACACACGTGTAAACACACACTAGGCCTAGGGCATGGCCACACACACACACACACACACACACGTGTAAACACACACTAGGCCTAGGTCATGGCCACACACACTAGGCCTAGGGCATGGCCACACACACTAGGCCTAGGGCATGGCCACACACACACAAACACACACGTGTAAACACACACTAGGCCTAGGGCATGGCCACACACACTAGGCCTAGGGCATGGCCACACACACTAGGCCTAGGGCATGGCCACACACACACACACACACACACACACACACACGTGTAAACACACACTAGGCCTAGGGCATGGACACACACCTACGTGTAAACACACACTAGGCCTAGGGCATGGACACACACCTACGTGTAAACACACACTAGGCCTAGGGCATGGCCACACACACACACACACACACACGTGTAAACACACACTAGGCCTAGGGCATGGCCACAAACACACACACACGTACGTGTAAACACACATTAGGCCTAGGGCATGGCCACACACACACACACACACACACGTGTAAACACACACTAGGCCTAGGGCATGGCCACACACACACACACGTGTAAACACACACTAGGCCTAGGGCATGGCCACACACACACACACACACTAGGCCTAGGGCATGGCCACACACACACACACACACGTGTAAATACACACTAGGCCTAGGGCATGACCACGCACGCGTGTAAACAAACACGGGAAATACTGCTCTAGTGGCCAGCTTTGTCTTTTGTTTTCTCTGTGGCTCAAGAGGAATGAGGGCTGCTGACCAAGAGAGCTCTTGTTTCTTCCTGTACCCTGATTTTTATTTATAGGCTGATTCAGAAAATATATCTCCGTCTGTCTCAGCCGATCGGCCATGCCCACTTACACATAATTAAAAGCTATACTTAAAACAGTAAACAGAGACTAAAGCATTGCCTTGCTATGTTGTTGTCTTTGGTCTATCTTTATGTAGTGTTGTCTCTTGTTGTGATGTGTGTTTAGTCCTGTATTTATATATATTTTTAAATAAGAATTTGTTCTTAACTGACTCGCCTAGTTAAATGAAGGTTAAATCAAATAAATAGGCCTCAAATTCTTGTAATGCTGAAGTAGCAGTTGAAGTAGCAGTTGAAGTAGCAGTTGAAGTAGCAGTTGAAGTAGCGTTGTTTCAGTGGTAAACGTAGAATGCACTGTGTTTAATGAGTTAAAAACATTATCAGATTTCTGCCTATTAATATCTGACTAATGTTGGTTAACCCAGAACTTAAGTCTGGCTTAATAAGTCAAATGCTCGATAGAGTTCTGGGTCCAAACGTGCTAAGAGAACCGATAGAACGAGGATCAGAACCGGAACGAAGACATCCACCCTCTCTATTTGCAAGTTACTGGCATGGCTATCTGGCAAGGCTATGGGCCAAATGCCCCCCCCCCCCCCCTTCGAAATTCAAAAGGCGCCGACACTTGCGAAATTGTGACTCGTCCAAATGATGAAAAACCCAAGCACCAGGAACTAATACTGCTCGTTATCTCATGCATCCAGTTGTTTCATGACAAATCTAAGCTACCATTTATATTTACATAGTCATAGGATTCTCGAAGCTAAATCCTTCAAACAGGCCAGGCCAAAGCAGCTCATTGCATTACGATATGAACACATTTCACCCTCATTCAACAGGGTGATTATTCAAGTGTATAATCACCCAGGCAATAACTGAGATGTAATAATCCTCAAATCAGCATTAGGTCATCTCTGCCAAGCGGGCACAATAGCCGATGGTGACGGTTGCCAAGGCGACGCTTCAACAAGAATGAATACCGACAGAGCAGGCGGGGGGGGGACATCAATCACCACGGGCATCATTTTGGTGGCCTGCGAGGATCCTCATTCAGCTCCAACCCAAATAGAAGAGCGGGGTTCTAGGAGATTAATGTGAGCACACTTTAGAAGGAAATGATATTTACTCAGCTGCTATGTGATATCCAGCAGCAGTCCTGTTTGCTCTGGATGCCTTGGGTTCTGCACTTGGCCATTCTCTGTCTTTTCATCCTCCGTGCCTTTCCCCTACATCCTCACCTCTCTGCTTCACCCCTTCAACCTCCCCCTCATCATTTATCTCCAGTCCCTGCCTAGCTGCCATGTCTGTCTGCCCTGAGGGGACAGGAGTGGAGAGAGGACTCCTTTGTTTTGGAAACTCAAAAACAGGTATTCAGGCTACGGTTGTGTGTGGAATAGGGCCTTCCCTTTTATACACTCCCATTTGGAAAATGACATCAACTCCACACTTCAGATCTACCGCCTATTTTCTCCCAGAGCTCTGAAAAATGACACTTGTGAGACTAGCATCTGTGTTGGCTTTGTACTTTTGTTTGGCAATAACAGTGATGGGAGAGCGATGGAGGGGGCCGAGGCTCGTATATCAGCCACCACACACAGGTCAGACCACCACCTCCCTGCTCCATCACACAGTGAGCTGACCCTGGAGTAATAAGCCTGTCCAGGCAGGCCCCAGTTCTTCAACTTTGGATGGTTTGTTTGAGAAAATCCTGAAGTCGAGAGATCCTACGGTGCTAAAGTCAAAGAGTAATTACATGGGGGGTTCCCAAAAACAACTTCAAGTGTGGCCCATATGCAAATTCCATATGAATTTAGTTAACACTCGTTTTGAAAGTAAAGGCATGTCAATCTACAATGGAAATATGGACTGACCACATAAATAGGTGAATCACATTAAATGGGTTGTTGTCATGCCCAGGGGGATGAGCATTTGAGGGGAAGTGGCAGAATTACTTCTGAGCCCTCTGCCTGAGGGCACCCTGGGACAAAGCATGCAGCCTTGAGAGGAGAGGGGCCACACAATGAGGTGTCTAGTCCAAAGCCAATGCATATGCACACACTCACAGGCAAAAGAATAGGCCTAGAGTTCAGAGGACAGAGATACAAGACCATACACCTGTGTGTGAGGAGTCATTCCTAGCAATGCAAACCAGATTCAGGCCATTCTTCTGACACATCACAGGGTAAGTTTGACAGTCCTCCTCACCCCTGTTCCTCAATGCTCACACTGTCTCCCTCCACTGAACAGCCTGATCTCGGTCTGCTCCAGTCTGATAAGGCCTTGTCAGCAGCCCCTGACAGAGCCTCTGCGCCCAAGTCAATCCATTTGAAATGAATCACCTTTGGATATTAAACTAAAAACTTTCCATACAAGTTTGCCCATGGAAGAAGTGGTCAGAAAGTCACTTTTTGGACTTGAATGCCAAGACAAAAATGTGTCAATAATCACTGACTGAATTTCTTGATGTCTATAGTATTCTCTCTGGTATGCAATCTGGTTTACGCTCAGGTTATGATGTGTCATTGCAACTTTAAAGGTTCTCAATCATGTCACCATTGCCCTTGATTCTAAGCAATGTTTTACTGCGATTTTTATTGACTTGGCCAACGTTTTTGATACGGTAGACCATTCCATTCTTGTGGGCCGACTAAGTATTGGTGTCTCTGAGGGGTCTTTGGCCTGGTTTGCAAACTACCTCTCTCAAAGAGTGCAGTGAATAAAGTCAGAACATCTGCTGTCTCAGCCACTGCCTGTCACCAAGGGAGTACCCCAAGGCTCAATCCTAGGACCCACGCTCTTCTCAATTTACATAAACATAGCTTCCTACTGCCTGAGCTCTCATCCATGTATATGCAGATGATACAGTGTTATACTCAGCTGGCCCCTCCCTGGATTTTGTGTTAAATGCTCTACAACAAAGCTTTTTCCAAAAAGCTTTCTCTGCCCTTAACCTTGTTCAGAACACCTCTAAAACAAAGGTAACGTGATTTGGTAAGAATGCAACAAACACTCAAACTGGACAGTTTTATCTTAATCCCTTCATTCAAAGACTCAATCATTGACTAAGACTCATTGACAAAATCAAAAGACTCAATCATTGACACTCTTACTGACAGTCTCTTGTTGTGATGTGTGTTTTGTCCTATATTTATATGTTTGTTTTTTTATCCCAGCCCCCGTCCCCGCAGGAGGTCTTGCCTTTTGGTAGGCCATCATTGTAAGTAAGAATTTGTTCTTAACTGACTGGTCTAGTTAAATAAATGTTAAATTAAAATAAAAAGGTTCTCAAAGTTCACCCATTTTGCTTACCCACCATACCATGAGACATCCATGTCTTCATCACTGGAAAAGATAAACGGTTGAGTTTCAAGCTTACAAACAGTGTTGTCAAACTATTTTATCATTTCTTAAAATACCAACAAAAAAAAACATAACAATTGTAATGTTTTAACCTTTAACGTCAACTATCTAAAAACATGTTTTAAAATGCATATGTTGTAGCTTAGACCCTACTTTACATTATCTGAGGTTTTGTGTTGTGTCAGCCATCGATTGAGACACAACATGCCCTTGAATACAGGCTGGGTGCTAAATGTACTAAAATGGGAATCAAATTGAAATGAGGGGGCCCTATAGCTCCAACCCTCTAATAAATCCAGACTGACCCCCAAAAATGAAGTACTGACTATCCAGTGATCTTTCTGGCAGAATGTCTGAGTAAGTGGAGTTCAGTTCAGCCATGACCCCACTTCCTTTGAAACCACTAGTTAATGGTCCAATGGTCCCTAGGAAACATATCACGGCCTAGCCCTTCAATAATCACTTAGAGATGGGTCTTCACCGGGGCTGGTGGAGTAGGGTAATATAATATTACTAAAAGGCAAACTGATGCGAGACCATGGAGGAGAGGGGAGAGACAGTGCTAAGTGCTTGCTAACATATATTGCATTAGCGGCTAGCTAAAGAGTTCTGGCACAGGACCAGAGAGAGTCTACAGGCCCATTGAGGTCCCTCTCTGCTATAGGTCACCTCTTTTTGCATACTCCATCACCATAAACAGACCGGCTGAATGTGTCCCTTCAGACTGTTCAGTGAGGCTACAGTTAGACCCTAAATACAATGTGTATGGCGTCCTTAATAATTTGACAGATTAGAGGGCAGTAGGGGGTAAGGATGCAAAGGAGGCTTAGGTTGATTCTCTCTCCCAACTTTCTTATAGAAACAATAACAGCGAGTTCGGCCATTTTCTTAATCCTGTTCTTATAACTGAGGAAATATCAAACGATGACGAAAGAGGCTGTGCTCTTCAAAGCACTTTAATGTAGTAATTAAATGTATGTTTTCAAGGGAAAACGCTGTAAGCGGTCTACACAAATCAATGGCTTGATCTTCAAAATCATGACTTGTCTTCTAGACCAGTTGATTCTTAACCAGGGGGCCTAAGACCCCTGGGGGTGGGGGATTAGAGAGCTTTCAGGGGCCGTCTTTGAAAACGCTGGGATGAAACTAAGTTAAAAAAAATAACAGCAGCAAGCCCAAAATATCTTACATGTAATATTTGACAAGCATTAAAAACATTGGACGATTTCCTATTTGGAGTGTTTTGAACACACATTTCACTATGGTGAAGATTTGATTAAAGCGTTTCAGTAGGCCTCAGAATGGAAAAGGTTGAGAACCCCTGCTCTCGACAAAAGTCTCAATACTGTCGGTCTCGATAGATTTTCTCCACATGACCCTAAGGGCTGTTGGGTCCAAAATTCAATTATCTCCCTTTATGAATCTCAATCCCATCAGATGACAGATATACTCCTATGCAGGCTTTGAATGAAGAGAGCATTCTCCCGCGGCAGAAACCCAACAGACACGGACACCTTTTGAAGTGCTTATAGCCTGACTACCCATCGCCATGGTAACGCAAGGTGGTGTGACTTCACCTCTAACATTATTACCCGATTCGGTGAGTAGCAGCACGAAGTCCTGTCAGGGTGGTAAATCGCTAAGTCCATGATGTAATACGGTAATACCCTCAGGCCGTGTGATTGACACCATGCCTGCTAGTGCTAAAAACATACTATAAGTCTTAGTTGGCTAGAATCATGTTAAATTACACACGCCTATTTATTGACTAAGGTAAGAGGCTTAGTCCACTTTTCAAAGTTGCATTAGAACTCTGTGGAGCATAAGGGTCCATACACGCATGACTAGAACTGTCGACTAGAACCAATTACTTCCTTTCTGGCATAGTTTTTCTTTACCACGAGCAGTGTGTACGGACCCTCAAGTAAAGCACATTTCACCATGTCAAACCCAACCGCAGACAACCACATTTCTTGTGCTCTTATTGTGGACAGCAGGCAGAGATTTCCCCAGATGATCCCCCCTCTAATCATCCTCTAGTCTCTCCGCCATGCAGCTGACTGGTGTATGACATCTCCTCGGGAAAGGGAACACACAATCGGACAGCATGTCTGCTGCCAGAGAGACCGACCCGAGAGACTACAGACCTCAAACTGCAGAGAGCTGAGGAGTGCATTGAGGTAAATGTCAGATGAGAGCATATATATGACTTGAAACTGGCAGAAAAAGCCACATGGGAAACATTACCCATTACTTAGTGATTTGTATGACTGAATCCTCTAAACAGCAAAAGAAAAACATATTTTTCCACTCATGTGTTCTTTCTCCATTCCTGACCGCCCTTCCATCCTTCTCTCCGCCCCTCCCTCTTCCTCGATCGACCACAAAAGATGGCACCTCGCAGAATGTGTGGTTTAGCCCGCCTTTGATAGAGTTGAGCCGGTTGGAGGGAGGGTAACTAGAGAGGAACAGCACTTCCATTCAAGACCCAGCCTGTAGCTCCAGAGGTGCTGACATGCGGGGGGGGGGGGGGGGGGGGGGGCTGGTTCAGAGTAATAACAGGGGAACCACCATGAAAGCCTAGACCAGGACACGGGATGGTTGGGAGACCAGATGAGAAGCTAAGCTCCAGTAGTGATCAGGGCCTCCTATTTCCCCATCTCTTGTATATGGACTAATACTTTTTGACCTGGAGCTATGAAGGAGGTATGTGAGAGAGAATAGTTGGAGAGACGTGGGGATCATGTATGTGTACACCTCTAGGGGTTGCATGCAATCTGGGTTTAACACACCATAATACCCTTTTCATTGTATAGGCATCAGATAAAGTGGATGGTATGGAAAGTAACAAAAAAGCATGTGCATGTTGATGACAAGGTCCATGAACAATTCTCTTCTCTGGACCGTACACAAAAGCCTTTATCTCGCTTTCACTTATCCTGGCCAGAAATCAGGGGATTCTTTCCTATCCTCCTCTTGTTACAGTCTCCCACTTAAAAATCAAGGTCTTTGCACAGCATTACCCCCCACACCTCATCCCCAAACCCCATCTACAAATTAGAAACAAAGCTATCCTTTGAATGACAACAGAAAACAAAAAAAGAACAGACAGCGAAGAGGACTGTCCAATGTTTATCCAGGTTTTGTTTTTATCTTGAGTTTTTAAAACGGGAAAAGGGGCTTCTTTTGAGAAACAGCTCAGATTGGGGGATAAACGTATCTACAAGAAGCAGCTGGCTGGTGGACAGAGTCAAAGCACAGCTGGACATTCATCGCTCACATGCACTCTCACACGCACAGAAAGAAAAAAAAGACACTGCCACACACACAGTTCTCTCCTTCAAACACACAATCAGGCACGCACACATGGACATACAGTGCCTTCAGAAAGTATTCCTACCCCTTGACTTATTCCACATTTTGTTGTGTTACAGCCTGAATTCAAAATGTATTACATTTAAAAAAGTCCTCCGATCTACACATAATACACCATGATGTCGAATTGAAAACGGGTTTGATTTTTTTGCAAATGTATAGAAAATTAAATACAGAAATCTCATTTACATAAGTATACACACCCCTTTGCTATGACACTCCAAATTGAGCTCAGGTGCATCCAATTTCCTGATCATCCTTCAGATGTCACTACAACTTGATTGGAGTCCACCTGTAAGCCAATTCAACTGTTTGGACATGATTTAGAAAGAAACACACCCGTCTATATAAAAGATCCCACATTAAGTCC
Organism: Oncorhynchus mykiss; assembly: GCF_013265735.2. Lineage (NCBI taxonomy): Eukaryota > Metazoa > Chordata > Actinopteri > Salmoniformes > Salmonidae > Oncorhynchus > Oncorhynchus mykiss. Next base: position 42,169,779 of record NC_048565.1, on the reverse strand, counting down.
AAGGAACTGTCCGTAGATGTCCGAGATAGAATTGTGATGAGGAAAATATCTGGAGAAGTGTATAAAACAATTTCCAGAATGTTGAAAGTCTCCAAGAGCACAGTGGTCTCTATTATTAGGAAATGGAAAACATACGGAACTACCCAGACTCCGCCTAGAGCTGTCTGACCAAACTGAGCAACCTTGGCCAAGAACCCAATGACCACTTGGACAGAACTACAGAGTTCCTTGGCTGCGATGGGAGAACCTGCCAGGACGACAACAGTATCTACAGCACTTCACCAATCTGGGCCTTATGGGAGAGTGGCCAGACGGAAGCCACTCCTGAGAAAAAAGGCACGACAGTACGCCTGGAGTTTGCAAAAAGGCATGTGAAAGACCGAGCATAAGACAAAAGATTCTGTGGTCTGATAAGAGAAAAATGTAACTCTTTGGTCTGAATGCAAAGCGCTATGTCTGGAGAAAACCAAGCACAGCTCATCACCCGTCTAACACCATACCGACCGTGAAACATGACATTTGAATAAATCCATTTAAAATACACCATCACAATAAATCCATTATTTACTTTAGGCAGGTCTAAAGAAACATTATGATATGAATAAAATGTATTTCAGAAGAACAGAACATGAGTCGGCCTACTTTATGTTATCTAGCTATATATTCATTTAGCAGACAAGACATGCTTACAAGTCCTGTGCCATTATTTTATAGTAAGAAAAATATATTTGCACTTAGCTGAATAAAATAGAAAGGATATTTTTTACATTCCGGAGCGAGTGCTCATATGAAGTGGCTATGTTGAGCATAAAAGTGGTCATTTGAAACAGGTCCTATATGCTAGATTTAGAGTTATTTGGCAACTTTAGTTGTGAATGATACAAATCTTAGAATTACTTAGAAATCAAAACATATATGGGCTGAAAGATGCGACTAGGCAAGTGAGGATTTGAGAAAGTAAAAAAAAGAAGCTTGCTCTCTGTTCTTGCCTCAGGCTGCACACACTGCTCTCTCATCAAGTGATCATATTTTCACCCATCAGACTATTCTCAATGTAATCTTGTCTTTACTAAGAACATTGGCAGGGGGAAAAATATATATATAATGTGGGGTAGGCTACTCTGGTTCATCAGGAAGTGTATAGGAGATGTTGTTAGGGTAGGCTAATCTGGTATTATAGCAGAGCATGTGCTTCATATAAGAAGCTGAGAAATATAGGAGGAGCTGGGATCCTCCTCTTTTGAGTGGCAACCAGCAAAACTCTGCTTTCACACAGGATTGCATATAGAAATTACTTGGCTTATAAAGAACACACTTATTTCACGTGTCAAATCACTGAGGAGCATGCAGCCTCTTGCTGCATGACAGGTGATAATCCACCCAAACTATGTATGCCATGGGCTCTCCAACCCTGTTATTGCAGCTACCCAGAGCTTAATTTGTGAAACCAAGTGAAATCTGTTCGGGAACATCGATAGTAAAATGATTTCTTACTTTCCAAAACTATAGTTTGTTAATTAACAAGAAATGTATGGAGTGGTTGAAAAACGAGTTTTAATGACTCCAACCTAAGTGTATGTCAACTTCCGACTTCAACTATACATGCATACAGTACCAGTCAAAAAAGTTGTGACTAGAGGTTGCTTGAATGCTTGAAGCACAGCGCTGTTCATGACTTCAAGCCTAACAACTCCTGAGATTGGGCTGGCAATACTAAAGTGCCTGTTAGAACATCCAATAGTCAAAGGTATATGAAATACAAATGGTATAGAGAGAAAGTCGACACGTCATAATTCCTATAATAACTATAACCTAAAACTTCTTAACTGGGAATATTGAATAACTGGGAAAATTGAACCACCAGCTTTCATATGTTCTGAGCAAGGAACTTATACATTAGCTTTTTTACATGGCAAATATTGCACTTTTACTTTATTCTCCAACACTGTGTTTTTGCATTATTTAAACCAAATTGAGCATGTTTTATTAATTATTTGAGACTAAATAGATTTTATTTAAGTATTATTTTAAGTTAAAATAAAGTGTTCATTGAGTATTGTTGTAATTGTCATTATTACAAATATATATAAAAAATAAAAATAGTCAGATTAAATCGGTATTGGCTTTTTGGTCCTCTTAACCAGCATGGCTACCACAGCATTCTGCAGCGATACGCTATCCCATCTGGTTTGCGCTTAGTGGGACTATCATTTGTTTTTCAATAGGACAATGGCCCAAAACACACCTCCAGGCTGTGTAAGGGCTATTTGACCAAGAAGGAGAGTGATGGAGTGCTGCATCAGATGACCTGGCCTCCACAATTATCCAACCTCAACCCAATTGAGATGGTTTGGGATGCTTTGGACCGCAGAGTGAAGGAAAAGCAGCCAACAATTGCTTAGCATATGTGGGAACTCCTTCAAGACTGTTGGAAAATCATTCCTCATGAAGCTGGTTGAGAAAATTCCAAGAGTGTGCAAAGCTGTCATCAAGGCAAAGGATGGCTACTTTGAAGAATCTAAAGTTGTTGAAATGTTTCGTATTCACTGACCATGTCTTAAAGTAAATGGACTGTTGTTTCTCTTTCCTCATTTGAGCTGTTCTTGCCATAATATGGACTTAAGTCTTTTACCAAATATGGTTACACTTTTTTGGTTACTACATGATTCCATATGGGTTATTTCATAGTTTGATGTCTTCACTATTATTCTACAATGTAGAAAACAGTAAAAAATAAAGAAAAACCCTGGAATGAGTAGGTGTGTCCAAACTTTTGACTAGTACTGTATACATTTATACTCCAACATTGCTCATCCTATTATTTCTTAATTCCATTATTTTATTTTGAGTTGTGTGTATTGTTAGTTATTACTCAACTATTGGAGCTCTCTCTACACCCGCAATAACATCTGCTAAATATGCGTATCGCCAAATTTGCAAAGCTGATACAGACATACCCAAGACAACTCAAAGCTTTACATCTCCACCAAAGGTGCTCTTACACTCTGGGGAGTAAATACTTATGTAACCAAGATATTTCTGTATGTTTCTGTATTTTGAATTCAGGTTGTAACAAAATGTGGAATAAGTCAAGGGGTATGAATACTTGGCTCTTGTCTAAGAATAATTTGACAAATCCCTGTGTCTGAACAGTGGCAGTACTGATTTCTTCTGAATGTATTTTCACATTAGCCACACTAGGTAACACACTGTGCCCATGTGTCCTAGCATGCTGAGAATGTCAAGGATATATTAAGCCAATGAGTCCCACCACATCACCGGTGAGTTTCAGACTTCTATCCCCTTTTAAAAGACATTGTGTGATTGAGCTATAGAATTCTGGTTTGTACCATTGGATTCATCTATTTTTATTGCATCCATTTGGTCTACAAACAGATATTGAAACCTTTGTGTGTCACAACAAGGAAATGAAGGTTGGGATTACAATTATGTCAACAAATCATGCTCCCTTTTGCCAAGCCCCTACACGCACTTCACTTCCTATCATTGAATGAGGCTCTGTTCTGTCAACACATTCAAAGGAGCACAGCCGTTTGAGACTGAAAAGACCTTTACAGGTTGACCATGCGATGCATGATTTCAGCAGGCTGCACCACCAACAACTATGGTTTGCATGCCCAGCTGAAGGATCCCATCATGCGGAATAGGTGGTGGGAGTTCATTGGTCCCCAGTGGTTATGAGTATACCAGTAGCTAGACCATAGACTGTTGGTTATGCATCTAGTTAGTCATGTATATTTTGATCATTATCGTCGCTAGCATAGCTGACGTTCACTAGATACTGTAGCTACCAACTAGCTGGCTAGCTATCATTAGAATACCTCAATACAATGTGGATTTGGCTTGGAAAGACAACATTTCAAATGAAAGTAAATAATTAGTAGGAAAACCTTTTGTCCTGATTGTGATGTCGCCAGATTGACTTTAGATGCAGTATAACTTTAGCCATCTCACTAAGATTGAGGGGACCACACTGCTTGCCATTTTTGACTAACTTTGCTAGTAACAGCTAATGCCATCTCTAAATAAATTTGACAACAACCTAATATGGCAAAGTTGTTTACTACTAATTATTTTGGTTGTGAAGTGCAATTTACCACTTGGCTGTCTATTATATCACCCTGTCACAGGCCCTACCAGTCAACACCAGCTCATAAGATTGCCTGCTACAGTTGCTCGAGATGCTGCACGTTCGGCTTCAAACTGGGCATACAGAAGGCCAGCAAGAGGGCCCTCATCATCATTATGCAGACATGCCCTTGCTGTGAGCATTCCTATGAATGGAACATATTGAAAAGTATCTGGCCAGCAACCTACACCTGTCAACGGCAACAGCTTTAACAGGCTCATAATTTGTACAAATACAGAAGGTAACCCCCACTTCATTGCTTCTTCGTTCCACGTCATTGCTCTGCCTGTGTGCACACCAGTATCTTTGATGAGGGGCCAGGAGCTGATCTACACTGCTATGCTCATCAAGGGTACTCTGGCAAAGACCTCCCCACCAGCCTCACCTCTTGCCTGCTCACCAACGGTCGTCGATGAGGAGAACAGAATTAGGTAGGTTTAGTCTGCCTTGTTCAAACTTCAACATAGTATATGTTTGTGTGTCAGATACCACCTATCCCAAACTGCTATTGGCAATAGAACCGTGACTGTGTGTATGTGTTCACAGATACATGAGACGCAGAGATGCCTGGCACTCAACACATCCACCATGAAGTGATTAATAATAATAATAATAATAATAATAATAATAATAATAATAATAAGGTACAGCATAAATGTCCAATAATAACAACAACACCCTTTTCATTCCATGTGTTGCTGATGAACTCTGCCTCAACTCCGCCTATTTCTACTGATGGACTGGAGATGCTATTTCCAGACGGCAGCCTCCGTGGTTTGATGGGGAGACCATAATTGGGTAGGTTTTTACCTGAAAAAATAATCTTGGTCGACCGAGTCATCCTGCTCTTTAGACCAATGGACTGGTCGAAATGTTTAAACTTATTTTCCATATAGATAGATACACCCCATGTGTTTGAATAAAATCAACTACATATGCACTGAGCTTGTCTGATGCTTTAAGCCCACTGTTTGATTAAATTATTAAGACACACACACACGACTCAAGAAAGAGCCCGATGGTCACACTTAAAAAAAGACAGCGAGTGCCTGTGTGACTGGCACACATCGTCTCGCTCTCCTCCCTACTGCAAAGAAAAGGCACCACAGCACAGCAAATGTTTATTGCACTGTCCGTGCTGACGCTGTAACAATTTCAGCCATTTAGTTTCTTGTTTCTGACTGGAAAAAATTATATATACACACTACCGTTCAAAAAGTTTGGGGTCACTTAGGAATGTCCTTGTTTTTGGAAGCAAAGCAACAAAGAAAATCCATTAAAATAACATCAAATTGATCAGAAATACAGTGTAGACATTGTTAATGTTGTAAATGACTAGTGTAGCTGGGAACGGCAGATTTTTTATGGGATATCTACATAGGCGTACAGAGGCCCATTATCAGCAACCATCAGGCCTGTGTTCCAATGGCACGTTGTGTTAGCTAATTCAAGTGTATCATTTGAAAAAGGCTAATTGATAATTAGAAAACCCTTTTACAATTATGTTAGCACAGCTGAATACTGTTGTTCTGATTAAAGAAGCAATAAAACTGTCTTTCTTTAAACTAGTTGAGTATCTGGAGCATCAGCATTTGTGGGTTCGATTACAAGCTCAAAATGGCCAGAAACAAAGACCTTTCTTCTGAAACTCATTAGTCTATTCTTGTTCTGAGAAATGAATGCTATTCCATGCGAGAAATTGCTAAGAAACTGAAGATCCCGTACAACGATGTGTACTACTCCTTTCACAGAACAGCGCACACTGGCTCTAACCAGAATAGAAAGAGTGGGAGGTCCCGGTGCACAACTGAGCAAGAGGACAAGTACATTAGTGTCTAGTTTGAGATACAGAGGCCTTAACATTAGCAATGTCTACACTGTATTTCTGATCAATTTGATGTTACTTTAAATGGACAAAAAAAAAGAAGATTTTATTTAAAAAACAAAGACATTTTTAAGTGACCCAAAACATACATTTGTGAATTGTGGTGAATTGCGGTTTATGTATTGTTTAGGATAGTTTTTTGAAAGCTCATTTTTTTCAAAGCTAATTTTGTTATTTTAATGCTGGATTGCATTTCAAAGCATGAATGTCTACTACGCTGTGTGATGTCATGAACAAATTAATGATTGATTGATTCAGTAGCCTATATATTGAAATATAGGCATAAGTAAGTTACGGTATTAAGACTAAACAGGACACGCTCTTAGGCCTTCAGCTCGATGGTGGTGAGCACTTGAGTATGAAAGAAATGACCCTGATAACCACATTGTTTAAAAAGTTTAATCACTGGAGTGCACTATAAATGTAATAACTCCATATCATAGGCTGTAACATAAAACTGTTTAGGGATGCTCACTGCTCATCTCAGAACAACAGCATGAGCATCTAGACTTACTAACGGTCTGCAGTCTCTCTAACTAGACAGGCAGCAGATAAACACATTTACTATCCTGAGAGCCGAGGCAGAAAGAGATCCTCATGCTCTCAAAGTGCTCATCACCCTGCTCAGTTCATCTATCCCCAACCATCCCCAGGAAAAACACCAGCCACAGGCAAGTGGACAAAAACATCAACTTCAACAGCGTAGAGCATCTTCACTGCAGCCAGACAGCCCTCCGACGTTTGTACTGCGTGAAGACGGTTCTCTTGACAGTCTTAACAGCCAGTGAGCTCTTCTGAGGAAGAGCAGCCATCTTTTCCCGCCTCATGCCTGGAGTTGTGACAGCTGAGATAATCCACTTGTAGATGGATGCTTTAGCCCCGTGTAAACATCTTGACTGCAAAGAACGTGAAGCAGCAGCATCTCTATTCCGAGGCTTGGAGGAGTGTGTCGGCAGCCAGGACCTGTTTCACCACAGAAACACCTTAGGATGCCACCCTTATACAATGAGTCTCAGACCAATCTCATATCTGGTTTCCTCAGTTATTCCTTTGTGCTGTGTGTAATAGCCTTGTTCATTATTGTGCTATATCCATGCAAGCCAATGTGTGCTTGCGCCAGACAAGTCAGAAAATCGAGAGACCAATGGTTCCATTCCTTCCTGGAATTCCCACAGGGAGAATTGACAAGTTAACCCATAATCACGGTACTTCTGGGAACTCGTCACAAAGCACTCGACAGACCAGACCGGGTTTGACAAGCCAATGGGAGAAGTGAAAAATGTGTCCTTAGGTTGTCAAAGGCAAACCTAGATTTGAGCTAATGTCTTAAGTAGCTGAACCTGCCATTACTACAACCTTGTGAAAGTGACACATTTTCATTTTTGTCAAAAACAACCAATATATCGAAGGAGAGCCTTTCATTTAACGGCCTGCACATGCGCAGTTCAGCGCGACACAACGGTTTGACCCAATGACGTGTTTCTGCTCACGAGTATGCTAGCCAACATCATTATTAACATTATTGGAGAAGCAGTTTCTTCACATCTTCATATTGTACTGCCATTAGTACAGTAGTACGTTCTTATTTCATGCTGCTAGCATGCATTGGCTTGCACGGATGTAGTGCAGAAATCGGTAAATAGCTATTGTCACCATCAAACGAACTCCCTTCTAAGCACAGCCAATGACCACAACTCCCTACAATAGAGCACAAAGTGGAGGCAGCAGAGCAAGGTATATCTGGACAGCTGGTCAGTCACAAGGAGAATGTGAGAATGGGTCTGAGCCAAGGCCCCGAGACACAGCGGGTCAGCAGAATGAAGACAGGCTCTGGCTGGGGCTTACGGGCCAGCGATCTGGGGTGGGATATCGCAATACATAGCAAGTAGGGTCGTGTACGGTTATTACACAAGTATTAGAATACTAACGTCCGTTGGGATATTTGAATATTCTGAGTATTCACTTTTGCGAGAGAAAAACAATTAGTCCCATTTTAACAAAATGCTTTTTCTACATTAAAATACCCATGTGACATTGTTACATACAAGATATACCATGACATTTCAAATTAAGTTAATAAAACAAACGTTTAAAAAGACCGATAGACAACCGATAGCCTTCACGCTTGTTGTTTATGATGGCCAATCAAAGCGGCTGAGGCTCAATGTGTAGCAAGTGGAGTGAGTCCACCAATGCAATGCTATGCAACATGGAATATAATTATGAAATAAAAGTTAGCGAAATGAGGAGTAGGCTACAACATGCAACCAACAGGTAGGCTGTTATTTTATCTGAATGTGGTTGGGGAGAAAGCATAGCATGTAGCCTCAAATGAGCTATATCTGGCTAGAATAGGCTACTCCAGTCAAGACCGGCACTGTTACATGGAATGATAAATAACATTATGGCTGCTACAAGTTAGCTAGACTTGGCTGTAGTCGGGTTGCGTTGGCTTCTTGCTCTCTCACTCAGTCTGCACAATTCTATCTCATACAAACCGGTCCCTCCGCAGCTTCAGCAATAGAACGCCAGCCTCTCTCCCTCGCGCAGCAATGCTCAGGTTAAAAACGGACGTTTAAAAAAATAACACACGTATTTACAATATCCGGATATCTGACAAACATTCATGCTACTATTCGAATAGTGAAATGATTTCAAACCCCCATCCTTAATAGCAACATGCTCTCACAGGAACCTAGAGAGAAGGATATATCCTACAAAGGATGACTCTCCACAATGGGGTTGAACTGTTACCTCACTGACTCGAGATCAGTTTGTGGATGGTGATAGTAAAAGGTCAATGAAAATATGCTATGAAACTGGAGAATGAGGCAACGTAGGATGTCCGAACGCATCAGGCAATGCCCAATTCAATTGCATCACTTCCTTCTTGCCGAAAACCATTGTAGGCGCACAACACTTCCACAATTCCGCTTTTACCGTCAACACTTCAGACACTTGTGGAGCATGTGTTCATGACGTTTTGCCAAGAGCCCGTCTTCAAAGCGACAGCCTAATCCCAACTGAAAAGAGACATAATTATGCAGATAGGCACACACTTTAGAGTTTCTGACCAGAGATGCACATGTCTTTTTAATGGCTGGTTTTCAGGCCCATCTGCTAATGACTCAGGCTGTTGGGATTTATCAGCATTCTGACACTGCAGAGAGAGAGGGAGAGAGTGATGTACACACCCTCCCATCATTACGCATGCAGGCTGCAGCAGCCTCAGCGGCCCCCACCCAGACTGGTGCAACACAAGTCTATACTGACAATAAACTAAGTACGAGAACTCCACCTCACCAAACTAAAACTGACACCTCAAAAAGAAAAAACAAACAAAAGAGTGCAGCACTATTAAAATCAGGAGGACTTCACATTCCCAGGGCTAAAAAACATTGTGGCAACAATACCGGCGATGACATGCTATCGCTATTTGGGCACGAAGATATCCCCTGTTTGAAGAAAGCTGATGGTGATTGATTGCATTTGTGGTTTTACCCTGCGGCATCATGGATAAACATTTCCTCACACATCCCTCATACCCAAATCTATTGAGTGATGGCAGAATGACATTGGGCTTGGAGACGAGGCGGGGGTGTGGGAGGATCCCAGACAATGGAGGGGTTGGGCGGTTTAGGGAAGAGGTAGGTTAATTACATGTTTACACCTGACTGGGCGCTGAGGAGAGTGACAACGCTGTAGAGGGTCACTGCCTTTAGCAAAACCTCCACTGTAGTCACTCTTGCCATGGAGGTAAAAATATCTATCAATGCTTTGCTATGCTTGTTCAAATTAGGTAACAGGAATTTGGGCCCTAACTCCTGTTAAAAAAATAAATACAATTGAAAAAAATAATCTGTGTAGTTTACATTTTTGCTCCTGAAAGTCAAACTGTGACAAGTCTTCATAGGTTTAGTCCACATGATATTGCTTTCCCCTTCACTCAGGTTTCAAACATTTTAGGAGGGCCCCAACCCCACCTTGCAGCCTGCGGCTAGCTCAGTCTCACTCCCCCCCCTCAGTCTCCCAGCCTGTATTGATTTTTCAGCAGGCATCTGTAGTGAAAGCTAAGCCGTAGAGAATGAGAAAGTGTACAAATAAGAAATACCCTGTTCCCACAGGGCACCAGAGGCCATGGGAGGCTAATGAGATCACACCCCCCTCCCCCCAATCGCAGAGCATTAATCTGGGGCCAGATCTGAGGAGGACTCTTCAAAGCCCAAGTTCCCAGGTAATTACAGCGGAAAACAATATGGAGGTAGTGACAGAGGGTCACATCCTGTTGTCTCCACCTGTGACTGGCCCTTAGGGGCTGTTCAGCACACCGGTCCTGCCCTCTTTTTCAAAGCAAATGTCCCAATTCAATGGGCTTTATTGGCATGAGAAATTTACTTTGCTAAAGCAAGTGAAATAAACAAAAAATGAACAGTAAACATAACTCATAACACTCACTGTTGCCCTTTTCTTGTGGCAACAGGTCTTGCTGCTGTGATTGCACACCGTGGTATTTCAACCAATAGACATGAGTTCATCAAAATTGGATTTGTTTTCAAATTCTTTGTGATCTGAAGGAAATATGTCTCTAATATGGTCATACATTTGGCAGGAGGTTAGGAAGTGCAGCTCAGTTCCCACCTTATTGTTTGGGCAGTGTGTACACAGCCTGTCTTCTCGAGAGCCAGGCGGCTTTCTCAATAGCAAGGCTATGCTCATGGAGTCTGTACATAGTCAAAGCTTTCATTGATTTTGTGTCACAGTGGTCAGGTATTCTGCCACTGTGTACTCTCTGTTTAGGGCCAAAAAGCATTCTAGTTTGCTCAGTTTTTTTGTTAAATACTTGACACATTGGAAATAATGATCTTTTTATTTTCTCATATTTGTTTGGGTCTAATTGTGTTGCTGTCCTGGGGCTCTGTGGGGTCTGTTTGTGAACAGAGCTCCAGGACGAGCTTGCTTAGGGGACTCTTCTCCAGGTTCATCTTGCTGTAGGTGATGGCTTTGTTATGAAGGTTTGGGAATCGCTTCCTTTTAGGTGGTTGTAGAATTTAACGGCTCTTTTTGGGATTTTGATAATTAGCGGGTATTTGCCTAATTCTGCTTTGCATGAATTATTTTGTGTTATACGTTGTATACAGAGGATATTTTTGCAGAATTCTGCATGCAGTCTCTCAATTTGACCCCACACCTCACAACCATAAAGTGCAATGGGTTCTACAACTAATTTAAGTATTTTTAGCCAGATCCTAAATTGTAAATTTAATTTTATGTTCCTTTTGATGGCGTAGAAGGCCCTTCTTGCCTTGTCGCTAAGATCTTCCACAAAGCTGTGAATTTTACCTGTGGCGCTGATGTTTAGGCAGAGGTACATATAGTGCAGAAAATCTATGTGCTGCTGTAGGACCTCCTTGGTTGGGGACAGAAGCACCAGATTGCCAGCAAACAGACATTTGACTTCAGATTCCAGTAAGGTGAGGCTGGGTGCTGCAGACTGTTCTAGTGCCTTCGCCAATTCGTTGATATATACGTTGAAGAGGGTGGGGCTTAAGCTGCATCCCTGTCTCACCCCACAGCCCAGTGGAAATAAGTGTGTTTTTTGACCATTTTAACCACACACCTGCTGTTTGTATACATGGATTTTCTAATGTTATACGTTTCCCCCATCCCCACTTTCCATAAATTTGTATAGAAGACCCTCTTGACAAATTGAGTCAAAAGATTATTTGAAATCAATAAAGCATAAGACTGCCTTCTCTCTCTGGGTCTTCAATCCTGTGTCTCAATACTCAAACTGTTAAGTTTCTCGCCCTTTTTCCTTTGATTACTCAGTAGGCCTATAGGTGAAACCGAATGCTAGTTTTGGCTATTCACATTATTGAGTTGACATATCCAGGCATTTGAGTAGAATCAACAGTTGCCCCAAAGCGCTTAACAGTAAGCCGTAAGTCATGCAGGATATGATAAAGAGAAGAAGCCATTTATGAATATTTGGGCCACAGCAGTAGAGAACCACAAGGCATCTGCCCACATTGTGTATGAGTGAAAGAGAGGAGGAAGGGAGGATATCAGATTTCAGAGCCAGCCCTTTGTTTCTCCCCACTATAGAGAGCAGGTCTGTCTAGGCCTTTCTCTGTGGGTCAGCTCTCTCCTATGCACTGCGGGTGTCTACATGTATGTGTCTGAAGCCTCAGACCTCTCCACTCCCCTCATGGCTACGCCACACGTCCAGGTGACCATACATCACCTCTCCTGTGACACGTCGTTAAACAGAACAAATCACAGCACCCCAGGGAAGACCGCTGCTTCCTCCACGCACACACACGCGGCCTGATTAAAAAGTAAGATATACAAGTCAGGCGTCTATCTCAGGACTCACACACGCAACTTCCCAGTATTTATTCAGTATGTCCATACAGCCAGGAAACTATTTTCACCAAAACATGGATACAAATGTCTTTGGTGTCGGTGAGAATAAAGTGTTATGCTTTCAGACATCCTCCACATCCTGATATATTGCATATATTTGATGTAAATCCCCAAGCCATCATTTTGATTACGCAACTGATTGTGTTATTAGAATCATGATTAAAATGTAGCATTATAATGAGCAATATTATAGCCTATGATTCAAAGACTTTGAAAACACAATAGCCCTTTTCCATTCTTCATGGGTGTCCACTTTGGCTAAAAGTGTATTTGCTCTACTTGGGTCAGTGACTCATGACTAAAAGAACTGAACAAAACAGTGTCAGGCAGACAGTCTATTTCTAGACCAACCTGAGCTCAATAGACTAACTTTGGATTGCTGCATGCGTACTGCTAGTGCCCCTCCAGACTCAACCATTATAAAAATGAGTTGCCTAGGCCTACAGAGACTTGCACTATGCTCCATTTCATTCTAACCCAAAAAACTAAAACAACGCCCCCCTCAAAAATGTGGATGACAAAAACAAAACAAAATCATAACCGCATTGCAGCCATATCTGTCAGGGCCGGAGGCTCCACACTACACCCACCGTGGGGGGGGGGGGGGGTCAGTGTGCTCTGGACAGAGGGGGGACAGCAGGGGGTCAGGAAGTGGACAAAGGAGAATAAATGGGGGGGGGGGGGGGGGGGGGGGGGGGGGGGTTGTCATGTTTCTCTTTGATAAGTCTGCTCATTTTTCAAGGCCCCTTCACTTGACCCGTCAGGCCTCTACGCTTTCAAGATGCACGACTGGTGAACAAGATGACTCTAGCACAGACTGTGTGGGTATGCGCGTGTGTGTATTCTCAAGTGTGTGCGTGAGAGAAATGAACTGTATTTCATTATCACATTGCACTGTATTTCCTGAAATGCTGTACCACTATACTGCTTTGGCAATATCTACACATTGTATTTCATGCCAATAAAGCAATCGATCTGAGCGAGAGAAAAATGTGTGGGTGCCTGTCTAACTCAGCATTTCCTGCAGCAGAGGTGGTGACTCAGTAGGGATCTTTTACAGATATTTTTTGTTCTTGTCTGTATCCCCCAGCCTACCGGGTGATACAGTAGAAACCAAGCTTTCAGGTTGGGCATCCCTTAAGAGATATGGTGCATCCATTCTGGAAAAGTCTGAATAGTGCAGCCACTAACAAACATAACACATGTATGGAGAGCCAGAGGGGTCATTACATTGACATCTAAGCACATTTATACCCAATGACCTTAGCATTATGACCCTTATGGCATTATGTCTAACTTCTTCTGTAGTTCTCATAGGGACCTAATTTCAGACAGAGGACAAATCCTCTCCAAGAAACCCTAAAATAGACTGCAGGCAGAGCCAAGGACAGACAGAGGTTTTTCTTTAAACTCAGTGAAGACCAAAGGAGGACCGTGTCTTTCTAACCACTTCTCCATGTGTGGACCGCTGGCGGCAGGCACACAATGAGGAACATGGCGCACAGATCTCTATCTCCTGAATGGGCCTTTCTTTCTCAAAAAGAACATCCGTGTCTGGAACCGAACCCATATCTCCAGTTTCCTCCTCCAGGGAGGGTCCAGGGGAGTTCAGGCCTGCCCGCTGCTCACAAGACCAGCCTGGAGCTCTCGGATCAGACAGCCAAGCCCTCCTCCAGACAGGCCTCGGCCCTCTCCTCAGTCTCATGCTTCCTACAAAAGTCCCTTTATTGTGTGGGTGATAAGCCATGGAAGACCAAGGGAAACTACTCTTCCCTCTTCCCGGCACTACTTCTCCCAGATTGGGGACAGAGTTAATGAAAAAGGTGGCAGTGGCCACATAAGCCAGTGGAGACATTAAGGGTGTCCACAATGGTGAAACGGCATTGAATTTTTACATAAGGACAGAGGGTAGCTTATTTTGCCTCCCAGCTCTAATTCAAATCAGACTTAGAGGATACAATGGAGACAAGGTCTTTGGCTGACATTTTATTGAGCGTGGTGTTTTAAAAAGAGCAGCTTCCCCCTCTTGTCTCCCCCTCATTGTGGTCCTGGACATCTGTTTGAGGCTGCCTGGCCGAAGGGGTGGCCTTTGGCTATTTATTTGGCAGGTCAAGAGGTCAAGGTAGAAGAAAGGGGGATGTGGGTCAAAAGATCAGCAGATGAATCTTCTCTCCATCAGAACAAAGAGCAAATGCAACCAGTGTGTTGTCCATTGTCTTTCACTCCATCCAGGTGACAAAAACTATTCTAACCGCTGTGAAAATAAATCAAATGGAGCGTCTTGGTATAACCACACAGACACACACAGGAGAACTGGTGACAGACAGTACCCCCCTATCCAGAAACACTAGTAAATGGCAGCAACAATTAACTAGCATCACTAGAATATTAAGATGGGTGATTGTTTCAACTACTTCAGACATGAAGAGGAGCATTTATATGCTAATCCCAAAGAACATTAGCACTACAACCACTAACTAAGTTCACCATGAGGTGGAAAAATCACATACTGTAAAACTAAAAATAAACTGTTTAACAACTAAACAAATCTATTGTTACCCAGCGGTCTTTGTCAATTCCAGGAAATATGACTGACCGCCTATTTTATGAAGGAGGGAGGCATGGCTTGTCAGCACAATAAAGACTGCTCCATTGCTGTCTCTGCCAAACATTGGATTGTTTCAAATTCCATTAAATTAGCTGTTGAACCACGTAGCGAGACGGTTTGAGCAATGGGAAGTAGGAATAGCAGAGATGGGCTGCGTCCAAGATAGCACCATATTCATTATGTAGTGCAGTGCTTTTGGCCTGGGCACTATATAGGGAATATGGTGCCACTGGGCTCGAGTGGCGCAGCGGTCTAAGGCACTGCATCTCAGTGCAAGAGACGTCACCACAGTCCCTGGTTCGAATCCAAGCTGTGTCACATCCGGCCGTAATTGGGAGTCCCATAGGGCGGCGCATAATTGGCCCAGCATCGTCCGGGTTTGGCCAGGATAGGCCGTCATTGTAAATAAGAATGTTCTTTAACTGACTTCCCTAGTTAAATAAAGGTTAAATAAAATAAATTAATAAAAACAAATTGGGATTCAGCCAGGGAGGCCATGCTGCTTGGGAACACCCAAAACCAGAGCTTAGCTTTGGGATATATCTATGCAGTGGAAGAGAGAACAGACCTAAAGCCACACAAAATGAGTCTCACATAATGCCACTGTACAGTAACAAATGACTGTAAGGACAAAGTTCAGCCAAACAGCGATGATATCCACGAGAAAATATTGAGAGAAATAATCATCATAAAAGATCGGCCACCAGGTTTGGTCAGACATTGAATTGGAGAGAAGGACATTCGTTTCTCCAATTTGGGGCTGAGCCAACCCCATACGCCAACAAGAAGGCCTAATCATATCATCGCTGTGACACATCCACTTAAGAGAGTCTCTTCTCTGAACGCATCAATAATGGATGAGATGACTTCCTGACTCAATAGTTTACATGTCTTGGTAATGAAGTGGTTTCAGTACAGGGTCATCACGTTACCGTATGCACTTACAGTACCAGCAATGCATCTCGTGATCTTCTGCATCCCGGACTAAGAGATATTCAATAGAGATTCTACATTGAAATAGCTTCTTAGCCCAGGACTAGGACAAATCAGTGTCCAGGAAGTAAGTCAAAGGCCTGAAAATGTTGTGGCTTCTTAAAAGGGAAGAAGTGGAGACTTGTGAGGGGATTTGTTGAGGACGTGTTAGCTTCTTCCCAGGGGGTTGTTACAGGACAAGCCATGTACCTGAGCCTAGCAGCAACAGCTTGTGGACAAATGGCTTTAAAAATAGAAAGGAGGAAGTGAAGTGGCAGATGTCACATTGTTTAAGAAAATCGTGGAAATAGGGGGGGGGGCGGCACTGACTCAGCCTGCCTTCTAGGATGTTTACACTTGTCTTAAGAGATCCCTCCACTGCAAAATGCATCAACAGCTTCCCCCCACACACCAGAGGAGTTGGCTAAACATGCACACACATTAAAACGACTTGTCAACCGTGAAACTGAGAGGTGATGACCTGAACCCTGTCTGATTCCTAGTCTGAACACATATAGACACACACACACACACTCTGAGTGTACAAAATAGGCCTAGGATTGAGCCTTGGGGTACTCCCTTGGTGACAGGCAGTGGCTGAGACAGCAGATGTTCTGACTTTATACACTGCACTCGAGGTAGTTAGCAAACTAGGCCAAAGACACCAATACTCTTTATTGTTGGCCCACAATAATGAAAAGGTCTACCGTATCAAAAGCTTTGGCCAAGTCTACAAAAGTAGCAGCACAACAATGCTTAGAATCAAGGGCAATGATGACATCATTGAGGACCTTTAAGGTTGCAACTTGACAACTGTGGGAAGCATTGGAGTCAACATGGGCCAGCATCCCTGTGGAATGCAGTTCTTGAGACAAACCGGTGCACCTGGCACCTACGAACATACTTTGTTCAACAGCACTTCTTTCCCCCGTCTTGCCCATTCACCCTCTGAATGGCACACGTACACAATCCTGTCTCCTCCCCTTCATCTACACTGATTGAAGTGGATTTAACAAGTGACCTCAAGAAGGGATCATAGCCTTCACCTGTTTCTTAATGTTCTGTATACTCAGTGTAGATGTATTGTCACATACACCGCGCTCCCCCCATTTTGCAAATGTATTAATACAAAAATAGAAATACCTTATCTGCATAAGTATTCAGACCCTTTAATATGAGACTCGAAATTGGAGCTCAGGTGCATCCTGTTTCCATTGATCATCTTTGAGATGTTTCTACAACTTGATTAGATTCCGCCTGGGGTTCAATTGATTGGACATATTTTTATTTATTTTTTACTTTATTTAACTAGGCAAGTCAGTTAAGAATGTTTTTTTATTTTAAATTTCAGTGACAGCCTAGGAACAGTGGGTTAACTGCCTGTTCAGGGGCAGAATGACAGATTTGTACCTTGTCAGCTCGGGGATTTGAACTTGCAACCTTCCGGTTACTAATCCAACGCTCTAACAACTAGGCTACCCTGCCGTACCTGGAAAGGCACACACCTGTCTATATAAGTTCACAGTGCAGATCAGAGCAAAAACCAAGCCATGATGTCGAAGGAATTGTCCAAGGAGCTCTGAGACAGGATTGTGTCAAGACACAGATCTGAGGAAAGGTAACAAAACATTTCTGCATTATTTAAGGTCCCCAAGGACACAGTGGCCTCCATCATTCTTAAATGGAAGAAGTTTGGAACCACCAAGACTCTTCCTAGAGCTGGCCACCCAGCCAAAAATGTTTTTTTTTGCTTTGCCATTATGGGGGGATTGTGTGTAGATTGATGAGAGAAAAAAACAATTGAATCAATTTTAAAATAAGGCTGTAACGTAACAAAATGTGGAAAAAGTGAAGAGGTCCAAATATGTCAATTTGCTGATCATTCCCAAAGATTGATACCCAACTCAGCCCTACGGAGTGGCAGGCAGCAGCCTCGCACAATGCACAGTCTAGGGGTCTGTCTGTCCATCCGTTGGTCCTCTCAGGAGGTTCAAAGGAATGGATTGGCTGCCAGGCAGGTTGGGTGAAATCCCAGCAGCCTCGATCCACAGTGTGGTCCAATTTCATTAACACCGCATATCTCATATCGGCACTGATGCAGTGCAGATCTACGCAGCTCTATCCTGATTCCCCATCCAGCTCATTACCGGCTCTTCAGTCAGGTCCTGTCCCACCCAGATATCCCACTCTGTGACTAACACCACAAGCAGACAGAGACTGGGGGGGGGGGGGGGGGGGGGGGGGGGTGGATGAGGGTAGTGTAGTGCATATATAATGTGGCTTGCATTTTGCAGGGTTAAGAGAACGGAATTAAATTAACCAGTATCAGTTACAGTTTGTTAATCGGTTCCCCCTGCAACAGTGCAACTTGAAGGCTCGTACACATTGCACTGAATGGAAGGCTTGTACACATTGCACTGAATGGATCTAGCGTTTGTATGCCGATCGTTCAACTCGCTGTGTTTTAGGGACCACCCGCTGTAGACATCTGACAGCAGGCATTTTTCACATGATTCTACATGTAAAGTAGGTGCGCACTCGGTTCGCAAATTATGTTCAGAGGTGCTAAGTACTCTCAGCCAGTAAACGCTATTGGTGTGTCTGAGCCCTTAGTGTCTGGCATGGGATGGGGCCTGACATGGGATGGGGCCTGGCATGGGATGGGATGGGGCCTGGCATGGGATGGGGCTGCACTGTTGTCCCAATGGCTTTTGTGGCCTGAGTGAAAAGCACAGCAGGGGTGGCCCTTGTGTTTGTGCTCAGTTGAGTTTATTAAATAGCAACAAGGGTGATTGCACACAGATGGTGCTGTCAATCACCTACCGCCCACACCAACACCCATCGCCATACCACCAGGGGTGAAGACAGAAAGGCGTATCCGCAAGGCGGCAAACCTCGGCACAAAGCGGAGGGGGTTGTGGAAAACAGATGGTAGGTGTGTGTGAATGGATGTGTGTGGTGCTGTTAAAGACAACGTTCTGTAGAAAGTGTCTGAATCCCATTAGCTTCTCTGAAGCCCAATCTTTATTAAACACCCCTGTGCCCTGGGGAATTAGTGAGCTTAACAGGAGCAGGGGCTGAGCTCTGTTAACAGATTCCCTGTTACTCTGTTAGAATCTCAGCTGACACAGAGGACTTGACTCTTTGGAGTCAAAAATATGTAGCGATTTGGATCCGATTTAAGATTCATGCATTGGCCTGCATGGAAAGTTAACGAGGCGACGTCTGTATAGTATGAATCAAGTCCAAGAGAATATATAACAACGGAGTTCATCAATCGTTTCACATTTTGAGAATATAGGAACTTGCATTTTATGACTGTATTTCCGGCTCCAGAGTGGCGCAGAGGTCTAAGGCACTGCATCTCAGTGCAAGAGTCGCCACTACAGTCCCTGGTTTGAATCCAGGCTGTATCACATCCGGCCGTGATTGGGAGTCCCATAGGGCGGCGCACAATTGGCCCAGCATCGTCCGGGTTTGGCGGGGGTAGGGCGTCATTGTAAAAAAATTATTTGTTCTTTAACTGACTTGCCTAGTTAAATAAAAGGTTAAATAAAATGATGTCGCCATTCACCCCTGCATAGCATGGGGGAACTGTGTTCATTAACACATCTCCAGTATAATTAGCTACGCCCAGGAGTCAGCAGCACGGAGCCATGCGACCCGAGAGTTAACGAGATGATGAGATGCCACCCCAAATAAGGCGGTGACGCTGACAGCCGGCTTCAGCTTAACTCACACTTCACACACCTTTTATGGATGTTTACCAAGAGAGGATGAACGGTGACAACAAGGCACAGCCATTGTGAGACAGACTTCTTTCATAGCGTCAACAGAGCATGACCATGCACAAACCGTTTAATCTCGCACCATTGTCTGCCACCTCAACCCGAATGCAATCACACAGACCACAGAGTTTGAATGTGGCTCATAACCTGGCACATGATGACACCTTTTAGTCTGTTCCAGAATGAAGATGCTGAGAAAAAACAGCTGCCTGCCCATAAACTGCTCACTGGTGTCAGCCAGCATCCTCCTGGGAACAGTTTGACTATATTGCTAATCAAAGTCCTGGTATTACATGCTCCGAGGCACCGCCATAAAAATCGGCTGTGTGACCATAGGAAAGCCGACACGTGATGTGGATTGGGATCTCTTAGTGTCATCAACATCTCTGTAGAGGACATTGAGTCCATTGCATACTGTAGGAAACAGCTGTTAACTAGGAAGTCCATCCAGATTGGCCATTTGAAAAAAGTCCTGATAGTGTATTTTTTTGTTATTTGATATGGACAGTAAACAAAAGTAATGAAAAACAGGATATCCTTGACAAGAGTCAAGACTTTAGGAAACTAGTATGCCGAGCAGCGAGACAGACAGCAGAAAACGCCCCACATGTTCAACATTCTGAGCAAACTTTCTAAGAGCTGCTCTTGTTCGTGAGTCTTCCCTCTATAGGACTATTTGGTAATGACCTGTAAAAGAGAAGGTCTCAATGTTTTAGCAATCCAAAATGGTGGTGTCAGCACAGCTGCACGATGAGCCACAGGTACAGCTGGGAATCATGTCAAAATAAAGAGCAGGCAGCTTTATTGTACACGGCTCTCTGGAGTACCACCACACATTTGGATTCACATAGACTACCGTCTCTGTGCCTCACCCACCAGCCAATCACAGTACTGGCTGCGCAGGGCTTGTTTTGATTACTCATAGAACTAGAAGTCCACTTATGTTTAGTTATGAGCTATTAAATCATGTACACCATCTATTTTGTTCCAGTATACTCACGACAGTTTTTGCTCAAGTAAACAAAATATGAATCTACTGTATGTAGTCAAGCTAAACAACATGAACATCCTTTACCCCAATACAAATCCATTCTATTAAAACATAACTAGAACAACATGGGCTATGATGTGTGCCCCCATCCATTGCCTTGCAAATATATGAACACTCCCAGCCATTCTTATCGGCAATGCAGAGGGGCGAGCATCGCATTTCAAAAGCTGTGGGGCAGACCACATAGGGCACCCTTCATGATGGTTTAGGACAGGACCACTGCCAGCAGCTCGTGGGGACTGGCCGACAGAGTCACGACCCGGGGCCACAGACGGCAATGCCGTCGCCAGACATGAAACCAACAAGAGGGTCCTCTGGGGTCAGGAGAAAACAGACAGGGGAAGGTTGTCGTCCTCGATTCAGAACGACATGTCCCATTTCACACAAACCCCTCACCTGGCTTAAAGAATGAGCTAACCAATGTATCATGATAAAACATGATGTGTAAGCCTAAATCAGTGAATAGAACACACGGACGTCTTGATGAAGTTTAAAACCTGGATGTTAATTTCCGAGTCGCAGACTTCCCAGTAATATAACCAATTAATCATTTCCTTTAACATATTATTTGGTGGGGAAGAATTTTTTTTTCAAACTGTTCCTGGAAGATGCTTAAGAAATGAATGTCAGTTGAATGACAGATTAGGCCTTGATTGAAAACACTGCCAGCCTGTCAAGAGAGACTGCCAAAGCCAGACAGCAAAGAACTCCAGAGGATTAAATAAGAGGATAAACTATTGACTTAATAATAATCACTCTTAGCTTTTCTCCATGAAGCTCTCAGAAGTTGTCAGTAGAGAGTGGGAAAGTAGAATCACTGGGGTTGATGTCAGGCATATCTGTCAGGTGGACAATGTTTGACTACTAGTCGGATAAAAGACCAATACTCATGTAAAAACTAAAAATAATAATACATGAGGCTGGAAAGTAGCACATCAAACAGACTCTCCTTTTCTTTGTGGTTGCTTGTTGTTCTGCTCCTTGAGGAATCAATGTCTGTACAAAAGTCGCCTCCAGCTTCAGAAATAGGCTTTGGCTGATGGTAATTTGCATGTAAAAGGACCCATGAGCACTAACATGTGAAGTTCATAGAAGCATGTCAAATTGGGTGTCCAATGAAAGAGAAGAGTCTATACAGTTTCAAACTTAAGACATACTGTATATACATATTTCAACAATTTTCCATCCTAAACATTAGGAATAAGCAAAGGATATGATATATTGTCAAACAGATTGAAAGGGGTCTACCAGAAAAAGTCTTAAAGGTATCAGAAATACATCAAAACACCATTTTGAAGTCAATACCCCTGCAAACTAATATCAACACATATTTAGTTTCAGAAAAAAAATATGTCTGCCTTCTGTAAGTTTCAGAAACATTGCCTTGTAACTCCGTTACCAAAAACCCACATATCTTAAAGATATTCTCATTTCTCTCCCTCACGAGGGAGAATAATGAAAGCTAACAGAAGTAACAAGGTAGGCCTATCAATTAGTTACGGTGTTACTAATAACAATTCATAAACAAAATTAATAAGTGTTTAAAACGCAAAATCCGGTTACCTAATTGGTAACAGAATTCCTGAAAAATCAGTAATGGAATTGGTTGCAATGGGAAATCAAAGTAGTCACAAAACACAGTTGGGTCACCTACTACGGTCCTCCCTTCCACTGGCATACTGTTATGTTCAGCTCAATACTATTTTCTTTCTCTTTCTGTCTGGTGGTCAAAGCAAGATGTGAAAACAGTCTTGACTCTCCCCCTCTCCTCTCCAATTAACTTCTGTAGGGTAGGGGGCAGCATTTTGAATTTTGGATGAAAAGCGTGCCCAAATTAAACTGCCTTCTACTCAGGCCCAGAAGATAGGATATGCATATAATTGGTAGATTTGGATAGAAAACACTAAAATTTCCAAAATTGTTAAAATAGTGAGAGTATAACAGAACTGATTTGGTAGGTGAAAACCTGAGAAAAATCCTGAAACATGAGGGAGTAAGAGGAGTCTGAATGAGTGGACCCTGACACTTTTTCATGCGCGCGACCGAGAGAGCGCCTTTCTTGTTTACCTTTTATATTGACGACGTTATTGTCCGGATGAAATTTTATTGATTATTTGGGCTAAAACCAACCTGAGGATTGATTATGAACATCGTTTGAAATGTTTCTACGAACTTTACGGATAATATTTGGATTTTTTTGTCTGCCTGTTGTGACTGCGTTTGAGCCTGTGGACTACTGAAGAAAATGCGCAAACAAAACGGAGGTTTTTGGATGTAAAGAGACTATTGAACAAAAGGAACATTTATTGAATAAATGAATGTCTTCTGGGTGCAAACATATGAAGACCATCAAAGGTAAGTGATTAATTCTCTATTTCTGACTTGTGTAACTCTTCTACTTGGCTGGTTACTGTTGTAATGGTTTGTCTGCTGGGCTATGTTCTCAAATAATCATAAGGTATGCTTTCACCGTAAAGCATTTTTGAAATCTGACAGTGGTTGGATTCACAAGAAGTTAATCTTTAAACCTATGTGAAATAGTTGTATTTTTTCTGAATTATTATGAGTATTTCTGTATTTGAATTTGGCACTCTGCAATCTCACTGGATGTTGGTCAGGTGGGCCACATATCCTAGAGAGGTTAATGTCACCTCTCCTAGCGCTTACTGACACCTACCCATGAGCCCCCTCTTTATATTTACTGTAAGCAACATCCTCACCCACTGAACATCCAAGAACGTTGAAAAGTAGTTGAAATTTGGTCAGTTGGCCCTGGCCTTGATTTAAACGTCCACAGATGTCATTCTTTGGTCCAGTCCGGACCAGGCTTGCTTTCAATGTTCACAGATGTCCGGACCGGCCTTAATTTTGCCCAAACATAGACATCTGTTATTGGACCAAATCTGAACCATCATCGACATCTATGTTTCACATGTTTGGACAGCACAGTACAGTAGAGCACAGTAGAGTACAGTAAAAAGTAGCGTTTTTCGGTACAGTAGAGTTCACTAATGTACTGTGCTATACTGTTCTGTACTCTACCTTGCTGTACTATGATGTCCAAATGTGTGATTGGTTCAGATTTGATCAAGACCGGACCAACCAAATGTGGTCTTGATTGGTGGCGGAGCTCATTAAAATATTAGCCAGTATGTAGAAAACCCAAATATTCAAAAAGGAGGATATTGCATATTTCAACCTTTGTGTACCTATTTAGGATACGTCACCATGAAGAGAACAACATTCATATCCAATATTATGCATGTATGTAGTACAGATCAGGGACCAACGGTGAAAATGCTGTTACCGCAATTCTGTTACAGGGTGTAAATCCACTTCACCTACTGTAGTTCAATAACCTAAATAGATTTTTTTCAAACTCAAGGTGTCATGTCATAGCTGACACCCCATTCTTTCTGCAGACATGTTGAAATTTAATGTGGAACAGATATTTAACAGTTCTTGTAAAATGTGGTCACAAACTGAGGGAGATTTAACTGAAATTCTGTTACCAAACTCTGCATCTGTACAGTACTTCCAGTAAAATGTGTTTGTAAAATGTTCAATGTAAACCAGTAAAAACAGTCCTCGTGCATACAGTTGTAATGGTTTGACATACATTTTTAAGTGAAGAATCGATGATGTCGCCGCGCAATTCCGTTAATATTAGGGCAATCCCAAGCTAACTTACATATCTAAACTCTTAGAGACTCCCTATCAAAGCTGCTACAAAACTGGGATGCCATAAGGATTTCACAACCTACTGTTTACGGTGAATGGAGAATGTTGTTTTTAGTAAGTAGCCTATTTTACAAGTATAACTCATGTCCTTGAGTTCAGTAACACCAAATTTCTTCATTTTGAGCCAGTTGGAGCATAGCAGGACTGGGACGATACCAGTATAGTGATATTTTCTCTTTTTGGTCCTTCAAAAACCTGCTATATGTAAAATATTGTGTACTATAGCTTGGGAAATAAATAAATGTTACTCTGAATGACGACATAATTGTTTCCTAATGGAGTTAAATCCGCTTTGTGTGGTTTACTTGCCGTGATACTAACGAGTACTGGTATCGTCCCAGCCCTTGAATCTAGTAAATTCCTGTAAAAAAAATTGACCCAATTTTTTTTTTTTTTTTACAAAATGATAGTGACAGCTTTAGCTGAGTATGAACATTTGAAACACCTTTCCTGGTAAGGGTCAGGATTATGGTGAATAAAAGAGCCAAGGAATTTGTATACAAATCAAGATGCTGGAAGTAGAGACTGGTGGCAATCTACCTTAACATATTAAGATGGAATCTTTTTCTAAGTATAGCCACTCATTCAAACGTATATCACACAGACTGGTCTATAGCCAATGCGTAAGGGAGATATCACGTCCACTCCCTTGTTTCCAAATGTCGCTGAAATCATTAGTCCATGCTTCCTACCAGTACTGATGAAAAACTGGGTGGCTATATAGGATGAATGTAGAACACATCTAAGGTAAATAATCTTGAACAGACACTTCTCACACTGAGTAAACAGAAGTTAGAGATTTACAATGCAAAGCAGACAGCAAGGTATGCAAATAATAGGACAATGCCATCTTGGAACACTCCCCTTAACTGAATCATGGGGTGCACTCAATATTTTTCAAAACGTAATATGTGGCAAACTACTACAAACACAACTGTAAAACCAACAGCCAGATCAAGGCTGATTGGCCATAGAGTAACACGTTGTCTGTCTGTGTACTCTACTCAGACCTCCGTTCCCCATGAGGAATGCTAGTTTTCTCAGTTGAATCAGCCGTGTATCATTACCCCTTTACATTACAAACGGAAGGTCCCGCACCCAGTGTCCCTTATGACTGTGCATCACCCTTCTATTACAGGCTGA
This sequence comes from Oncorhynchus mykiss, assembly GCF_013265735.2. Classification (NCBI taxonomy): domain Eukaryota; kingdom Metazoa; phylum Chordata; class Actinopteri; order Salmoniformes; family Salmonidae; genus Oncorhynchus; species Oncorhynchus mykiss. The sequence goes on along the minus strand of NC_048565.1, from coordinate 42,144,015 downwards.
AGGGCCTTAGTCATCACAGGCGAAGGTGCTGCACACATTCCTCGCAAATGATAGCTTCTCACACGCATACACAATCTGGTAATTCCTCAAGTGACATGACCCCCCCACCATCACCAGCCCTCTCTCTGGATTGAAGGTTTGCTATGGAGATGTGAATAGGTGGCATTTCAGAGCTCCTAACAGCTCTGGAGAACAGCAGTTCCTTGGCTGGGGGCCAAGTCCTCATGGTTACCACAGAGCAGGTGCAACTGCCTCTTTCCTGTGCACTTTGGTCTGGAAAAAAAAGCCTTCTGTCTGTTTGCAGGGGGCTTGGAGGAGACTGAAGAAGTTGGAAAATACACATAAACGTCAGCAAGCTAAGTATCAAGAGAAGCACCTGTATAAACACCAGGTTTTGTTGCTAGTGTTTGTTATTTTTAGATCCAGGCTAGGTTGAGGAGACAAGAACACTCCAAGCCAAAGTGGAGCTATTTAAATCAGTACCTTCGGTTGAGAAGGATTAGGACACGCCTGAAATAAGATTTGGGCTAGACTACTTTTACTGACCTGTGTTGCAGACAGTGACCGATGATGGAAGGCAAAACAAGTGAACCCAAAATAGGGGATAGAGCATTTGAGAACAGTGAGGATAAAAGGGAACACAGACTGACAAATGCTAATCTTTCAATCTACCTAAATAGGTTTCAATCTCTCGCTCAATATTCAGCCAGACTTGTATATAATATTGGATACTAAACCAGAATAGAACAGTTTGTTCAATTCTTTTTACGTGGCCCAAACATCTTTTTGATCTCTCATCAGTGACTGAAGCTTGACAAAAGCTTTAGTGAGTTAACTAAGCTATACGAGTAATTCCACCTGAAACAGTACAAGAGGGTTGACACTCACCATCTCAAATTGTTCTGAAATCTGTTTCTAACTGCATAAACTGATCAGCATTCCTGAAACATTTTGTTTAAATATAATTTAATCACTGAGAAATTAAGCTAATTTATTGAACCCAAATTGGCCAATGTATTTTATAAGTAGTGTTGGACTAGTAACCGAAAGGTTGCAAGATTGAATCCGCGAGCTGACAAGGTAAAAACAAATGTTGTTCTGCCCCTGAACAAGGCACTGTTCCTAGACCGTCATTGAAAATAAGATTCTTAACCAACTTGCCTAGTTAAATAAAGGTAAAAAATATATATATATTATTATTTATTTGTTTTTTTTTAAATATAATCTTCAGAAAATAGAACCCAACATCCAATTTGCACCATAATCTTTCATAACAATGAGTAAGACATGAGGAATCCATGAATCCCACACACACACACACCACACCAATCCAACAACCAGTATCAGTTCTCTATGTCTAACAAGTAGTATGGAGCTGCTGCTTGGAGTATTGCTTCTTCATCTTTTTTGTTTGTTTTTTACCTTTATTTAACTAGGCAAGTCAGTTAAGAACAAATTATTTTCAATGACGGCCTAGGAACAGTGGGTTAACTGTTCAGGGGCAGAACAACAGAACAACAGCTCGGGGATTTGAACTTGCAACCTTCCAGTTACTAGTCCAACGCTTGAACCACTAGGCTACCCTGCCGCCCCGGCACCTGTGAATGTGGTGATGTTTTCCCCTGTTCAGATAAAATGGCCATTGAAGTCACTTGCATTATTTACCATAAATTAGTGATTAAGAACAAAGTTTTACCCAATAGATGCCGCTGTTCCTGCTACTGCCACCACACCCTTATATCAATTTAGCTGGATTCTTGTGTTTATTAAATGGATCACAACATCTTCTTTGCAGCTTTGGGTAGAAAGCCAATAACTTTTGCACATGATGAAAATAAATGGTGTGGTCATCCTCACAATTCAAACCAGTCCTCTTGGAAAGCAATTCAGTTTGTCTTTTTTTGTAAGATTACATTTTTTAAACAACACAAAAACATATGCAAACAACAGCATACAGATGCACACAAACATCAATGACATAACACCTGCCCAGACACACCTGCTCACACCCATCTCCAGCGCTCGCATCACTCTTCCCCACATGGCCTCAAACTACACCATTTTAATTCTCTCAGTCACCCACACACATTCAACATTAAGATAAAGCATTTGACCTTTCCATTAGGTTAAGGATGGAGGATTTGTTGATTTCCAGTTATGTATAGTTTTTTTTCCCAAGATGATTGACAAGAAAAATATCGTCCAATATCTCACTGCACCCTCATATGCCATGCCTTGAAATATACAGACAGACTGATTAAAAGTTCATTTACATTGTAATACTTCTGAATGACAACTTTCTAGCTCCACCCATAACTTTTGGACTTCATGGCATTGTTTGTCCTGCTCTTAGGCTTAATTTGTGTCCAGAAAACAGCGCCCCTGTGTTTGGTTTATTGCCTTCAAGGTCTGGATCTGGATTAGTTAGAACATTCCTGTTGAACAAGTGAACCATTAGGCAACAGCAATTCTAATGGTTTCAATGGTATGGTCTCTAATGGTCTTCGATGGTAAAAGTCCCAAACAAACACTGTATAGTGTTTTGTAATGGGTTGAATGGTAAATGTCACTGTTCACACTACATATAGAGGTGTCTTTTTAAACCATTTTTTTGAAAACCATTTGAGTGCTATGCAATGGTTTATAATTGTATTATTTTATTAGGGTTGTCACATTTTAGTCACTAGCTAATTTCTCATTCAAAAGTTCGGGACTTGTAGGAAAAGTCTTCATATGGGAACTGCACCATACCAATAGCCATCTCAGAGAGCTGCCATTTGTTGGACTATTCAAGGAGAGTTTGGTTGTGAAGGACAAACGAAATTGCTTTCATGGAGGACTGGCTTGACCACATAATTCATTTTCATAATAAGCCAAAGTTATTGGATTTCTACCCAAAGTTGCAAAGAAAATGTGATCCATTTAATGAACACAAGAGACAATTAAAATGGATTAAAGGGTGTGGTGGCAGTAGCAGGAACAGCGTCATGAACAGCGTCATGAACAGCAGCAGCCCCCCCACCCCCAAGATAGCGTGTTAATCAGTGGAGGCTGGTGGGAGGAGCTATAGGAGGATGGGCTCATTGTGATGGCTAGAATAGAAGAGCCAAACATGTGTTTTTCATGTTTGATACCATTCCAACCATTTCAATGAGCCCGTCCTCCTATCGCTCCTCCCACCAGCCTCCACTGATATGAACATAAACCATGGCAACACACAAAATGTGTAGAATAGCAGGAAATTCACTTTTTTTTTTAAAGAATTTCTCGCAGTCCCATTGCCAAAATGTGCAGAATAGCTGGAAATGTGCTTTAAAAATGCAAATTTATCTCAGCCTCATTGCAAAAATGTGTAGAAAAGCTATACAACTCTGTTCCATGGCAATGTGTAGAATTGGAGGAAACTGCGGTATGCCACTGACCCATACATCTTATGGTCTGAGTTTAGACATTGGACACACGGATTTGGTTTGTCATTGAATAGAAGTTTGCCTCATGGGGATAAAATAAAATGAACCTAAATTATGTTCATACAACATTATAAACAAACTTACCTTTAACTTGACTCTCGTAATCAGCAATGATTTCTTTATCCTTTTTGAACTTTGTATTAGACATTTTCAGGTCGATTCAGAGTAGTTCGGAAGTTAAACTATTAGTCAACACAAAAAAAGTTCCTTTTCAACAAAACGTTCAGTCCATTGCCCTACGCGAGTAGACTATTGCTGGAAAAGACTAGGCCAACACGAAATCCTGATATCAATCAATGAAATCACTGATAACCGCTGGCTATGCCGCGGCAGGCAGAGCGAAGATGTCGAGTCGGTGCAACAGCATAACCTTTGATAATCAGATCAACCGCGCAGTAAAGTATAACGTTACAATTTTCAACGCAGGTAGAGAGGGTGCGAGGTTTTACTGCACGCGGAGTACAAATATATAGTATGTAGACTTTAATCTTATACTTCCTTTGGTGCTCTAGTTTCCCCGGTCCCACACTTCACATTTGCCTCGTTGTTTTTCACAGACAAGACTGACTGCAGCTCAGCTGCCGGAGAGTCACTGTGGAAATGGGAGGGATCGAAGAGGCATAACGGAAACAAGACATGGATTGACATGCTTTTTGTCTAACCAGTAGGGCCGATTACAGGGGCGGACTTGGGCAAGAATTCGGGCCTGGCATTTTATCCACACCAGCCCACATCACTGCGATCCGCAAACAACCCTATACCAGCCCATGATTTGGTCGGACCCCCCCCCCCCCAAAAAAAATGTGGTTGTGCATCAGCAGTTTTTCTCTTATGTCAGTCACTGACAGTCACTCAATTAGCCATGTCTGCTACAATGTTTAGATTGGTGGTTCGTCTAGCCAGCTATCTAAACTTGTCTTAATTATGGCCGAATACCAACCGGGCACGTGCCCAGGGGCCCTGACCTCCAGGGGGACCCTCGATGACTTTGTTAGTCTTTCCCACTCAGATATCATATTAACATGGCATAGCATAAGTCCTTACAAAATGTGTAGAATTGCACGAAATTAGCTTTAAAACTGGATTTAAAAAATGCTATCTTCACCCCATCGCAATATGGGTAGAATTGCAGGAAATAAGCTATAAAACTGCAATGTTTTCTCTCCGCCCCATGGCAAAATGTTTAGAATTGCAGGAAATGTTATTTAAAAAAAATTTCTCTCCACTGTCAAGAGGGAGGACAATAAAATGTTTTGCTACGAGAAGGGGTGCCCCTTGGTAAACATAGGAAGCAGGGGCGGACTTGACGATTTATAGGATCCAGGAGAAGGTCGTCCCCCCCCCCCCCCCCCCCCCCTTGACAGGGACATGGGTACGAAGCTTCCAAAGCTGTGTTTTTCACAGGAGGCACCTGTGGTGGCACAGTAATTGTGGAGGACAGGCTTGTGGTAATGGCTGGAGCAGAATGGGTGGAATGGTATCAAACACATGGTTTCCACCTATTTGATGCCATTCCATTAGTGCCGTTCCTGACATTATTATGAGCCATCCTCCCCTCAGCAGCCTCCACTAGTGTCTTTCCCGCAATTGCATTTTTAAACGTTATGTGACCAGGACACATTTCTCTCTCAAGCGCATGGGGGAGAGGAGAGTGGCTCACTCATTACAGCAGCAGGCCCCAGCAAAACAGACACAGGGGCACAGCACACACTTTCATTACAGGACTCATGAGGATAATGCACTACTGTTTGACCGAGTCATGGCTTTAGCCACCTGAAAATAGAACGTTTAGAGTGAGAGGACAATGTAGAATGTGCTCTTTCTATGTTTACAGGCACCCTTTCCATGTTTTACCATCCATGATCTTGGCTCTCTAACTGATGACAGAGTCGGAACAGGTCTATGCCGATGCTGCGTTTTCACTTTGAATGTGAGTTCGCGTGACCTCTGCTCAGCCTATCATTAAACCGGGCCTGACAATCTTGGTAGGGGGACCGGTCATTGCTCAATGACCAGCCAAAGGCTCATCATAGATTAGTATAACAGATAAATTGTGAGTACATTTTTTTTTTTTTTTAAATATCACCTTAACAGGCCAATGGGCCACCGGCCTTGTCACCTACCATTTATTTATTTTTGTATATATATAAAAATATTTTTGTGTGTCAGTTTTGTGTGTCCAGCCCATCTGGAATTTGCCAGAATTGCTAGATGGCCGATTATGTATTCTGATAATATGGGGGAAATCCCTGCTAGAAGTTCCCCAGGTATGTACAGGGTGTGATCCACATATACATACTCCCCAAGGCAGTGTTGATATTATAAACATGGCTGTTCATTGCATCAAAGTGGCACCAGTGACATTGAAATTATTATACAAATTAGGCCTCACCTGCTACCAGTGTAACAATACTTCCATTGGTGAAATAGCTTTGGCGGTTTCTACACTTCAAAATGGTTTTGTCAAATAAAATATATTCCATACAATATTACAAGTCACCCATCCATCCACTAATCTGTGGTGTGTGACATAAACCTCAAATTAGGTGCGTCTACTGTATGAGACTAGAACCAACAGATCAGTGAAAATATATGTATGAAATGATCTTATGTAAAAAGTGACCAACTTACATCAGTTGTTTTCTTTAACAGGATCAATGTCCCTGATAAGGACCCTATGAGAAAATAGAGCATATTTGGTGTTCAACATGCTTTTTGAAAAGAGACCTTTTAATATTTTCAACTATTCCCATTCTAACTGAGTAACAATTGTGTACATTATGGGGTTTTCTCGTTTGGGCAAAATACCGTTTTCCGTCCTCTCTCCTCCGTGACCTGGAAAACTATAAGTGGTAGAGGAGTGCCAATTCGTTAGTAGACAAACGGAAGCGTCCTCCCCTCCTTGATTGCCAACTTTCATTGAGGATACTCATGTGTATCCTACCACAGAAGAGTTTTGAAATCTGCCACACCACTTTTGAATCACCTTTTGTTGTGTCAGAAGATAAAAACAAGCACACGTTTAAAAACAATATGTTACTTTATTGCAATATGTCAGTCTACACAGTTCTTTTGGAATCCACCCCTGTAAACATAATTTGCCTAATGACGCGAGCGGAGAAGGACCGCCTCATTTCAAGCAAACCAATTTCCATCCATCACCAACTCTCCTCGATTAACTTGGACCCTTTTCAAAAGGAGGCGAGAGAGGACGGAGGAGAGGACGCAAGAGGTGAGAGAAGACGGAGGAGAGTGGACGCAGCAGATGAGCAAATCTAATTGAGAAAAGGTCCATCTATACCTATATTGAACAAAAATATAAACGCAACATGTAAAGTGTTGGTCCCATGTTTCATGAGCTGAAATAAAAGATCCCCGAAATTTGCCATATGCATAAAAAGCGTATTTGTCTCAAATTTGGTGAGCATTTCTCCTTTGCCAAAGTAATCCAAACACCTGACAGAAGTGGCATATCAAGAAGCTGATTAACACAGGTGCACCTTGTGCTGGGGACAATAAAAGGGCACTCTAAACCAGCCGGACAGCTGATGAAACTGTGGGTTTGGACAACTGAAGAATTTCTGCACAAACTGTCAGAAACCATCTCAGGGAGGCTTATCTGCGTGCTAACCATCCTCAACACGGTCGTAAACGACTTCAGTGGGCAAGTGCTCACCATCAATGGCCACTGGAGAAGTGTGCTGGATGGATTCATCCCGGTTTCAACTGTTCCCGGGCAGCGGGAATTATATCCTGTGGGCGAGTGGTTTGCTTATGTCGACGTTGTGAACATAATGCCCCTTGGTGGTGGTGGGGTTATGGTATGGGTGGGCATTAGCTACAGACAATAAACACAATTGCATTTTATCTATGGCAATTTGAATGCACAGAGATACCGTGACGAGATCCTGAGGCACATTGTCATGCTATTCATCTGCCGCCATCAACTCATGTTTGAGCATAATAATGCACGGCCCCATGTTGCAAGGATTTGTACACAATTCCAGGAAGCTGAAAATGTCCCAGTTATTCCATGGCTTGCATACTCACCCGACATGTCACCCATTGAGAATGTTTGGGATACTCTAGATTGACGTGTACGACAGCATGTTCCAGTTCCCGACATGTCACCCATTGAGAATGTTTGGGATACTCTAGATTGACGTGTACGACAGCATGTTCCAGTTCCCGACATGTCACCCATTGAGAATGTTTGGGATACTCTAGATTGACGTGTACGACAGCATGTTCCAGTTCCCATCAATATCCAGCAACTTTGCACAGCCATTGAAGGGGAGTGGGACAACATTCCATAAGCCACAATCAACAGCTCAATCAACTCAATGGGAAGGAGATGTGTCACGCTGTATGAGGCAAATGATGACCAACAGATGCATATCTATATTCCCAGTCACAGACTAGGGCCTAGTGAATTCATTTCAATTGACTGATTTCCTCATACTATAACTCAGTCAAATCTTTGAAATTGTTACATGTTACGTTCAAATTTGCTCAGTATATATACAGTGCCTTGCGAAAGTATTCGGCCCCCTTGAACTTTGCGACCTTTTGCCACATTTCAGGCTTCAAACATAAAGATATAAAACTATTTTTTTGTGAAGAATCAACAACAAGTGGGACACAATCATGAAGTGGAACGACATTTATTGGATATTTCAAACTTTTTTAACAAATCAAAAACTGAAAAATTGGGCGTGCAAAATTATTCAGCCCCCTTAAGTTAATACTTTGTAGCGCCACCTTTTGCTGCGATTACAGCTGTAAGTCGCTTGGGGTATGTCTCTATCATTTTTGCACATCGAGAGACTGACATTTTTTCCCATTCCTCCTTGCAAAACAGCTCGAGCTCAGTGAGGTTGGATGGAGAGCATTTGTGAACAGCAGTTTTCAGTTCTTTCCACAGATTCTCGATTGGATTCAGGTCTGGACTTTGACTTGGCCATTCTAACACCTGGATATGTTTATTTTTGAACCATTCCATTGTAGATTTTGCTTTATGTTTTGGATCATTGTCTTGTTGGAAGACAAATCTCCGTCCCAGTCTCAGGTCTTTTGCAGACTCCATCAGGTTTTCTTCCAGAATGGTCCTGTATTTGGCTCCATCCATCTTCCCATCAATTTTAACCATCTTCCCTGTCCCTGCTGAAGAAAAGCAGGCCCAAACCATGATGCTGCCACCACCATGTTTGACAGTGGGGATGGTGTGTTCAGCTGTGTTGCTTTTACGCCAAACATAACGTTTTGCATTGTTGCCAAAAAGTTCAATTTTGGTTTCATCTGACCAGAGCACCTTCTTCCACATGTTTGGTGTGTCTCCCAGGTGGCTTGTGGCAAACTTGAAACTACACTTTTTATGGATATCTTTAAGAAATGGCTTTCTTGCCACTCTTCCATAAAGGCCAGATTTGTGCAATATACGACTGATTGTTGTCCTATGGACAGAGTCTCCCACCTCAGCTGTAGATCTCTGCAGTTCATCCAGAGTGATCATGGGCCTCTTGGCTGCATCTCTGATCAGTCTTCTCCTTGTATGAGCTGAAAGTTTAGAGGGACGGCCAGGTCTTGGTAGATTTGCAGTGGTCTGATACTCCTTCCATTTTAATATTATCGCTTGCACAGTGCTCCTTGGGATGTTTAAAGCTTGGAAAATCTTTTGTATCCAAATCCGGCTTTACACTTCTTCACAACAGTATCTCGGACCTGCCTGGTGTGTTCCTTGTTCTTCATGATGCTCTCTGCGCTTTTAATGGACCTCTGAGACTATCACAGTGCAGGTGCATTTATACGGAGACTTGATTACACACAGGTGGATTGTATTTATCATCATTAGTCATTTAGGTCAACATTGGATCATTCAGAGATCCTCACTGAACTTCTGGAGAGAGTTTGCTGCACTGAAAGTAAAGGGGCTGAATAATTTTGCACGCCCAATTTTTCAGTTTTTGATTTGTTAAAAAAGTTTGAAATATCCAATAAATGTCGTTCCACTTCATGATTGTGTCCCACTTGTTGTTGATTCTTCACAAAAAAATACAGTTTTATATCTTTATGTTTGAAGCCTGAAATGTGGCAAAAGGTCGCAAAGTTCAAGGGGGCCGAATACTTTCGCAAGGCACTGTATATATACTCCCCAAATATACAGTACCAGTCAAAAGTTTGGACACACCTACTTTACCTACTTTACAATTTTCTACATTGTAGAATAATAGTGAAGAAATCAAAACTATGAAATAACACATTTGGAATCATGTAGTAACCAAAAAACGTTATATTTGAGATTCTTCAAAGTAGCCACCGTTTGCCTTGATGACAGCTTTGCACACTCTTGGCATTCTCTCAACCAGCTTCATGAGGTAGTCACCTGGACGACAATTCAATTAACAGGTGTACCATGTTAAAAGTTCATTTGTGGAATTTCTTTCCGTCTTAATGCTTTTGAGCCAATCAGTTGTGTTGTGACAAGGTAGGGGCGGTATACAGAAGATAGCCCTATTTCCCCCTCAGGAAACTAAAAAGATTTGGCATGGGTCCTGAGATCCTCAAAAGGCTCTACAGCTGCAACATCGAGAGCATCACTGCCTGGTACGGCAATTGCTCGGCCTCTGACCCCAAGGCACTACAGAAGGTAGTGTGAGCAGCCCAGTGCATCACTGGGGCTACGCTGTCTGCCATCCAGGACCTCTACACCAGGTGGTGTCAGAGGAAGGCCCTAAAAATTTTCAAAGACCCCAGCCACCCCAGTCATAGACTGTTCTCTCAACTACCGCATGGCAAGCGGTACCGGAGTGCCAAGTCTAGGAAACAAATGCTTCTCAACAGTTTTTACCCCCAAGCCATGACTCCTGAAGAGGTAATCAAATGGCTACCCGGACTATTTGCATTGTGTGCCCCCCCAACCCCTTTTTACGCTGCTGCTACTCTCTGTTTATCATATATGCATAGTCACTTTAACTATACATTCATGTACATACTACCTCAATTGGGCCGACCAACCAGTGTTCCCGCACATTGGCTAACCGGGCTATCTGCATTGTGTCCCGCCACCCACCACCCGCTCTTTTATGCTACTGCTACTCTCTGTTCATCATATATGCATAGTCACTTTAACCATATCTACATGTACATACTACATCAACCAGACTGACTAACTGGTTCCTGTATGTAGCCTCACTACTTTTATAGCCTGTCTTTTTACTGTTTTATTTCTTTACTTACCTATTGTTCACCTAATACCTTTTTTGCACTATTGGTTAGAGGCTGTAAGTAAGCATTTCACTGTAAGGTCTACACCTGTTGTATTTGGCGCATTTGACAAATAAACTTTGATTTGGTAGAAAACCAAGCTCAAATAAGCAAAGGGAAACGACAGTCCATCATTACTTTAAGACATGAAGGTCAGTCAATCCGGAAAGTTTCAAGAACTTTGAAAGTTTCTTCAAGTGCAATCGCAAAACCATCAAGCGCTATGATGAAATTGCCTCTCATGAGGACCGCTTCAGGAAAGGAAGACCCAGAGTTACCTCTGCTGCAGAGGATAAGTTCATTAGAGCTACCGGCCTCAGAAATTGCAGCCCAAATAAATTCTTTAAGTAACAGACACATCGCAACATCAACTGTTCAGAGGAGACTGGATGAATTAGGCTTTCATGGTTGAATTGCTGCAAAGAAACCACTACTAAAAAACACCAATAAGAAGAGACTTTCAATGGTGGAAGTCCAAATTTGCGATTTTTGGTTCCAACCGCCATGTCTTTGTGAGACGCAGAGTAGGTAAACGGATGATCTCCGCATGTGTGGTTCCCACCGTGAAGCATGGAGGAGGTGTGATGGTGTGGGGATGCTTTGCTGGTGACAATGTCTGTGATTTATTTAGAATTCAAGGCACACTTAACCAGCATGGCTACCACAGCATTCTGCATCGATACACCATCCCACCTGGTTTGCGCTTAGTGGGACTATCAATTGTTTTCAACAGGACAATGACCCAACACACCTCCAGGCTCTGTAAGGGCTATTTGAACAAGGAGCGTGATGGTGCTGCATCAGATGACCTGACCTCCACAATCACCTGACCTCAACCCAATTGAAATGGTTTGGGATGAGTTGGACCGCAGAGTGAAGGAAAAGCAGCCAACAAGTGCTCAGCATATGTATGAACTCCTTCGACACTGTTGGAAAAGCATTCCAGGTGAAGCTGGTTGAGAGAATGCCAAGTGTGCAAAGCTGTCATCAAGGCAAAGGGTGGCTACTTTGAATAATCTTAAATATAAAATATATATTTTGATTTGTTTAACACTGTTTATTACATGATTCCATAGTGTTGATGTCTTCACTATTATTCTATGTAAACTTTTCACTGGTACTATATATATATATATATTCAGCATACAATGTGTACTGAAATTAATGTGGTTATTTTGCTCCATCTGCTGGTGATCATGTTATGGTACAGATACATTTTCTCTCGTCTCATGAAATGAATAAAACATTTACAACTTAACAAATATTACACGTTTTAATAGCAAAACAAACAGTTTACAACATTTCACAGAAAACAAGATGCAACAGGAACAGTGTTAATCATTTTTCAAGCTCTAATACATTAACCTCTCTTTCGTGTCGTCTGAGCTTCCCAAAGATTGGAAAGCAGCTGCAGTCATCCCCCTCTTCAAAGGGGGGACACTCTTGACCCAAACTGCTAGAGACCTATATCTATCCTACCCTGCCTTTCTAAGGTCTTCGAAAGCCAAGTCAACAAACAGATTACCGACCATTTCGAATCGCACCATACCTTCTCCACTATGCAATCTGGTTTCAGAGCTGGTCATGGGTACACCTCAGCCACGCTCAAGGTCTTAAACGATATCTTAACCGCCATCAATAAGAAACAATACTGTGCAGCCGTATTAATTGACCTGGCCAAGGCTTTCAATTCTGTCAATCACCACATCCTCATCGGCAGACACGATAGCCTTGGTTTCTCAAATTATTGCCTCGCCTGGTTCACCAACTACTTCTCTGATAGAGTTCAGTGTGTCAAATCAGAGGGCCTGTTGTCCGGGCCTCTGGCAGTCTCTATGGGGGTGCCACAGGGTTCAATTCTTGGGCCGACTCTTTTCTCTGTATACATCAATGATGTCGCTCTTGCTGCTGGTGAGTCTCTGATCCACCTCTACGCAGACGACACCATTCTGTATACTTCTGGCCCTTCTTTGTGGACACTGTGTTAACAACCCTCCAGACGAGCTTCAATGCCATACAACTCTCCATCCGTGGCCTCCAACTGCTCTTAAATACAAGTAAAACTAAATGCATGCTCTTCAACCGATTGCTGCCTGCACCTGCCCGCCCGTCCAACATCACTACTCTGGACAGTTCTGACTTAGAATATGTGGACAACTACAAATACCTAGGTGTCTGGTTAGACTGTAAACTCTCCTTCTAGACCCACATTAAGCATCTCCAATCCAAAATTAAAACTAGAATTGGCTTCCTATTTCGCAACAAAGCCTCCTTCACTCATGCTGCCAAACATACCCTTGTAAAATTGACCATCCTACCAATCTTCGACTTCGGCGATGTAATTTACAAAATAGCCTCCAATACCCTACTCAATAAATTGGATGCAGTCTATCACAGTGCCATCTGTTTTGTTACCAAAGCCCCATATACTACACTACCCACCACTGCAACCTGTACGCTCTCGTTGGCTGGCCCTCGCCTCATACTCGTCGCCAAACCCACTGGCTCCAGGTCATCTACAAGACCCTGCTAGGTAAAGTCCCTGCTTATCTCAGCTCGCTGGTCACCATAGCAGCACCCACCTGTAGCACGCGCTCCAGCAGGTATATCTCTCTGGTCACCCCCAAAACCAATTACTCCTTTGGCCGCCTCTCCTTCCAGTTCTCTGCTGCCAATGACTGGAACGAACTACAAAAATCTCTTGATACTGGAAACATTTATCTCCCTCACGAGCTTTAAGCACCAGCTGTCAGAGCAGCTCACAGATTACTGCACCTGTACATAGCCCATCTATAATTTAGCCCAAACAACTACCTCTCCCCCTACTGTATGTATTTATTTATTTTGCTCCTTTCCACCCCATTATTTCTACTCTACTCTCTACTTTGCACATTCTTCCACTGCAAATCTACCATTCCAGTGTTTTACTTGCTATATTGTATTTACTTCGCCAACATGGCCTTTTTTTGCCTTTTACCTCCCTTATCTCACCTCATTTGCTCACGTTATATATAGACTTATTTTTCTACTGTATGTTTGTTTTACGCCATGTGTAACTCTGTGTTGTTGTATGTGTCGAACTGCTTTGCTTTATCTTGGCCAGGTCGCAATTGTAAATGAGTACTTGTTCTCAACTTGCTTACCTGGTTAAAAAAATGTGAAATAAATAAAATAAAATAAAAAACAGCATGAAAACATGAGGTTATGGTTTACCACAGGATATGGTTTACTGCAATCGCACTGGAGATAGACCTACTCCTGTCACAATAACAAGCCCTACATAGTTCAAGGACAGGTCAATGATAAACGTAAAGGAAAAGGAGATATCCACCCGACAAATTTCTAGATGGAAAAAATATCAGAGGATGCTGGTGGGAGGAGCTATAGGAGGAAGGGCTTATTGTAATGGAATAAATGGAACGTCAAACGTGGTTTCTATATGTTTACTGTGTTAGATACAGTTCCATTCATTTCATTCCATTCCAGCCATTACAATGAGCCTGTCCTCTTATAGCGCCACCCTCCTCGGGTAAAAATACAATAACTGGGCCTTACTGAAAGGTTGAATACAATGTTGCTTTGGAGTGTGCATTCAGCAAGTAGTTCAAGAGCAACTGAAATCCCTAATATTTTAAGTTACAACATAAATACATGTAAATCTTGAACTATGTCAAATAAATTATGGAGAACAACAAGATTTACAGCCACCTCATTCTAATATAATTCACCCATAGCCTGAAATCAATGTTTTGTTTGAACATTATCTTGTGAGAGACAGTTGTCAGCTACTAGTGGAAACCTTACAAAATGGAGCCATAAGCCCACAAAATCCACAAAAATGTGGCTTTTCTCCCTTAAACACACTGCCAATGAGATCCACAGAGTACCTCGTAATTATGTGCCATTTTGTGTTTTACTCTGAGCTTTAAAAAGACTTAGCTGTTTTTGAAGAAGGTCTCCTCTAAGACCTCGGTGAACCTGTCCTTCATCTGCTGGCGGAAACTGCTATACCACTCCAGCAGTTTCCTCCTCCTCTCAGTCCTTTCCTCCTGGCTCATCATCTTCTCCTTTTCCAGGAGGCCTGGAAGCTCCTTCCAGTCTTTGAGAAAGATGAAGGGGGCTCCTGCAGTTTTGAGGAGACGCAGTGGGGAGCTGCGTGCAGCAGAGCACCCACCTGGGGTCACCATGTCTTCCACCACGGGTACGGAGCCATAGGCACAGGCCTCGTAGATGCGGTAGCACTCCGTGTTGATTCCCACGGGGCAGAGGGTGAGCTCGCTTTGGGCCAGGGCTGTTTGGTACCGTCTCAGACTCTCCACTGTCTCCTGAGGAAGCCACCTGATGCAGAAGAGGAGGAATATTAACGTCTAGTGAGCAGGGAGTTCGTTGAATGTATTACGTATTTAAACAGTGCTTCTGTTGTGAATATATATACATAGTACTTGTAAATTCCCCTTTGCGCTTCATTAATTTTTAAATGCAAAGATCAAAAAAGGGTTGAACTTCTATTTGAGCGTGCTCACTCAATTGATATTTCACTGGTAAACAAAGCATACCAACAAAAGTAATTCCACTGAAGTGAGCTACTAGAGGTCCAAACCTCATTGAGAAAGACAGGATGCAAAAATTGGACTTAAACCCATTATTGTGAATTGATACAGTGCTTGACAGTGACAGCATAGCATAGTGAAATACTTCTCTCTGCCAGTAGTGATGCACTCTTTGTCCAGTCCGGTTTGTTTCAAGATCCCCATGAGCGTTTCCCTCGAGGAGTTCTTGTAGATAGTTCCCAGGAAGTTACAGAGGAAGGGCCTTGTGGAGCTCACCATATGGGAGTTTGGCATGACCACAGGAAACTGCCTGTATCTGAACAGAGTGGGCATACAAGTCCACTTTTAAAATATGCTCCTCTCTGGTGCAATGCTTTGCCTAAAATGTACTATTATGTAGCCTACAATGGAAACACGAGTGAAAGAAGGGAAAAGTGGCCTCCCGGGTGTCGCATTGGTCTAGGGCACTGCAGGGCTAGCTGTGCCACCAGAGACTCTGGGTTCGCGCCCAGGCTCTGTCGCAGCCGGCCGCGACCGGGAGGTCCGTGGGGCGACGCACAATTGGCCTAGCGTCGTCCGGGTTAGGGTGGGCTTGGCAGGTAGGGATATCCTTGTCTCATTACGCACCAGCAACTCCTGTGGCGGGCCGGGCGCAGCGCACGCTAACCAAGGTCGCCAGGTGCACAGTGTTTCCTCCGACACATTGGTGCGGCTGGCTTCCGGGTTGGATGCGCGCTGTGTTAAGAAGCAGTGCGGCTTGGTTGGGTTGTGTTTCGGAGGACGCATGGCTTTCGACCTTCGTCTCTCCCGAGCCCGACTGGGAGTTGTAGCGATGAGACAAGATAGTAATTACTAACAATTGGATACCACGAAAGTGGGGACAAAAAGAGGGTAAAATAATATTTTAAAAGGGAAAAGTACATGGTGAGGGAAGAAAGACAAACAAGAAATGCAGAATTCTGAAACATGAGAAACAAACTCAGAGAAACCTTCAAACTAAATCAGGGCCTATATTAACAAACCATTTCAGAGTAGGAGTGCTGATCTAAGATCAGGTTCTCTTTCCATATAATTATGAACTCAAAGATAAAACTGCTCCTAGATCAGCACTCCTTCTCTGACACTTTATGAATAAGGGTTCAGATAACCTACGTGGCTACTCCGAGGGGCCACTGGAAGACATCCTTGTCGTTAACCCAGGGGCTGTCATAGACCAGGAAGAGCAGGTCCACAAAGCCCCCGTGTCTCCTCAGGTAGGGGCTGATCCAGTCATTGGTGCAGCGCTCGCTGCCCAGCAGAACCACAGCCACACGATTCACAGCGTGGAACTGCATCAAGGTCTGGACATGCTGCAGCCACCGGGTGGCGTAGGAGATCTTCTGCTGCTCCCGGCCATTCAGCACCAGAACCACACTGTCTGTGTCCAGAGGAACATGGCCTTGGATCACCGCTGGACCTGTGTAGAAACTATAGATAGACAGACAGAGAGAGAGATGGTGGGGTGGAGGGCTGTCAGAATAGCTGACATCAGCTAGATCATATGCATCTTATATTGTGATTGGAGTCTCATTTGTGATGCCTTACCTGAAATCTATCTTTCCCACTTGTATCTCCCCCTCTCTCCACTGTGCTTGTATGTCGGTGGGGTTGAGGGGACCTTCTAAAATATGTTCCCAAAGGTAAAGTCCTGATAGAAGAGAGAAGTTACTTCAGAGGGACAATATCCATAAGAATGTTTTTTACTCCATAATGTAACCTAACATTGTAAGAGGAAGCATCAAACAACAAAAAGATACCAAGCAATATTGTACAACTTATCACAGAAGATCCGTAAAAAGGCATTACCTATGGCCGCTTTCCCCCAGATTTGAACTTTGTATCTCTTGGGCCTGTTCTTGTCAATGCGCTCCTGGTATTGTCTGAAAGCCTCCCTCTGTTTGTGCAGAGCAGAAAGTGCATTAGCCTGCTCATCCTCCCAAGGGTTCCACACATCATCCCCAATGTAAGGAGCCACAACACCACCACCTGTAATCACCAAAACAACAGTACAATAACACTTATTGGAGCTAGCTAGTTAGTGGTTTTCAAATAGCCAATTTACATGACCAGTCCATAACCATGTGAGGGTATTCACGTGTTGACTGTATATTCTCATCTACAACATTGGACATGACCCGCAAACTATGGACAGTGAGTTTATTTTGTCAGATATGTAGCTAGCTAGGTAATTTACCTGAGGTTGCGACTGTAATTTTCTTCACCACTCTGTGGACACGGGTGATCACCTTCGTATTAAAAAATACATTGTATGCAGCATACAAGGAAAACACCACATACACGAAAACTATCAGGATGAATATTTTTCTGTGATGTTTTTTCATGTTTTCCTTCTCACGTTACCATTCTGCACTCGAGTATCAGTTAAAGTGACCAATCTCTGTACAGCTTGTTGTCTCGGAAACACTGAGAAAGCAATCAAAAGCGACTGTTTACAGTTCAAGGACCCAGCTCAAAGGCTGGCATAAGATTTGCCGGAGAAAAATGATTCCCCTTTTGGAATTAATCTACGTGAAGCATGTTCTTCTTATCGTCAAACAGAACCGATTTTTATTTTGATAAATAAAACGACTCGTGTGGCATAATTGACATTAAATACAAAACAAATTGCTTACAAAGATGTTATAAGAATTGAGACTGCGCGCTGAAACATAATCCCGGATGTTACCCAGGGCGTACCTAAGGCGGATCGAGCTGACAGTTAAGGCAAAGACAGAAACTGCTCTCCTTTATAAATCCACTATCACGCTCGTAGGCGATGTCATGGCGACGTTGGCTTGCGAAACTCATGCACAGAAACACGTAATCGGGTCTAACGGTCGACACACGCCAAACTGCGCATGTGCATTCCATCAAATCAAAGGCAATCCAATATAAAATAGTGTTTGACGAAAATGAAAAGGTGCAGTTGGAATGTCATCAAACACATGGAAACCATGTGTTTGATGTATTTGATAACATTCCACATATTCAGCTCCAGCCATTAATCCGAGCCCACCCTCCCCAATTAAGGTGCCACCAACCTCCTGTGGTTTCCATCCCAATTTTTTTATGTGAGTAAAGTCACACCATCCCCAGCAAAAAATCAAAACAGCTGTGATGGAAACAGGTATTTTCGGTACAATTTTATAAATACAGACAGATAATTTGTTCATTCGACATGGTGGGGTCTTCTTGTGTTGGTCAAATTAATAATGCGAGAAATGGTGGTGGAACGCCTTTATGCGCAAATATTGATATAATAACCATCATATCAAAGTAAATTTGGAGTCACGCGATGGTATGGTGTGTGTTCCTCCCGCTATGACTTGGGAAACCATGCAGTTTATTAGGCTACAGATTAAATACATGATAATGAATTTCACAGGGAGGTGAAAGTGCACAGGGGGTCTTGATGCTCCTTTCCAATAAATATTGAGGGTTTTATATTGGTGACATGATGATTGATGCTTGACTGCCTTTTGACAAATAAAAATATGCATAATAATCTCATCATGTAGACCAGGGGTGTCAAACACATACCACGGAGGGCCTAGTGCGTGCAGGTTTACTGTTTTCCCTTTCAATTAAACCCTAGGTGTGGGGAGTTCCTTACTAATTAGTGACCTTGATTAATCAATCAAGTACAAGGGAGCAGTGAAAACCCGCAGATGGACTTTTGAAGTGAAGAGTTTAGATTTTTGTAGCAAAGCACCGTTAAAAGGTGTCATCTCTGACGTTACGTTGGATGTGGAGGCCTCGTGGTTACGAGGAGCATACCAAGAGTAGTTGGAGCACACCGAATGAACCGTGTAGTGGATGGGGGAAAAGAAGAAAGCCTGTCAGTATTATTTCTGTTTGACGAAGAGTATCTCCCTTCACATGTCAAAGTGGGGATATGTTAAGATATGCGACGAAAGCTTTTGTGTTCAAGCCGTTTTGCCGAAATTGCTAAAGGTATGGACATGTATCAAGTGTGTGCCGAAGGAATGTTCTTGAAGAATCTGAGGGTGTACAATGTTGTAATTGTGATGGCAACCATGTTCTCAATTCCCCGGAGTGCCCGGGTTGGGATAAAAGAGTATGAAGTGGCAAGGGTCAGGGCTATACAGCAGGTCTCCTACACGGAGTGTCAGGGCTATACAGCAGGTCTCCTACACGGAGGGTCAGGGCTATACAGCAGGTCTCCTACACGGAGGGTCAGGGCTATACAGCAGGTCTCCTACACGGAGTGTCAGGGCTATACAGCAGGTCTCCTACACAGAGGGTCAGGGCTATACAGCAGGTCTCCTACACGGAGGGTCAGGGCTATACAGCAGGTCTCCTACACGGAGGGTCAGGGCTATACAGCAGGTCTCCTACACGGAGGGTCAGGCTATACAGCAGGTCTCCTACACGGAGGGTCAGGCTATACAGCAGGTCTCCTACACGGAGGGTCAGGGCTATACAGCAGTTCTCCTACACTGAGGGTCAGGGCTATACAGCAGGTCTACTACACGGAGGGTCATGGCTATACAGCAGGTCTACTACACGGAGGGTCAGGGCTATACAGCAGGTCTCCTACACGGAGGGTCAGGGCTATACAGCAGGTCTCCTACACGGAGGGTCAGGGCTATACAGCAGGTCTCCTACACGGAGGGTCAGGGCTTTACAGCAGGTCTCCTACACGGAGGGTCAGGGCTATACAGCAGGTCTCCTACACGGAGGGTCAGGGCTATACAGCAGGTCTCCTACACGGAGGGTCAGGGCTTTACAGCAGGTCTCCTACACGGAGGGTCAGGGCTATACAGCAGGTCTACTACACGGAGGGTCATGGCTATACAGCAGGTCTACTACACGGAGGGTCAGGGCTATACAGCAGGTCTCCTACACGGAGGGTCAAGGCTATACAGCAGGTCTCCTACACGGAGGGTCAGGGCTATACAGCAGGTCTACTACACAGAGGGTCAGGGCTATACAGCAGGTCTCCTACACGGAGGGTCAGGGCTATACAGCAGGTCTACTACACAGAGGGTCAGGGCTATACAGCAGGTCTACTACACGGAGGGTCAGGGCTATACAGCAGGTCTACTACACGGAGGGTCAGGGTATACAGCAGGTCTACTACACGGAGGGTCAGGGCTATACAGCAGGTCTACTACACGGAGGGTCAGGGCTATACAGCGGGTCTCCTACACGGAGGCACGGGAAATAATTGAATGAGTTTAGGGAGCTGAAGATATGGCGGTGGATGTTCCACAAACTGTGAAGATTGAGGACTGTTAAACAGTTGAGGGAAACTGATATGCTGATTGTGAAGAAGGTGGATATTATGTTTATTGTGAATGTGATTAATTGTACTGCACAAAAGAGAACAAAAAGAAAGAAAGAAACTGGACATAATAGAATCAACCAAATAATTGTGTTTACTATTTAGGTTGATATACAGCCAAAACAGTAGGTGGCGGCATGCACCGATAGTATTTGTTTGCGGCCCGCCATAATATCCAAGAAGTCCCTGTACAGTAGGTGGCGGCAATACACCAATAGGTGTAGTCTGCCATAAACTTAAAAGAAGAAGAAGAAACCTGCAGACGGCTGCAAGAGGCACAGGTCACAAAAGAAGGCGGTGAGGACAGCCGAGTTTGGGCCTCATCCCAAGGATGAAAAGGATGATTCTGGCCCAGTGGGGGAGAGAATTGCATTTTGGCTGATCCATATGTGGTGTCAGGTTGGGGGACTGTTTAGTTGGTGAGAGTAACTCAGAGTGGATTAGTGATGATTTGTGTTTCTTCAGTCCAGAGGGAGCAGGTGCTCCGGATCACGCGATTAGAGACAGGAAATGTGACTTGCTTTGCTCTCTGGAGTAGGGTGTCGTGGAGAGGAGTGAAAAAGGGGGATTAAGTGTTGAGGAGGATTAGTTGAAATTGAAGATTCCCAGTACCTGTCATTCTTGCTGTTTGGTGCGATGCAGATCCGGTGTCGAGTCTGGGGAA
The DNA here is from genome assembly GCF_013265735.2 of Oncorhynchus mykiss. NCBI lineage: Eukaryota > Metazoa > Chordata > Actinopteri > Salmoniformes > Salmonidae > Oncorhynchus > Oncorhynchus mykiss. Next base: position 42,122,721 of record NC_048565.1, on the reverse strand, counting down.
AAAGAGAAGACATTGTCTGTCCTGTTAAGTTTTGATGAAGTCTTGACACGGTCAAGTTAGGAAGTGTAAGTCATTTAAGGCAAATCATTCAAGAACACATTTATTTACAATGACAGTCTAGGAACAGTGGGTTCAGGGGCAGAACAACAGATTTTTACCTTGTCAGCTCAGGGATTTGATCTAGCAACCTTTTGGTTACTGGCCCAATGCTCTAACCACGAGGCTACCTGTTATCCTTGAGAGCTTTTGTTCTGAAAATACTACAGTGTTTCAGGTGTCAAGTTTATGGGCATGTTACAGCAGTGTGTAGGAGGGAGATTCCTAGATGTGAGAAGTTTGCAGGAGGGCATGAGTCGAAGGAATGTGTAGTATCGGTGGAGAAAGTTGTGTGTGTGTGTGTTAGCTATGGGATTGCCCATGGGGATGGAGATTGGAGGTGTCTTGAGAGAGAGAGAGGCAGGTTTAGGTTGCTAGGGTTAGAGTAGTACGGAAAGTGGTGTATGCCAAAGCAGTGAAGTGGGGGGTAGAGGAAGATGGGTACAGGGTGAGGGATACTGAGAGGATTCCTGTGGATCGGCAGAGACCAAGAGAGAGTGATTAGAAGAATATGTGCTTCAGTAAGGTGGGATTTTCAGCATTTATAGCCATGGTTGTCAATTGTACTGCAGAAATGGATCATAGGTCACAGAAAATAGAAGTTGTGGTGGCAGCGGCAGAGAAGTACTTGGGATTGCGAGGATTTATTGCAGAGCAGTTGTAGGGGGTGTTGATTAGTAGTGTTCTGTCCTCTCAGACCATCGGTCTGGAGTATAATTAGATCGGGTTAAATAGTGGACTAGTGTTTTATTTTTATTTTTTGGAGAGGGTAAATTGTTGGCGGGGAAATTTTCCTTTTCCACAATTTTGTATATTACTGTATCAATAATTTAATGTACGTAGGCTGTGAATGGCCTCACACACCAGTACAGTAGGTGGCGGTGTACGCACCCAAAAGTTGGATGCGATCCGCCAACCAAATCCTAAAGAAGAAACCCATAGACACTCGGCCAAAGATTTTTATAACTAAACCAAGATAAACCACAGCATGTCATTTCAAATGCGAACAAATGAGTCATAGAGCCAAGCACGAGCTAGCGAGGTCATATTGGTGCATTCTAGCTACATTTGCATATTTCCGTTAGGGATCGCCTACTCTGAAGTGTGCGTGTGCAATAACTCAATTTGCCTTTGCACACCTTCTAAACAACTCTGTTCGTAACAGATTGTAGTTTTGGGAACAGAAAGCTGAATTGAGGTCAATTGTTTAATTGATAAGAAAATTAGTAGAATGTCGGCCACAATCCATCTCGTTCCATCTTCTCCCACTGCCTGCCACTTCAAATCAAATGTATTTTGTCAAAAGCGCCAAATTTAACAGACCTTACTGTGAAATGCTTACTTACCTTAACCAACAATGCAGTTTTAAGAAAAATAAGTGTTAAGAAAATACTGACTAAATTATCTAAAGTAAAAAATTTTTTTTTAAAGAGTAACAATAAAATATCAATAACTAGGCTATATACAGGGGGCACTGGTACCGAGTCAATGTGCAGGGGTACAGGTTAGTCAGGGTAATTGAGGTAATTTGTACATGTAGTTTGATGGCTTGGAGGTAGAACGTGTTAGAACCCTTTTGGACCTAAACTTGACGATCCGGTACCGCTTGTCGGGCGGTAGCTAAGAGAACAGGCTATAACTAGGGTGACTGGAGTCTTTGGCAATTTTTAGGGCCTTCCTCTGACACCGATTGGTATAGAGGTTCTGGGTGGCAGGAAGCTTGGCCCAAGCGATGTACTGTCCCGTACACATTACCCTCTGTAGCGCCTTGCTGTCAGAGGCAGAGCAGTTGCCATTTCAGGCGGTGATGCATTCAGTCAGGATGCTCTCGAAGGTACAGCTGTATAACTTTTTGAGGATCTGAGGACCCACGCCAAATCTTTTCAGATTCCTGAGGGGGAAGAGGTGTTGTCATGCCCTATTCATGACTGTGTTGGTATGTTTGGACCATAGTAGGTCCTTAGTCATGTGGACACCAACAAACTTTAAGCTCTTGACCGTCTCCACTACACCCCCGTTGCCATGAACGGGGGTGTGCTTGGCCCTTTTCCTTTAGTCCCCAATCAGCTCTTTTGTCTTGCTTGCATTGAGGGAGAGATTGTTGTCCTGGCACCACACTGTCACGTCTCTGACCTCCTCCCTATAGGCTGTCTCATCGTTGTTGGTGATCAGGCCTACCACCGTTGTGTTGTCAGCAAACTTAATGATGGTGTTGGAGTCGCGCTTGGCCACGCAGTCATGGGTGAACAGGGAGTACAGGGGGGGATTAAGCATGCACCCCTGAGGGGCCCCCGTGTTGAGGATCAGCGTGGCATATGTGTTGTTCCCTACTTTTACCACCTGGGTGTGGCCCGTCAGGAAGTCCAGGATCCAGTTGCAGAGGGAGATGTTTAGTCCCAGGGTCCTTAGCTTATTGATGTGCTTTGAGGGCACTATGGTGTTGAACGCTGAGCTCTAGTCAATGAACAACATTCTCACATAGGTGTTCCTTTTATCCAGGTAAGAAATGGCAGTGTGGAGTGCAATAGAGATTGTGTCATCTGTGGATCTGTTGGGGCGGTATGCGAATTGGAGTGGCTCTAGTGTTTCTGGAGTGATGGTGTTGATGTGACCCATGACCAGCCTTTCAAAGTACTTCATGGCTACAGATGTGTGTGCACGGGTCGGAAGTCATTTAGGCAGGTTACCTTGGTGTTCTTGGGCACAAGGACTATGGTGGTCTGCTTGAAACATGTAGGTATTACAGACTTGGTCAGGGACAGTTTGAAATTGTCAGTGAAGACACTTGCCAGTTGGACAGTGCATGCTCTGAGTACACGTCCGTCTGGCCATACGGCCTTGTGAATGTTGATCTGTTTAAATGTCTTACTCACATCGGCTACTGAGAGCAGGATCATGCAGTCGTCCGGAACAGCTGGTGCTCTCATGCATGCTTCAGTGTTGCTTGCCTCGAAGTGCGCATATAGAAGTCATTTAGCTCGTCTGGTAGACTTGTGTCACTGGGCAACTCGCGACTGGGCTTCCCTTTGTAGTCCGTAATAGTTTGCAAGCCCTGCCACATCTGACGAGTGTCAGAGCCAGTATAGTAGAATTTAATCTTAGTCCTGTATTGAAGCTTTGCCTGTTTGATGGTTCGTCGGAGGGCATAACATAGCGGGATTTCTTATAAGCGTCTAAGTTAGAGTCCCACTCCTTGAAAGCGGCAGCTCTACCCTTGCTCAGTGTGGGTGTTGCCTGTAATCCAAGGCTTCTGGTTGGGGTATGTACGTATGGTTACTGTGGGGACGATGTCGATGCACTTATTGATGAAGCCGGTGACTGATGTGATATACTCCTCAATACTATCGGATGAAACCTGGAACATATTCCAGTCTGTGCTAGCAAAATAGTCCTGTAGCTTAGCACCTGCATCATCTGACCACTTCATTATTGAGCGACTCACTGGTACTTCCTGTTTTAGTTTTATACATGTGGTGAAAGATCTATCTGTGACTCGGCCCTAAGTTTGACATTTGATGTACACACTGTATCTGCAAGCTCTTGTCTAGAGCTCAATTGCCAAGACGAGTAGAAACATTTACTACTTAACGCAGTTGTGACAAAACTATGAGTGGAGTTGAAAATGCAATGGAAACACATTGATCTTGAGATTTGTATTCGATACATGAAAACTTAAGCGCTTTTTCTGGTGGTGGGGCAGCCAGTGGAAAATACGGAGCTTAGGGGTTGGCAATGTTCTCTAATTGCGCCGTGATTGGCTGTCACTCACAGGGACAGTATGTCACCGCAAAATCTACGGGGAGAGCTCGAAAATTCAAGCCCCTTGGGTACTGCCACAGAATTACATTAAAAGTGCCCATCCATGAGCACGTGATGTGGCGGAGTTGAGCAGACGTCTACAAACCAAGCTCTTCAAAGTTATTCCATTATTACATAAACAACAACGTTGAAACGATATTCTAACATCGGCTGATAAATTGTCAAGTACTTACCTTTCCAAAGAGCCATGGACCTCCGACCGAGAGGCAAGAAGGATGACCAAAACGTTGTTGATTCCCAAGATAACGATAATGCTACAGCTAGCAAGATTAGCATTAGCCCTCATACCTCAGACAACAGTTCCAGACTGTTGCTCTCAGCAGGCTCGCAATGCTTGCTACTCTCCTCCAGGAAATTCAGGATGGTAAAAGGTCTTTCTCTAAAAATTGACAAGAAATCGTCTGAACTCCATTCTTTCTTTGACGGCCAGAAAACCTCCACAAATTATCTCCTTTTGACAACGACTGAAGCTGAGTTGCGCATTAGCACAGTTGAAGATACCATCGCTCGACATGACAAGGTCTTGATACAACTGCACAAGGACAATGCCTTCCTCAATAACAAGGTAGACCAGATGGAGAACCTGAACAGACATAGCAATATCCGTGTGGTGGGATTGAAAGAGGACAGTGAGGGTCGTGACCCGGTCCGTTTCTTCACTCAATGGATCCCGGATGTCCTAGGCATAATCAACTTCACCAAGCCGTTGGAAATCGAACGCGCCCACAGAACATCAGCACCGAAACCCCACCCAGATGTGCCCCTCCGTTTCCAGGACAGAGAGAAGATACTGCAACTCGTAAGACCCAAAGGGGACATCACCATCGATGGCAAGAGGGTCAGCCTTTTCCCGGATATGAGCGCGGATCTCGCCAGACGTCGCAAGCAGTTCAGACCTGCCGCCAAAGCACTGAAGGAGAAGAACATCACCGGCTACCTCATCCACCCTGCGCAGATGAAAGTTCAGTACAAAGGCCGAAGCCATCTCGTCAACACACCGGAAAAGTGTTCACTTTTCTCAAAGAACTGAACCGCGTCTGAACCAGGATGGTCTCTCTGGGGGATAAGATGCAGTTTGATGTTTTCTCTTATCCGTTCTGACCTGGGACTGAACTGCTGATAACTTCTTGGAATTTGGATCTGTTTAACCCGCTATCCGGTTGCTAAAATTGATTTGTACATTTTCAACTAACCATTTTTTCCCCCGGGTGAGTTCTATTACATTTACAAGAGAGTATATTTTGGTTTAGTCAATATCCACTGGGTGAAGCAAATTAGTGGTCTTAGGCCCACTGATTTCCCCCCCATTTATGTTTCTCTTCTCCTGAAAAGAGACTCAAGCAGCCCTTACTGTGGGCAGTAAATATTCAGCCATAAATGTCTATTTACAACGTTTGTTTTCAACTTAAGAGAGCTCGCAGGTTTAAGTTTACGCCAAGGTTTAGCTAGTAAGAGCAAGATGGAAAGCGAGTAACAATGTATTTCTACAAGTGTATTCATGTTTGTTTGTTGGGATTGTGGTTTTAGTCTGACAATCGGGGTGGGTGGGGTTTCTGTTTTTTTTCTTCTTTTGTTTCCTTCCTAAAAAGACACATAGGTCACTTCAGTGTTCAAACTACAGTTGAAACATTTCCTGACTATTTACATATGAGAGATTTCCATTCGGTTATATATTTGAAACCCAACCTATACTTAATCCACTAAAATATGTCACATTCAACGTAAAAGGTCTTAACAGCCCGATTAAGAGGAAAAGAGTTTATACATACCGTAAGATATTAAAGGCTGACATTGTGTTTTTACAAGAAACACATCTTACAGCCAGTGAACACAAGACATTGAAGAGTGAATGGGTAGGACAAGTTTTTGAGTCCTCTTTTAACTCCAAAGCAAGAGGAACTGCAATTTTGATAAGTAGACACATCCCCTTCTGCGTCAACAACACCATCTCTGATCCCTCTGGCAGGTTTGTTTTGGTGCAGGGGCATATGTTTTCAGAGTCTTGGACCCTATTGAATATTTATGCTCCTAACTTCGATGACCATATGTTTATTCAGAATGTCTTCCTTCAGGTCGCTCAAGCACCACCAGGCTGGCTACTGGTTGGAGGAGATTTTAGTTTTTGTTTAGATACAGTTCTTGATAGGTCCTCTGATAAACCCTCCCTTCTTACCAAAGCCGGCAAGCTCACCATGTCATTCATGAAAGATCTTAATTTGCTAGACATCTGGAGACAGTTGCACCCACAGGATAGGGCCTACTCTTTTTATTCAAACCCACACAACACACACACACACACGCATAGATAACTTTTTACTATCGACCCAACTGTTTCATAGAGTGGTAGAGTATCTCCCCAGATTGCTTAGTGACCATTCTCCTCTGGTATTATCAATCTCCATTCCTACCAAGGAAAATGGAGCAGAAAGATGGAGACTGAATTCTACACTCCTGAAGCAACCTGAATTTTGTGCATTCATCAAAGTGCAGATCAATATTTTTACTTTGACAAACAAACCCTCTGCTCCTGACACTTTCATTCTTTGGGACACATTGAAAGTCTATCTGAGGGGACAGATCATTTCCTATACTAAAGGGTTGAACAGAAAACACGGTGCGGAACTGAATGTCCTTGAATCTGAAATCTCTGAGCTAGAGAAAACCTACCAAAGAGGCCCGACTAAAGATCTATACAGGCTTTTGGTAAATAAAAAACTGAAATATAATACTCTGAACACTTATCAAGCTGAGAGGGCCATCACTAAATCAAAACAGCATTACTACGAGCTTGGAGAGAAAGCACACAAAGTATTGGAATTGCAACTGAAAGTAAGAGGACAATTAATGCTATAGAAACTCTTACTAATGATATCTTTCGACTCTACTGAAATGAATGATACTTTTAAGAAATACTACGAAGACCTCTACACTTCCCAATCAAGCGATGATCTATGAGAGATTGATTCCTTTCTCTCCTCTCTCAACCTCCCATGCCTGTCAGAGGAAGACACAGAGCGCCTGAGTGAACAGTTCTCAGTTCCTGAATTGTTGGAGGCCATTAAATCCTTACCTTCTAAAAAACTTTCCTTGGGAAGATGGCTTCCCTCCAGAGGTCTATAACGAATTTAGGGAGCTGTTGGTCCCCTACCTATGGAGGTACTTAAAAAAGTATTTCCAGAGTCTTTCTCTCAAGCAGTGATTACTATAATCCACAAGAAAGGGAAAAACCCGCTAAAGTGCACCTCCTATAGACCAATCTCTCTCAACACAGATTGGAAACTGGTCACCAAGATGCTATCTAAGAGACTGGAGTCATGTCTTCCCCTGTTGGTCAACCCAGATCAGACTGGCTTCATAATTAATAGATTGTCCTCCAATAATCTCTGAAGGTTCTTTAATATAATGCACCTCGCTAACAAAAAACAAATACCCAGTGTCACAATCTCCCTCGACACTGAAAAGGCCTTTGATAGGGTTGAATGGCCATACCTCTTTCGCGTCTTGGAAAAGTTTGGTTTAGGTACCGTGTTTGTAAATTTGATAAAATCACTCTACAAATCTCCTAAAGATAGGATTGCTACCAGTGGGATTACTTCCTCCTCTTTCCCTCTATAGGGGGAACAGACAAGGTTGCCCAATTAGCCCCAACCTCTTTGCCCTCGTCATTTTGGCTGAGGCTATTAGAACATGCCCTGACATACATGGCTTTGAGGTGGGCCCCCATACCCATAAATTATCACTCTTTGCGGACGACCTTGTCTTATTTCTAACAAACACAGAACATTCCCTCTCTCACTTGCAGATCATACTACAGTGTTATAGTTCTTTCTCTGGATTTAAGGTCAATTTTGATAAAAGCGAAATCTTACCGTTGTCTGTCTTTGACCACCATACCATCAAGCACAAGTCTGCACAGTCTATGTTTCTGGCTCAGAGGTTTGAAAATGGTCCCTCTCCCTCATGGTTGAACATTGAAAAGTTTGAGGTAAATGATGACACTGGGGCAGAATTGTTTTACAAATGGGACAGAAAATCTATAAAAACCATCACAGACAACCCTTTAATCATACATTCTGTCCTGGCATGGCGCAAACGGCATAAGCTGTTCGGACGAGGGGGATTCCTTTCCCCTAAAACCCAGAATAGTAACTTTAGACCATGGTCTGATAAGGGGATCACTCTTCTGGAACATTGTTATGAGGAGGGAGTTCTTATGTCTTTTAATCAGCTGAAACAGAAATACCATTGCCTAACAGGGACTTCTTTAGCTACGAACAACTAAGAAACTTTAATAGGGTACTCTGAAGGGACAATGGAACCTACCTAAGATGTCACCTATTGAACAACTCTGCCACGCAGACCAACCACTGTTCAAGACCATTTCCCGTGTTTACGATGCTCTTATGTCAGGACTAACACTGCCTGAGTTAGATAGACCCCGACTTAGATGAGAAAAAGATCTGGGTATTGATCTTGATGAGGGTCTATGGAGTGACCTATGCAGGGATGGTGTTACATCCACATTGAACTCCAGAAACAGACTGAACCAGTTTAATTTCCTCCATCAGCTTTATATCAGCCCATCTAGACTGCACAAATTCAACCCTGATATCTACTCCCTATGTTTTAGATGTGGCTCAGATGAAGGAACATTCCTCCATTCCACTTGGCAGTGTTCAAAACTACACGGTTTCTGGCAGGGGGTATGCAATACCATATCCTCAATTCACGGGGTTGCATTTCCTTTAGACCCAGAGGTCTGGCTACTGGGCAACTTTACTAACTCCAATCTTAGGCAAAGTCATACTATAAAGCTAACATAAATATTGCTAGTGATTGCCAAGAAATGTATTGCCTTGAAATGGAAATCGGATTCCCCCCTGCCAGTTGCAATGTGGCTAACGGAAGTTAATAGTTGTATCCCACTGGAGAAAATAACTTACTAATTGAGGAAGAAATTGAGACATTTTACAGAATTTGGCAACCTTTTGACTATATGGAGAATCTCCCCTCATATCACATTGATTGAATCTCTATATAATCCTCACAATGTTTCACACGTAATGTATAATATGTAGCTTACCATATGATCCAATATCTTATTATTTTTTATTTTACTCTTTATTATGACTTATTTATTGTATGTTTGTATATGTAATTATTTTATTTTTTTGTTACGCTCGTCTGTTGCTGTCACATTGTTGTCTAATATCTTTTCACTTTTGTATTGAATGTTCTTAATTGGAAAATGCAAAAAAACCTTTTTTTTTATTTTTAAAGTGCCCATCCATGAAGGCTTAAGGTTATTGGCCACAGATAAAATGACGTCAAATCACATCTACCATAGTTTTGACTGGACTGATCATGTCAATATCATACCTTCAAAATCTTAGCTAGCAAGCTAGACAAAGCAATCACTACCCTGCTATTCAGTGGAGTGGGTGTGTGGTCCAAGTCTGGGTTTAAGGATCTCTTTTTCCAAGCTTAAAGTTAAAAACATTCACATGCAACACCATGGGCCAGAAAATATTGAATACATTGGCCATGCTGTCAATCCAGCATGACTTCTGCTGCATTCAAAACAACTGGAAACTCTGAACTGGGAAATCTCAGACTTCAGTGAGTTCAAGACAACTGGGAACAAGCTCCGACTGGGAAAATACGTTTTGAACGGTCATCCAACTTGGAATTCCAAGTCAGGATCTCAGGCCTCTTTCTAGAGCTCCAACCTGAAGATCACTGACATCATGACTCAACCTTGTTTTTTTTTCTGAGTTCCCAGTTGTCTTGAAAGCACCATAAATCCAGAAAATACCAGACTTTGATGACAAAATTTGCCCACAAGAAGGACCACCATGCCACCTTCCTGTTCAAGTGAGAACAACAGGATGAGTCCAAAAGTGTCTTGTATGCTGCTGCATAAATTATGTAATATGCCAGGGAGATTTGTATACTCTAGCTAAGAAAGTAACACTAAGTGTATGTTTTGTAGTAGGCCTTTAAGTAGCCCATGTGCCTCACCCTAATAATTTGGTTCCTTTCCCCCTCATAACTTAGCCTACTGTTCTGACTTGGTGGTGCACATGTAGCCTATAGCCTGTTTTAGAGAAATGCAATCATTGAATATTGTAAGAGCTTTCATTGTCTGCTTATATGCCCCCTTTATTTATCCTACGGTTCTGACTTGGTGTAAGGGGAGAATACTGTAAGAACGGCTCATGTTCTGAATTCTTTCACTGTACATTTCAAAAGTGCTGAACAAATAGTTATATTGACTATGTTTGTCCTAGATCCATCATTAATGTCTTAATTGAAATTATGGATTGCCTCATCCACTCGTCGTCCCCTTTATGCCATAGTTGCTAGATCTCAATTGTCAGTAGAAACCACATTTGTTTAAGCAAGTCAGCCATATCATCTGTTTTTTTAAGGCAGTAAATGAGGCTGAATTAACTGTTTCGCTGCCAGACAAGGCTCCACTGATACCACTACTACACCTGGCTAAGGATTCACTCCATTGTGCTAAAAAGAAGGCTCTGCTGCTAGGACAGCTTTATGTAGGCCCTAACAGTTTGTGAGCACCGTTTGTCACCATTATAGTGCAATTCATGTATTGCTTAGTATTTTGTTTGTGCAGTGGTTTTGCTGGTATGCATCTAAAAACATACAGTATATATATATATTTTTTTTTTTTTACCTGAATTAGGGTCAGACTAGTTACCATAATTTTCTCACATTGCCATTGACAGTTTTTTCTATTGTCTCTTTTTGGTCCATTTAATTCAAAAATAAATTGTTATGGTTAAAAATGTTCATGTTTTACTGTGTTGTGACATTGTGACATTAATAAAAACAAGAATCAACAGAAGTTCATTTGTAGTTCTAAACATATTTAGGGTGTTTTTACTCACTTATTGTCTCTCCCTCGACGTTATTCCTCTCTCCTATAGCGTCCATCACAATTACATGCACATGGCCAATTATGCAAATTAGCTTACAACGTCATTTAGCGACTTTTAACGACTTTTAGGACAGCCAATAGCTACTTTTCTTACTGAGGAGTTGGCAACACTGTGTGAAGGGAGATTCACTGCTGAAATTCAGCTCAAAGAAATTGTTATGTGTGAAGGGAGATTCACTGCTGAAATTCAGCTCAAAGACAGCGCCCGCTATTCCAGTTTGTGTCAGTGGTAAAGTCACAAAATTGCATTTCGCTAGCTAGTTGCTGATGTTGGGCTTACTTTACTTGAGCATTGTAGAGAGTAATTTTTTACCTGCCTCAATGTCAGTGACATGATCTATCTATGACTCATTTTTGGTTTGGGATTTGGTTGATTTAAGTCTCAACCAGATTGTTTTAGTACTTTACTCCTTGGCTTTAGTTTGTTATGGTTGTCTGGTCAACTTCATGTTTTGTGATCAAGAATGGCACCCTTGATCAGACAGACAAGGTCATTGCATCAATGCTACGTATAATACATTTATTTGTATTTATTTATTTAACCTTTATTTAACTTGGGAAGTCAGTTAAGAACAAATTCATATTTACAATGGCAGCCTACCAAAAGGCCTCCTGCGGAGACGGGGGCTAGGATTAAAAATATAGGAAAAAACACACATCACGACAAGGGAGACAAAACAACACTACATAAAGAGAGACCTAAGACAACAACACAGCATGGCAGCAACACATGACAACATGGTAGATTCCGCAGTCAAACTTTTTTCATAATGTAATCCAAAATTTTTACTGGATATGTGTGCAACAAAATTTAAACATTCACCTTTTGCTACTATTTCTGTAAATACTACGCATACAATTTCCACTGAAAAGGTTACAAACACATTTACTTGAAGAACAGTGCAGAATATGCAAACAGTCATTCTTGTTCTTCAAGTAAACGTTTTTGTAAAATTTTCTGTGGAAATTGTTATAAATCCAATTTATGCATCAAATTGTATAGTCATTGTGCATAGTTTCACTTTGCAATCATTGGTGTTTGTTTGGTGTACATTTTAAAGTGAAACAGTCTTTTACAGTCTTTTACTGTGGAATTGCCCACAAAGAACCTGTCTAATAACTTGAACCATTTTCTTAAATTGTGAACATAATGTTGTTGCTATTTTACATTTTATATGTCTCATATGCAGCCCCTGGTGGAATTCGCATGGCCCACACCAGTGGAAGCTGGTGGGAGAAGCTATTGTAATGGCTGGAATGGAATAAATGGAACTGAGTCAAAGATGTGGTTTCCAAATCTTTGATGTTTTATACTGTTCCATTAAATATATTCCAGCCATTACAATGAACCTGTCCTCCTATAGCTCCTCCCACCAGCCTCCACTGGCCCACACCAACCTCAAGGTCCCAGTCTTCTCAGATTACAGTCATCTTGAGTTACCGGACCCCAAGAAGTCCACCCAGGAGAGCAGTGAGTCCAGGAAAATGTCAGGGAACTCATAACACACTACTACTGCTCCTGCCACAGCTCCCACTATGATGCCTCGGGGAGGATTAGGAATGGACCTGCGCGCCTCAAGCTGGAGGTGTCCTATAACGAGTTCCCGGGCGACGACACAGTTGTTGTGGGATATAAGTTGGAGCTCCATTCCCTCCCTCTCTAGTACACTATGTATACAGACGTATGTGGACACCTCTTCAAATTAGTGGATTTGGCTATTTCAGCCACCCCCGTTGCTGACAGGTGTATAAAATCTAGCACACAGCCATGCAATCTCCATAGACAAACGTTTACAGAAGAATGGCCTTACTGAAGAGCTCAGTGACTTTCAACATGGCACCGTCATAGGATGCCTGCTTTCCAACACGTCAGTAAAATTTCTGCCCTGCTAGAGCTGCCCCGGTCAACTGTAAGTTGGCTCAGATGCGAAGTGGTAGGCCGCACAGGCTCGCAGAACGGGACCGCCGAGTGCTGAAGCGTGTAAAAATGGTCTGTCCTCAGTTGCAACACTCACTACCCAGTTCCAAACTGCCTCTGGAAGCAACGTCAGCACAAGAACTGTTCGTCGGGAGCTTCATGAAATGGGTTTCCATGGCCGTGCAGCCACACACAAGCCTAAGATGACCATGTGCAATGCCAGCTCCATATTAATGCCCATGATTTTGGAATGAGATGTTCGGTGAGCAGGTGTCCACATACCTTGTCATGTAGTGTATGTTTTTAAAGATGGGTCTGGCTGAGAACTCTTAGGTGAAAAAGAAAGGTTACTCTACTTTTTTGTTTGCCAAAAGCAAAAAAGTGATTTGAAAATGTATAAGTCCATTACAGTTGACATACTTTCTATATAGTTTGTTTAAGAATGGCCAGGAGTGTTTCTTTCCCCCAAAATAATAATGTATGTGTATATACTTTACACTGAACAACAATATAAATGCAACATGTAAAGTGCTGGTCCCATGTTTCATGGCTGAAATAAAATATCCCAGAAAATTGTCACATGCTTTAAAACCTTATTTCTCAAATGTTGTGCAAAATTGGTTTACATCCCTGTTAGTGAGCACAATAAAAGGCCACTCTAAGAAGTGTCTCAAGTTGAGATAGCGTGCAATTGCCATACTGACTGCAGGAATGTCCTCCAATACGTCCAACTGGCATCACAACCGCAGACCACGTGTATGGCGTCATGTGGGCGAGCAGTTTACTGATGTCAACATTGTAAACAGAGTGCCCCATAGTGGCGGTGGGGTTATCGTATTGCCAGGCGTAAGCTACGGACAGCGAACACAATTGCATTTTATCAGTGGCAATTTGAATGCACCGTGACGAGATCCTAAGGACAATTGTGAGGCGCATTTCTTTTTTGGTATCTGTGAGCAACAGATGCATATCTGTATTCCCAGTCATGTGTCCTGTGTGACTCAGTTGGTAGAGCATGGTGCTTGCAACGCCAGGGTTGTGGGTTTGTTTCCCACGGGGGACCAGTACGAAAATGTATGCACTCACTACTGTAAGTCGTTCTGGAGAAGTGTCATTTAACATTTTTTTAAATCCATAGATTAGGGCCTAATGAATTTATTTCAATTGACCGATTTCCTCATATGAACTGTTGCGTTTTATATTTTTGTTCAGTATATTATTTTTACTCAAACCTCCCCCATGTCAGATTGAATAGCCTCGCGGGCCGGATCCGTATGTTGCCCACCCCTGCTCTATAATCATTGATAATATTACAATCATCAACACATTTCAGATGGGTGTGAATCCCAGTGTATCAGCATGTGAATGTCAGTTTGTCAACATTTCACTCATTTAAATGATCTTGATCTTTGGCACCGAATGCATAAAAAGACTCCGGTCTGAGTATGATTGACCAAACCCTCAAGAAGTGTTAGGCGGTCTAACTTAGGCCCCTATATTCTCGCTGGTTAAACTTGCAGAGCACACCAGTCTATGAGAAACAACATACTTGATAAGTGCCAGCTTTCACAGATGTATATAATTGACATCCAGGAGTACAGAATTGAAAGGATTAAAAGGTTGTATTTCTTTTCACACAATTTTTAGCTCAGGTAGTCAATACATAGTCACACAAACCCTTGAAATAATTAGCCACAACTCATTTCATGCACTTTCAATCAGTGGCTCCTTCCCTTCTCACAGACCATGGAGGTTTTCATCCTTGAGTGTACAGCCCCACTTTTAATAAATAATGTATTGTCCTTTGACATTGTGCAAAATGTCATACCAGCATCATTTCCATTTTCCTTTGAAAACCCTAAAGAGATGTGCTCTCTGATAGAGGCCTTGTCAGTCTACATAGTGCACCTCTGCCTGGAGCTCTTTGGTCACATAGCCCAGGAGGGCAGCGGTCACCTGCTGCTGTAGGGTAGCATTGCCCATGACCAGGGCAGTCAGCTGGGCCATGTCAGTCCACTGGACCTCGCCCATGATGGCCATGATGTCATCGTAGAGCTTCTGCTGCTGCACCGGGGTCAGTTCCATGATGATCTGAGGCAGCGGCTTGAACTGTCCACTGGTCATCCAGCATCCCAGTAGGCCACCGACCGCACCCCCTGACAGAGATAATGAGGAAGAGGCAATGATGATGAGGTAAGGATGTATGTCTGAAATCAATCA
The DNA here is from genome assembly GCF_013265735.2 of Oncorhynchus mykiss. NCBI lineage: Eukaryota > Metazoa > Chordata > Actinopteri > Salmoniformes > Salmonidae > Oncorhynchus > Oncorhynchus mykiss. Next base: position 42,107,707 of record NC_048565.1, on the reverse strand, counting down.
TCAATTTCCTTGGAAACATTGTTAACACTGTTTAAAATGTGTTACAGACTATGAGCCATTTTTATGCATTTTTCTGTGTATGGACCTCTTATGTGTGATCTCAACCCTGCACACAACATTATCAATTCAAATGTTTATTGGTCATATACACATGGTTAGCAGAAGTTGCTAAGTGTAGCTAAATGCGAGTGTAGCTAAATGCTTGTGCTTCTAGTTCTAGTTAGTGCAGTAAAATCTAACAAGTATTCAAACAATTTCCCAACAACTACATAATACACAAATCTAGAGGGTTGAATGAGAATATATACATATAAAAACAGCTGAAGTCGGAAGTTTACATACTTTTGTTGCAGTCATTAAAACTCATTTTTCAACCACTCCACAAATTTCTTGTTAACAAACTATAGTTTTGGTAAGTCGGTTAGGACATCTACTTTGTGCATGAAGTAATTTTTCCAACAATTGTTTACAGACAGATTATTTCACTGCCGTCGGTAGCAGCAAGAGGGGGCTACAACAGACTTCTTCCGTCGTGACATCCCTCTAAGGCCCTTCTGCTAGCTTGCTAGCCCCGGCCGCTAGCTGTCTGAATCGCCGTGTCTCCAGCCCGCCGAGCTACTCACTGGACCCCTATGATCACTCGGCTACACATGCCTCTCCCTAATGTCAATATGCCTTGTCCATTGCTGTTTTGGTTAGTGATTATTTCCTAATTTCACTGTAGAGCCTTTAGCCCTGCTCAATACGCCTTAGCTAACCCTTTAGTTACACCTCCAGTTACACCTCCAACACATGCGGTGACCTCACCTGGTTTAAATTATGTTTCTAGAGACAATATCTCTCATCGTCACTCAATGCATAGGTTTACCTCCACTGTATTCACATCATACCATACCTTTGTCTGTACATTATGCCTTGAATCTATTCTACCGTGCCCAGAAACCTGCTCCTTTTACTCTCTGTTCCGAACGTACAAGACGACCAGTTCTTATAGCCTTTAGACGTACCCTTATCCTATTCCTCCTCTGTTCCTCTGGTGATGTAGAGGTTAATCCCTGCAGTGCCTAGCTCCACTCCCATTCCCCATTTGCTCTCATTTGTTGACTTCTGTAACCGTAAAAGCCTTGGTTTCATGTTTGTTAAAATTAGAAGCCTCCTCCCTAAGTTTGTTTTATTCACTGCTTGAGCACACTCTGCCAACCAGGATGTCATAGCCGTGTCTGAATCCTGGCTTAGGAAGACCACCAAAAACCCTGAAATTTCCATCCCTAATTATAACATTTCCCGACAAGTTAGAACTGCCAAAGGGGGCGGAGTTGCAATCTACTGCAGAGATAGCCTGCAGAGTTCTGTCATACTATCCAGGTCTGGGCCCAAACAATTTAAAGCTTCTACTTTTAAAAATCCACCTTTCCAGAAACAAGTCTATCACCGTTGCCACTTGCTATAGACCGCATTCTGCCCCCAGCTGTGCCCTGGACACCATATGTGAACTGATGGCCCTGCATCTATATTCAGAGCTCATACTGTTAGGTGACCTAAACTGGGACATGCTTAACACCCCGGCCATCCTACAATCTAAGCTAGATGCCCTCAATCTCACACAAATTATCAATGAACCTACCAGGTACAACCCCAAATCTGTAAACACGGGAACCCTCATAGATGTCATCCTAAACAACCTGCTCTCCAAATACACCTCTGCTGTCTTCAACAGGGATCTTAGCGATCACTGCCTCATTGCCTGCATCCGTAATGGGTCTGCGGTCAAACGACCACCCCTCATCACTGTCAAACGCTCGCTAAATCACTTCAGCGAGCAGGCCTTTCTAATCGACTTGGCCCAGTTATCCTGGTAGGATATTGACCTCATTCCATCAGTAGAGGATGCCTGGTTAATCTTAAAGTGCTTTCCTCATGCATCACATCATTCAGTACAATTTTAAGGAATGGGAACCTAGATAACTTCCAGGACCTAAGTTTAAAAAAAACATGGCTTGGATAAACAAGATTTTTACAGATTCCTACAAGTTCGACACTATTTCTTAAGGGAGAGAAAAGTGACTGACCCTCGAGCACCTCCAAAATTAATCCAAGTATTCACTAACGCATACAACTTGGGGAGTAACAAAAAAACTATTTCAAATCTCTACTTGGGTATTCAATCCTCAAAGAAACATTCTAGAAACTATATTAAAAAGAAATGGGAAGAGGAACTTAACATTTAAATAACTGATGAAACATGGTTGAACATATTAGAGACTCAACAAAGCTCCACCAACTCAAGGTCATGGAGAGAATTCTGTTGGAAGAATGTTATACGTTTCTTCATAACACCTAAACTGAAATAAAAAAAGACTGGCTCACTACACGCTTGTTGGAGAGAATGCGGTCTATTGAGGGTGGACCACTCTCATATCTTTTGGACTTGCCCCACAATCGGACCCACAACTTACTGGGGAGAAATAAGATCTAACATTGGAAAAATAATGGGATTTGACATAGAACAAACATTAATTTATTTGTACATGGGTGAAATACCTGATAACTTACACAATAGAGAAAAGTACCTCTTGAAGGTCCTACTGGCAGCCAGTAAAAAGGCTATCACTAGGAAATGGCTACAAAAAGACCCTCCCACAGTGACACAATGGATAGACATTATAGAAGAAATACACCACTTGGAGCGTATGACCTTTGCTTTAAGAACTCAACAGGAGAGAGGTCAAGAATACTGGGAAAAATGGGTTTCATACTTGGAAAAGGTCAAATTCAAAGATGTCAACGTAACTAATATGATGAGGAAGGTATGAAGTGCACTGTAACTGCCAGATCTTTTTTTTATTTTTTTTTATTTGAATTTATTTGTAATTTCTTTGTGTTCCTACAATAAAAACTAAGTATATATTTTTTATGTGCTTTCCTCACCATTTTAAATAAGCATGCCACATTCAAAAAATTCAGAACCAGGAACAGATATAGCCCTTGGTTCACTCCAGACCTGACTGCCCTTGACCAGCACAAAAACATCCTGTGGTGTACTGCATTAGCATTGAATATGCAACTTTTCAGGGAAGTTAGGAACCAATATACACAGTCAGTTAGGAAAACAAAGGCTAGTTTTTTCAAACAGAAATTTGCATCCTGTAGCACAAACTTCAAAAAGTTCTGGGACACTAAAGTCCATGGAGAATAAGAGCACCTCCTCCCAGCTGCCCATTGCACTGAGGCTAGGAAACACTGTCACCACCTATAAATCCACGATAATTGAGAATTTCAACACGGATTTTTCTACGGCTGGCCATGCTTTCCACCTGGCTACCCCTACCCCCGGTCAACAGCCCTGCACCCCCCACAGCATCATGCCCAGGCGTCCCCCATTTCTCCTTCACCCAAATCCAGATAGCTGATGTTCTGAAAGAGCTACAAAATCTGGACCCCTACAAATCAGCCGGGCTAGACAATCTGGACCCTCTCTAAAATTATCAGCCAAAATTGTTGCAACCCCCATTACTAGTCTTTCTTTTTTTTCACAACTTCTTATTTTCAATGACGGCCTAGGAACAGTGGGTTAACTGTCTTGTTCAGGGGCAGAACGGCAGATTTGTCTGAGATCCCCAAAGATTGGAAAGCGGCCACGGTCATCCCCCTCTTCAAAGGCGGAGACACTCTAGACCCAAACTGATACAGACCTATATCCATCCTGCCTTGCCTTTCTAAGGTCTTCAAAAGCCAAGTCAACAAACAAATCACCGACCATTTCGAATCTGGTTTTCGAGCTGGTCATGGGTGCACCTCAGCCACACAAAGTCCTAAACGATATCATAACCGCCATCGAAAAGAGACAATACTGTGCAGCCGTATTCATCGAGCTGGCCAAGGCTTTCGACTCCGTCAAATCACAACATTCTTATTGGCAGACTCGACAGCCTTGGTTTCTCAAATGACTGCCTCGCCTGGTTCACCAACTACTTCTCAGACAGAGTTCAGTGTGTCAAATCGGAGGGCCTGTTGTCCGGACCTCTGGCGGTCTCTAATGGGGCGTCACAGGGTTCAATTCTCGGGCCGACTCTTTTCTCTGTATACATTAAGGTCGCTCTTGCTAATGGTGATTCTCTGATCCACCTCTACGCAGACGACACCATTCTGTATACTTCTGGCCCTTCTTTGGACACTGTGTTCACTAACCTCAAGACGAGTTTCAAAGCCATACAACTCTCCTTCCATGGCCTCCAACTGCTCTTAAATGCAAGTAAAACTAAATGCATGCTTTTCAACCGATCGCTGCCCAGACCTGCCCGCCCGTCCAGTATCACTACTCTGGATGGTTCTGACTTAGAATATGTGGACAACTACAATTACATAGGTGTCTGGATAGACTGTAAACTCTCCTTCCAGACCCACATTAAGCATCTCCAATCCAAAATTAAATCTACAATTGGCTTCCTATTTCGCAAAAATATCATCCTTCACTCATGCTGCCAAATATACCCTCGTAAAACTGACTATCCTGCCGATCCTTGACTTCGGCGATGTAATTTACAAAATAGCCTCCAATACCTTGCTCAATAAATTGGATGCAGTCTATCACAGTGCCATCCGTTTTGTCACCAAAGCCCCATATACTACCCAACACTGCGACCTGAATGCTCTCGTTGGCTGGCCCTCGCTTCATATTCGTCGCCAAACCCACTGGCTCCAGGTCATCTATAAGTCTCTGCTAGGTAAAGTCCCGCCTTAGCTCGCTGGTCACCATAGCAGCACCCATCCGTAGCACGCACTCCAGCAGGTATATTTCATTGGTCACCCTCAAAGCCAATTCCCCCTTTGGCCACCTTTCCTTCCAGTTCTCTGCTGCCAATGACTGGAACAAACTGCAAAAAAAAATCACTAAAGCTGGAACCTGTATCTCCCTCACTAACTTTAAGCACCAGATGTCAGAACAGCTCACAGATCACTGCACATGTACATAGCCCATCTGTCAATAGCCCATCGAACTACCTCATCCCCATACTGTTATTTATTTATTTTGCTCCTTTGCACCCCAGTATCTCTACTTGCACACTCATCTTCTGCACATCTATCACTCCAGTGTTTAATTGCTATATTGTAATTATTATTTCGCCACTATGGCCTATTTATTGCCTTACCTCCCTTATCTTACCTCATTTGCACACACTCTATATAGACTTTTTCTATTGTATTATTGACTGTATGTTTGTTTATTCCATGTGTAACTCTGTGTTGTTTGTGTCACACCGCTTTGCTTTATCTTGGCCAGGTCACAGTTGTAAATGAGAACTTGTTCTCAACTAGCCTACCTGGTTAATTAAATAACGGTGAAATAAATAAAACATGTCAAATCTGTGGATGTATTTCAATGCATACCTTCAAACTCAGTGCCTCTTTGCTTGACATCATGGGAAAATCTAAAGAAATCAGCCAAGACCTCAGAAAACAAATTGTAGACCTCCACAAGTCCGGTTCATCCTTGGGAGTAATTTCCAAACGCCTGAAGGTACCACGTTCATCTGTACAAACAATAGTACGCAAGTTTAAACACCATGGGACCACACAGCCATCATGCCGCTCAGGAAGGAGACGCATTCTGTCTCCTAGAGATGAACGTACTTTGGTGTGAAAAGTGCAAATCAATCCCAGAACAACAGCAAAGGACATTGTGAAGATGCTGGAGTTAACAGGTACAAAAGTATCAATATCCACAGTAAAACAAGTCCTATATCGACATAGCCTAAAAGGCCACTCAGCAAGGAAGAAGCCACTGCTCCAAAACCACCATAAAAAAAGCCAGACTACGGTTTGCAACTACATATGGGGACAAAGATCGTACTTTTTGGTGAAATGTCCTTTGGTCTGATGAAACAAAAATAGAACTGTTTGGCCATAATGACCATCGTTGTGTTTGGAGGAAAAAGGGGGAGGCTTGCAAGCCGAAGAACACCATCCCAACCGTGAAGCACGGGGGTGGCAGCATCATGTTGTGGGTGGTGCTTTTCTGCAGGAGGGACTTGTACACTTCACAAAATAGATGGCATCATGAGGCTGGAAAATTATGTGGATATATTGAAGCAATATCTCAAGACATCAGCCAGGAAGTTAAAGATTGGTCACAAATGGGTCTTCCAAATTAACAATGACCCCAAGCATACTTCCAAAGTTGTGGAAAAATGGCTTAAGGACAACAAAGTCAAGGTATTGGAGTGGCCATCACAAAGCCCTGACCTCAATCCTATATAAATTTTGCAGGCAGAACTAAAAAAGCATGTGTGAGCAAGGAGGCCTACAAACCTGACTCAGTTACACCAGCTCTGTCAGGAGGAATGGGCCAAAATTCACCCAACTTATTGTGGGAGTTAAGGTGTATGTAAAGGTGTATGTAAACTTCCGACTTCAACAGTATGTGGATGAGCAATGGACGAGCGGCATAGGCAAGGTGCAATAGAGGGTACAAAATATAGTATATAAATATGATTAGTAATGTGAGATATGTAAACATTATTAAAGTGGCATTGTTTAAAGTGACTAGTGATCCATTTATTGAAGTGGCCAGTGATTGGGTCTCATTGTAGGCAGCAGCCTCTCTGAGTTAGTGATTGCTGTTTAGCAGTCTGATGGCCTTGAGATAGAAGCTGTTTTTCAGTATCTCGGTCCCAGCTTTGATGTACCTGTACTGACCTCGTCTTCTGGATGGTAGCAGGGTGAACAGGCAGTGGCTCAGGTGGTTGTTGTCATAGATAATTTTTGTTGGCCTTCCTGTGACATCAGGTGCTGTAGGTGTCATGGAGGCCTGGTAGTTTACGCCCGGTGATGCGTTGTGCAGACCGCACCACCCTCTGGAGAGCCTTGCGGTTGATGGAAGTGCAGTTGCCGTACCAGGCTGTGATACAGCCCGACAGGGTGCTCTCGATTTGTGCATCTGTAAAAGTTTGTCAGGGATTTTGGTGACAAGCGAAATTTCTTCAGCCTCCTTGAGCCTTCTTCACCACACTGTGTGGGTGTACCATTTTCAGTTTGCCTGTGATGTGTATGCCGAGGAACTTAACTTTCCACCTTCTCCACTGCTGTCCCTTCGATGTGGATAGGGAGGTGCTCCCTCTGCTGTTTCCTGATGTCCACGATCATCTCCTTTGTTTTGTTGATGAGTGAGAGGTTGTTTTCCTGACACCACACTCCAAGTGCCCTCACCTCCTCCCTGTAGGCTGTCTCGTCGTTGTTTGTAATCAAGCCCCCTACTGTTGTGTCGTCTGCAAACTTGATGATTAAGTTGGAGGCATGCATGGCCGTGCAGTCGTGGGTGAAAAGGGAGTACAGGAGGGGGCTGAGCACGCACCCTTGTGGGGCCCCAGTGTTGAGGGTCAGCGAAGTGGAGATGTTGTTTCCTACCTTCACCAGCTGGGGGCGGCCCGTCAGAAAGTCCAGGACCCCATTGCACAGGGCAGGGTTGAGACCCAGGGCCTCCAGCTTGATGATGAGCTTGGAGGGTACTATGGTGTTGAATGCAGAGCTGTAGTCAATGAACAGCATTCTTACAGGGGTATTCCTCTTGTCCAGATGGGATAGGGCAGTGTGATGGCGATTGCATCATCTGTGGACCTGTTGGGGCAGTATGCAAACTGAAGTAGGTCTAGGGTGGCCAATAAGGTGGAGGTGATATGATTCCTTGACTAGTCTCTCAAAGCACTTCATGATGACAGAAGTGAGTGCTGAGTCATTTAGTTCAGTTATCTTTGCCTTCTTGGGTACAGGAACAATGGTGGCCATCTTGAAGCATGTGGGGAGAGAAGATAGGGAGCGATTGAATATATCCGTAAACACACCAGCCAGCTGGTCTGCGTATGCTCTGAGGACACGGCTAGGGATGCCGTCTGGGCCAGCAGCCTTGTGAGGGTTAACACGTTTAAATGTTTTACTCACGTCGGCCACGGAGAAGGAGAGGGGGGGTGGCACAGTCCTTGTTAGCGGGCAGAGACGGTGGCACTGTATTATCCTCAAAGCGGGCAAAGAAGGTGCTTGGTTTGTCTGGAAGCATGACGTTGGTGTCCGTGACGTGGCTGGTTTTCTTTTTGTAGTCCGTGATTTCCTGTAGACCCTGCCACATACGTCTTGTGTTTGAGCCATTGAATTGCGACTCCACTTTGTACCTGTACCGGCATTTCACTTGTTTAATTGCCTTGTGGAGAGAATAACTACACTGTTTATATTCAGCCATATTCCCAGACCTTTTTCCATGGTTAAATGTGGTGGTTCGCACTACTATATGAGAGGACAAGTTGTGTAAGTATTCTCATTTAGATGGAAGACAAACAACTTGTGATTAATATAAAACTCACTCACCCACAGCGATGCCAAGGGGGCCTCCAACCAGTCCTCCTGCAAAGGCGAGTCCTCCTGCTGCCACCGCCCCTTTGGAAGATCCCTTCACTGTGGTCTTTATCTGTTGGTTTGCAGATAACTCGCAACACAGCCGCACAACATCGTTAATTCGTTGCGACATTCTGGGGAACAAAGGTTAAGGGTTTAGACCCACGTTTACAATAATTCAACAATGACACTGACAGCGACATAGAGTGAATGGGCTGAGGGGAAAAACATAATAGGCTATTGCTGTTTAAAGCCACAATCTGCCAGTTCAACAGTCTAACCCACCAACTTTTGGGGTAAATTGAGGGATGGGGCTGGGGAAATGTAAACGCTCTAAAATTCATAGAAAGCACTATGGATGCAAGGATTGACAGTCTGAGATTGTCATGATAGTTTAAAACATATAAGTTATAAATTGTCTACAAACACTCAAATGACAACAAACATTGACTAATACAGCCATAGATCTTGGGCTATGACAAGACAGCTGTACTAAGGTCATAAAACATTTGAATTTGCATTTTATAAGAATCAAATGGGTATATGATTACCTTAAACACCCTATGCATGACCTTTGAACAGCAGGAAATATGTGGCTAAAATAAATAGATATGTATTGTCATCAATGTCATGTTATTTCAGTATATAGTCTATAATCGAAATGTAAGTATTGTTCTTGTTTTGGTGAAGACATTTTTTATTTATTAACCGACAATACATTTAATGCTTATTCTATTTGCTAGAATGCATTTGCTACAATTCAAGGTAAAATGTATCACTTCGGGACGTTAAAGATGATCACGTGACGATGATAAGTCAATTTAATCTCGGACATTGCATGTGTTTTACATTGTTTCGCTAAACAAAGTTGCAGCGATAAGATACAAATATTGTAATATAAACTAATAGTCAACATACCTTGATGATGAACTAAATTCCTTGTATATTGTCTGCTTGCTATATTTATATGAAGGTTCAATGCCAGTCAAAACTAGAGGTTTTTTCAAGCGTCATTCTTGATTTCCCGAGCATTGAGGGAGTTCCATTAGAATGAACCGGGGAAAACCGTCCTATGGCCCGTCACATCACCAGGCAAAAGCAGTGAGGGAGGAGGACCTTTTTTCATCGAGCATCTTCTGGCGATAATGTCAACAAAACATGATGAATCGTTCAGAAACACAAAGCATGTATTTTTTTTATATAAAATATATTTGACAATTTGTTTACAAATAGTTTTCCTTGGGAAGTGTGGGTAAAGTGATATATGCGTTTTTATAAAGATCTAACACTTTTGCATGTGAAAACACTGAATCCTAACTCATTAATCCACGTGCTTAATATACTTCACTTTTGTTTTCAGAGGACTTCACCGTGTGATTTGACCGTTTCACCCGGCTCACCACCAGGAGGCAGCCCAGTTTCAACACTAATGCGATCAGCACTAACCCGGCGTACCCGGGGCATTAATCGAATTCCTTCCTTGTCACAGGAAATGAACCAACTGGTTCATTTCCTGGAAAGCCACAACGTCAGAGAGCGATGAGCCAATAAGAAGAGGTCTGAAAATTACCTTATCGTGTTGGATTGATAGTATTTAATATGATGTGTTTTTTTCAATAATAGGCTATTCAAACATTCCCATTTTGGGAGTCAAACTACATACAATTAGCATACATCTCTAATGAATTAGATTGATAAACATTGCTGGTAGAAGTTGTCTTTGAAACACAGATCTAGGATCAGCCTACTTGTCCCAAATTACAAAGACATGGCCACAGTACTGTCTTTGATATGACTGGGAGTGGAGACGATGCAAAAATGTACCTCAGAATGATCAGGTGTTGTCACTAGTTACCACAGCCACAAAGTAAAATTGTCTATATATTAGAAATTCATGAATATATATATATATATATATATATATATATATATTTGTCTTAATTTAAGGTTGGGTATAAGGTTAGCAGTGTGGTTAAGGTTAGGTTTAAAATATAATTTTAAGAAGAGAAATTGTAGAAATAGTCGGGGTTTAGCCATAATTTTTTTACTTTGTGGCTGTGGTAACTAGTGACGACCCAGATCAGGTCAACTTCGTTCGACTTCGCTGAGCCGCTACAGAGCGCAGTGGACCACGTGGTCCACAGGCAGCGTGTTTACACATGTGACTTCTTTGACACATCTCCGGTGTTCAGAGTTCTGAGCCTGTGTGCCGCCCTCTTGCTAAGATTGTGCCATTTGAATTTACTGTATATAATTCTGCAAAAGAGACAGACTATTAATCTTCCCAACTACACTGCTGTCCTCTATCATGAGAGCATCCGGTCAATTAATTATACCATGTGCATCTTGAAGCAACATTATAAATAGATTATTAGATTTTGCATTATGCCAAAGAATGTAAAAGACCATCATCACAGTAATTTTACAACCTCAGTCATCATACTAATTGGATTGATGGGATAATATTATTGAGTGAGAATTGTTTCTTTATTCTGTAAATATGTCTCATCTCTGTAACTAGTGAATTTACAACTGTAACTAGAGATATAATTTGCAATATAAGGTCAATGTTTAAAATGAAGTTATTAAAGCATTTGATGGGGAATAAAGATAAATATGTTTGATTTAATACCCTTGCAAGAGAGGGAAATCCTGTTTATATGTAGCCTATTGGATACAGTCTTACATAATGTGATCCTTTCCATGCATTGTTGTGAAAGTGAGCTTTTTTTTATTTTACCCAGAGTACACCGGGAAACAGACCGGGGAACATGGCGCAGGGTCGATGAGGAGGACGCTGAACATCGAGGATTATATTACGTGGATATTTTTGAGATCATGCTGAAATCCTAAAATGAGAGTGTGAAATGGTCTCACTTCCGAAGTCTTGGATATCTATCACTGCCCCTTTGATGAATAAGAGGAAAACGCGTCTCAGGAATACCTGCAATTGTATTCATAAACATTTCTTTAGGACTTACAACCCCTGAGCATTGTTTTGGATTCACAAACGTCACATTTCATTTGATTATTACATGGGAAGATGGCTGAGAGAAATAAAAGGCACATAGAGGTCCTACAAGGAGTTGACAGACTTCGAGTGGAGCATAAGAAGGTAAAATAAACGAGCTAGATGGATTGTGTGTGCTCTGTCTGACAATGCACGCGGTCGATTTATAATTATCAAATTGTTTTACATGTTCATTAATGAGACCGCCTAGCGTGCATTCTCTTTCAGAATGTTGCAAGCTAGCTATTTAATTGCATATTCATTTATGCGCTTGTGGCATCTTCGACAGATAATTAATCGTGGAAACTTTCTAGCTAGTTCAACCTTTTTCTAGAAGCTTCCTTGAGCCAGCGGTCACATGTTGCTTCTTGTTTATTTCAGCTTGGATCCTGGCCAAACCATGTTTAACTACAACCATAGAATATGCAAAGTCAAGTTTGTCAATTGCTCTGATGTTGAATTATATTTTTCAGCAAGCATAATGCATAAATAAACAAATGTACTTGCCCAATGCGTAAAGGATAGTTTAATGAACTTACCATACACTTACGCACACAAGCATTACCTTGTGTGGCCTAACGTTAGCTAATTTACTACTGGCCTTTCAACACTGACCTAGATTCAACATCCATAGCTAGCTAGAGCTAGTATGATCGTATCTAAATGTTCAGAGAATATCAATACACAGTGTTGGTCATTGATTGGATGTTTATTAACATGCATTGATGGCAATGCAGGACAAAAGTAAAGCTAGTCAGTTGGCAAAGTAATGTTCGTGTTGTGTTTCAGTAGAATTTGACTCATGAAGGAGGGTGCAACTTTACTGTAGGCCTACTTTCAAATAGGAACAGGCCGAATGTGTTGACCAGGCATGCTTAGCTAAATTTCTGTCGTAATGAGTAAAGAATTGTATCTGCCGCATCCATGGTACACGTCATATTTCATACCCCTATCAAAAGTGTAATATTATAGGCTACTTCCTAGTATGACATCCACTGTAAAGTGTACAGATGCCTCTTCCTGTCCCCAAGTAGGTGCTTCTGTGTAAGTATATCCTGTGAGTTCCAGAAAAGCCTTTGTCAATTAATCTTTGACAGCTGTTAAATCAAAACACCCTAAACTTCCTGAGAATTTGCTTCCCCAACATTGAGTAGGTGTAAAGAACTGTAAAATGGAGGGGGTTATTCAGAGGTTTTTTTAAAAATAAAAATGCTAAGTTTGACCTATAGAATTGTCACTCTGTCAACAACAGGTGGTGAAAGGCTGCGAAGTTCAGATCCAGCACTGGTGAGTCTTGTGTAGCAATTCCGCGTAGTGACTGGCGTAGGAGTCAAACAGAATCTCATAAATTATGATGCTACTGTGCTCCTAGATTACTAGTTACACCTAGTCCCTCACCACGTCCTTGATAGTACATAGATAGGCTAAACATTAGTTCTGGGATAGCCGGTAGTTTAGGAAGGGCATGTGGATCATTGTGTGTGTGCCGTTACTTTACTAAAATTATAATCTTTGGACTTTCAGGGAGAAGGTAAAAGGTGACTATGAAGCCCTTGAGGATCAACTCAAAACTCTTCCAGAAGAGGTGTCCTATGACATCATGGTACGTTCTCTCTTATTAAATGCACCGGGGAGAGTTTCCATAGCAGGGGCTTATTTAAAGTTTATTATATGAGGTGTGTCAGAGTGAATTCCCAGGCCATGCATCCTTATTATAAATTGTCTTGATCTGGAAAGAAACACGCATCAATTAATACAGCTCTTATGATGGGTGTGTGTATATATGTTGTGTGCAGGGAAGGCCTTATCTTTGTCTACCAGTTTATGTTCTCCTTTTCTTTCAGCTATTTAATTTCACTTTCAGTTTGTGAAAAATATGCAGAACCATGTTTCAATTGCCGTAATATAAAACTGATTTTAGTCGAGGTGAAACTTGAACTTGAAACTTAAATAATGCAGTATTTATTTTAAAAACCTTTTTCCTCCCCTCTCTGCTGTAACAGGTGCCGTTTGGCCCTTTGGCATTCATGCCTGGGAAGCTGGTCCATACCAATGAGATCACTGTGCTACTGGGAGACAACTGGTTTGCCAAGTGCTCTGCCAAGCAGGCCCAGAAGCTCTTGGAGCACAGGAAGAAACGTGAGTTTATTTTGGAAGCCATGTAGAATTTTCTCAGATACCATGATTCCTTGGAAAACTTTGATAGTTAACTCGTCAATTGTGTATGTATGGTAGTGGTTATGCTTATTGTGAAAGATTGAGGTCATATTATGAATGTCTTAACACTCCAAGCATTTGCCCAGCAGAGGGGGCTGTTGTTATAGACTTGCTGTCAGAAACAAAGAGGTGATCACTCAGTGTTGTCAAGGAAAGTTGAATGGCTACTCATTTTGTGAATACTTGGATTATTCTAATATTTGTTGTAGTCTTTCTGGTGGGCAATTAACTATTGAAAATGTAGAATTGTGACCAGAATGTGACACATTGATAAAGCCATTGTTTGGTTACTCAAGGCTATTTGACCATGTTCTGCTATCATTTTGTCACAACAGTCCAGCCTTAAAAATCCTCCTGCCCATTCCACTGCTGGCCGTTCTTTCTTTCTCTTACCCATGTAAGGGAGAGCAGTTTCCCCCTGCTTTCTTTGGTATTCACCCTACGCCCCGAAAAGCTATTTAATATTGTGTCAAATCGTCCTAAATAACAATGTGTGATAGTGATGGGAGCTTTATTAGACTGATGTTTACCGAAGCGTGAATGTGCCATAACCCTGCCCACCCCTCCCTGACCCTGCCCAGGCTGATTTTACACAGCTAAGTGCCATAATGCAAACATGGCTGGCTGAGATCTGTCAAACAGCCCCGCTGAGTTGTCAGGCTGTCCGTGTTTGACCTTTCCCCAACGCTTCGGAGACGTACGGCTTGAGGGCTCGGCGTCGCCATGACGACGGGGCCCTTTGCTGCCATTAGCAAACGGGGGTTTAATTGTTGTGAAGATTTAATGATCCGAAGTAGCACCGAGGGCATGAGATATTATGAACTGTTTGTGTCATCATTTTCCCTTTTTTGTCAGTGTGTTCAGGATTTAACCCCTTACTGGTCTGAATACTGTGGTTTTTGTTTCTCTTTTCTACTGACTACGACCAATCTGGTTCACAAGCTGCATGTCTTGACCCTTTACACACACATTTGTCCAATTCCACACTAATCACACAATTTTTGTTTTTCAAATTAAATCCAATTTTTGTTTTACAAATGATATAAAATCAAATTTGTCCTTTTTTCTTTTTTTTTTTTTTTAGATGTAAGGAGTGCGCTGGATGACTTGCACAAGACGAAGAAGAACTTTGAAGCCAGGGTTGGGTTCACAGAGGATCTTGAAAAACTCTCAGGCGTAAGTACCATCTAAAGCATATTCACATGTTCTAAATCAACATTGCAGAGCTCTCCCTGTCCTCTGCCGTGCCCTGATTGTGTTATTGCTGATTATATCTGGAAATGTGCATGTACACCCTGGCCCATCTACTGTTGCTAGCCCCAATTCTGATTTGTGCTCCGATATCTGCTTCACTGACTTCTGCTCTTGTAAAAAGCCTGGGTTTTCTGCACGTTAACACTAGAAGCTTATTTCCTAAAAGTGTGTGTTCACAGCTCCAGACCAGACTTGTTGGTCATTACTTAGACATGGTTAAGAAACAGTGTTTTGAACACTGATGTTAACCTTTCTGGTTATGAACTTTTTTGGCAAGACAGATCTTCCAAAGGTGGTGGAGTGGCAGTCTTTACCAAGGAACACCTTCAGTGTTTGGTTGTCACCACCAATTCTGTCCCCAAACAATTTGATTTTCTGGTTTTACGCATTAAACTTTCAAATAACTCTTTGTTGACTGTTTCTGGGTGTTATCGGCCACCATCAGCACCGGCCTCTACCCTAAATGCCCAAGCTCTCACCTGGCCCCTTACACTAAGTCTGAATTTGTCCTGCTAGGTGACCTAAACGGGGACATTCTTAAACCACCTGAGCAAGTCTTAAAGCAATGGGACTCTCTAAATCTTTCCCAGATTATTACCAATCCCAGAAGGTATGACTCCAAACACCCAGAAAAGGCTACTCTCCTTGATGGTATCCTTACAAATAATCCTGATACGTATCAGTCTGGTGTTTCCTGTAATGACCCTAGTGATCACTGTTTTACAGCCTGTGTTCGCAATGGCTGCTCAGTGAAACGGGCCTGTCCTGATTTGTCATAGACGCTTGCTAAAAAACTTTAATGAGCAAGCCTTACTTGATGACTTGGCCTCTGTAAATTGGTATAGAATCAGCTTGATCACCTCTGTCGAAGACTCTTGGACCGTTCCTTGATATTTTCAGTGGTATTGTTAACAGATACATGAAGAAAATGAGAATTAGAAACAGGTTCAGCCCCTGGTTCGACCTTGATCTGGCAGAGTTACTCCACCTCAATAATTCCATTTGGCAAATCGCTCGGCACACGCATACTCAGGCTGACTGGCTCTCGTTCAGGCAAATTAGAAATAAGTGCACTGAGGCTATCCAGAAGGCCAAAGTTAGTTACTTTAAGGAGCAGTTCTCTCTCTGTGGGTCTAACCCCAAGAAGTTCTGGAAAAAGGTTAAAAACCTGGAAAATAAATCCTCCTCCTCACAGCTGCCCATTTTTTATTTATTTATTTCACCTTTATTTAACCAGGTAAGCTAGTTGAGAATAAGTTCTCATTTGCAAGTGCGACCTGGCCAAGAGAAAGCATAGCAGTTCGACACATACAACAACACAGAGTTACACATGGAATGATCAAAACATACAGTCAATAATACAGTAGGAAAAACGAAAACAAAGTATATATACAGTAAGTGCAAATAAGGTCAAATAAGGGAGTTAAGGCAATAAATAGGCCATGGTGGCGAAGTAATTACAATATGGCAATTGAACACTGGAATGGTAGATGTGCAAAATATGGATGTGCAAGTAGAGATACTGTGGTACCAAAGGAGCAAAATAAATAAATACAGTATGGGAATGAGGTAGACAGATGGGCTGTATACAGATGGGCTATGAACAGGTGCAGTGATCTGTGAGCTGCCCTGACAGCTGGTTCTTAAAGCTAGTGAGGGAGATGGGAATCTCCAGCTTCAGTAATTTTTGCAGTTCGTTCCAGTCAGTGGCAGCAGAGAACTGGAAGGAAAGGCGACCAAAGGAGGAATTGGCTTTGGGGGTGACCAGTGAGATATACCTGCTGGAGCGTGTGCTACGAGTGGGTGCTGCTATGGTGACCAGCGAGCTGAGATAGAGCATGTCCCTTAATGTTCATGATGTGGTTGTTACTGATAAGGAGCACATGGCTGAGCTCTTTAATCACAACTTCATTAAGTCAGGATTCCTATTTGACTCAGTCATGCCTCCTTGCCCATCCAATAAATAAATAAATATGTTTCCTTCTTCAGAAGTTACAGCTAGGCGGGCTAATGACAGTTACCTAATTAATTTGCTATCATACAGTAGGCGAACACTACTGTTCAAAAGTTTGGGGTCACTTAGCCTGTCTAGACCAAGCGTTCCGCTAGCGGAACCCCACCTCAACATTCCGCTGAAAAGGCAGCGCGCGAAATTCAAAAATATTTTTTATAAATATGTAACTTTCACACATGAACAAGTCCAATACAGCAAATGAAAGATAAACATATTGTTAATCTACCCATGGTGTCTGATTTCAAAACTGATTTACAGCTAAAGCACCACATATGATTATGTTAGGTCAAGTCACAAAAACACACAGCCATTTTCCAGCTAAAGAGAGGAGTCACAAAAAGCAGAAATATATAGATAAAATTAATCACTAACCTTTGATGATCTTCATCAGATGACACTCATAGGGCATAATGTTACACAATACATGTATGTTTTGTTCAAGAATGTGCATATTTATATCCAAAAATCTCAGTTTACATATTGGCGCATTACGTGCAGTAATATTTTGATTCCAAAACATCCGGTGATTTTCCCAGAAATACTCATAATAAACATTGATAAAAGATGCAAGTGTTATTCACAGAATTACAGAGAGACTGATCCTCTATGCAACCACTGTGCCAGATTTCCAAAAGACTTTACGGAAAATCATAATCTGAGAACGGAGCTCAGTACCTGCTTATAAACAATTAGACAATTCCGCCATCTTGGAGTCAACATTAGTTAAAAAAAACACTAAATATTCACTTACCTTTGATCTTCATCAGAAGGCACTCCCAGGAATCCCAGTTCAACAATAAATGACTGATTTGTTCCATAAAGCCTATCATTTAGCCACCTGTTGTTAGCGTATTCAGCCCAGTAATCCATCTTCATGGAGGCACGACCAATTCCTCCATGACAAAAACTCAAAAAGTTCCGTTACAGGTCGTAGAAACAAGTCAGAACATGTCTGCACTCAATCTTGAGGATATTTTTAACATATATCATCAATAAGGTTCCAACCGGAGAATTTCATTGTCTGAATAAAAGCCCTGGAACGAGAGGATACTCTCTCGGGAGCGCGCTTCATGAGACTGAGGCGCTCTGACAGAACACTCACTAAAAGGGGTCTCATAAGCCCCTCCTTTATAGTATAATCTTAAAACTAGGATCTAAAG
The DNA here is from genome assembly GCF_013265735.2 of Oncorhynchus mykiss. NCBI lineage: Eukaryota > Metazoa > Chordata > Actinopteri > Salmoniformes > Salmonidae > Oncorhynchus > Oncorhynchus mykiss. The sequence continues at coordinate 42,089,670 of NC_048565.1, read as the reverse complement.
ATGGTGACATTTAGTGGAAGCCCTGGGAAGTGCATGTACATCCATAACTATCAGGGATTTAAATAGGCTCTGTTTTGAAATTCGACTTCTCACTTCCTGTTTGGATTTCTTCTTCTCTTCTCTTTCTTCGCTTGCCAAATGAGTTCTGTTATACTCCAACATCATCCAAACAGTTTTAGAAACTTGAGTGTTTTCTATCCAATACTAATAATAATATGCATATATTAACATCTGGGACAGAGTAGGAGGCAGTTCAGTTTGGACACGCAATTCATCAAAAAGTGACATGCTGCCCCCTAACAGGTTAAAAATATCCTTGTTTTTTGAAAGAAAACCAAACAATATATTTGTCCATTTAAAATAACATCAAATTGATCAGAAATACAGTGTAGACATTGTTAATGTTGTAAATGACTATTGTAGCTGGAAATGGCAGATTAAAAAAATAATAATAATCAAATATCTACATAGACGTACAGAGGCCCATTATCTTGGCCAGGTTGCAATTGTAAATGAGAACTTGTTCTCAACTTGCCTACCTGGTTAAATAAAGGTGAAATAAAATTACCAGCAACCATCACTCCTGTGTGCCAATGGCACTTTGTTAGCCTTTTAAAATGATAAACTTGGATTAGCTAATTGATCATTAGAAAACCCTTTTGTAATTATGTTAGCACAGCTGGAAACTGTTGTTCTGATTAAAGAAGCAATACAGCTGGCCTTCTTTAGACTAGTTGAGCATCAGCATTTGTGGGTTCGATTACACGCTCAAAATGGCCAGAAACAAAGAACTTTCTTCTGAAACTCGTCAGTCTATTCTTGTTCTGAGAAATGAAGGCTGTTCCATGCGAGAAATTGTCAAGAAACTGAAGATCTTGTAAAACGCTGTGTACTACTCCCTTCACAGAACAGGGCAAACGGGCTCTAACCAGAATAGAAAGAGGAGTGGGAGGCTCCGGTGAACAACTGAGCAAGAGGACAAATACATTAGAGTTTCTAGTTTGAGAAACTGGCAGCTTTATTAAATAATACCCGCAAAACACCAGTATCGACATCAACAGTGAAGAGGTGACTCCGGGATGCTGGCCTTATAGGCAGAGTTCCTCTGTGCAGTGTCTGTGTTGTTTTGACCATCTTAATCTTTTTTTATTGGCCAGTCTAAGATATGTCTTTTTCTTTGCAACTCTGCCTAGAAGGCCAGCATCCCGGAGTTGCCTCTTCACTGTTGAAAAAAAGGCTATTTTGTAAATGACATCGCCGAAGTCAAGGATCGGCAGGATAGTCCGTTTTACGAGGGTATGTTTGGCAGCATGAGTGAAGGAGGCTTTGTTGCGAAATAGGAAGCCGATTCTAGCTAGAAAATTTAATTGGAGATGGTTAATATGAGTGGAAGGAGAGTTTAAAGTCTAGCCAGACACTTAGGTATTTATAGTGATCCACATTCTAAGTCCGAACTGTCCAGAGTAGTAATGCTAGGTGGACTGGCGGGTGCGGGCAGCGATCGGTTGAAGAGTATGCATTTATTTTTACTTGCATTTAAGAACAGTTGGAGGTTGTATGGCATTGAAGCTTGTTTGGAGGGTTGTTAACAGTGTCCAAAGAAGGGCCAGATGTGTACAGAATGGTGTCGTCTGTGTAAAGGTGGATCAAAGAATCACCCGCAGCAAGAGCGAAATCAAGAGCGAAAAGAGTCGTCCCGAGAATTGAACCCTGTGGCACCCCCATAGAGGCCGCCAGATGTCCGGACAACAGGCCCTCCGGTTTGACACACTGAACTCTGTCTGAGAAGTAGTTGGTGAACCAGGCGAGGCAGTCATTTGAGAAACCAAGGCTGTTGAGTCTGCCGATAAGAATGAGGTGTTTGATTCGAAGCTGCACAGTACTGTTTTTCATCTATGGTGGTTATGATATCGTTTAGGACCTTGAGCGTGGCTGAGGTGCACCTGTGACCAGCTCGGAAACCAGACTGCATAGCGGAGAAGGTACGGTGGGATTCGAGATGGTCGGTGATCTGTTTGTTCACTTGGCTTTCGAAGACTTTAGAAAGGCAGGGCAGGATGGATATAGGTCTGTAGCAGTTTGGGTCTAGAGTGTCTCCGCCTTTGAAGAGGGGGATGACCGTGGCCGCTTTCCAATCTTTATGAATCTCAGACGATATGAAAGAGATCAGGGTTGCGACAATGGAGGCGGATAATTTTAGGCAGAGAGGGTCCAGATTTTCTAGCCCAGCTGATTTGTAGGGATCCAGATTTTGCAGCTCTTTCAGAACATCAGCTGCCTGGATTTGGGTGAAGGAGAAGCGGGGGGGGCTTGGGCCGGTTGCTGCGGGTGGTGCAGAGCTCTTGACTGGGATTGGGGTAGCCAGGGGGAAAGCGTAGCCAGCTGTAGAGAAATACTTATTGAAATTCTCAATTATCGTGGAATTATCGGTGGTGACAGTGTTTCCTAGCCTCAGTGCAGTGGGCAGCTAGGAGGAGGTACTCTTATTCTCCATGGACTATACAGTGTCCCAAAACATTTTGGAATTAGTGCTGCAGGATGCAAATTTCTGTTTGAAAAAGCTAGCCTTTGCTTTCCTAACTGACTGTGTATATTGGTTCCTGACTTCCCTGAAAAGTTGCATATCGTTTGCACTATTCGAAGCTAGTGCAGTGTGCCACAGGATGTTTTTGTGCTGGTCAAGGGCAGTCAGGTCTGGAGTAAATGTTTTTTTAAAAGGGCATGCTTATTTAAGATCGTGAGGAAGGCACTATTGAAGAACAACCAGGCATCCTCTACTGACGGGATGAGGTCAATATCCTTCCAGGATACCTGGGGTCAGGTCAATTAGAAAGGCCTGCTCGCAGAAGTGTTTTAGGGAGCGTTTGACAGTGATGAGGGGTGGTCGTTTGACCCATAACGGATGCAGTGACCCAAAACTTTTGAACAGTAGTGTATATTAATAATTATTTATTTAATATAAGTAGCCATGCAATCATAATTGACTGTTGTGCATTTAAAGCACCCACAAATTACCGGTGGCTGAAAAGGCAATCATCGCGGGATGAACGAATTTCCGGTCAAGGGTGGTATACTCGTCATACATCATCAGAAGTGTCCACTTAATTTGAGGGCTGAGTGGATAGGGTGTGTCTTCTAAGTGTTTGGACCGCAGCCACTGAGTCCGAGGTGCTAAAGGGGATCCTTAAACTTCAACTCCAAAAAACATCTGGGTCAGATGTTTAGATCCTTTTTTCTTTAAGGTTGCTGCCCTTATCATCGCCAAGCCTATCTGACATTTTTAACCTGTCTCTGCTCTCTGGGGAGGTTCCCATTGCTTGCTTTTTTTTTATACCTTTATTTAACTGGGCAAGTCAGTTAAGAACACATTCTTATTTTCAATGACTGCCTAGGAACTGTGGGTTAACTACCTTGTTCAGGGGCAGAACGACAGATTTTCACTTTGTCAGCTCAGGGGTTCCAATCTTGCAACCGCACAGTTAACTAGTCCAACGCTCTAACCATTGCACTCCACGAGTAGTCTGCCTGTTATGCGAATGAAGTAGAAGCCAAGGTAAATTGCTAGCCAGCATTAAACTTATCTTACAAAAAACAATCAATCATAATCACTAGTTATAACTACTGATCCAGTTTAGCAGGCAATATTAACCAGGTGAAATTGTGTAATTTATCTTGCGTTCATTGCATGCAGAGTCAGGGTATATGCAACAGTTTGGGCTGCCTGGCTCATTGCGAACTAATTTGCCAGAATATTATGACATACATTGAAGGTTGTGCAATGTAACAAGGATATTTAGACTTAGGGATGCCACCCGTTAGATAAAATACAGAATGGTTCCGTATTTCACTATTTCATCTGGAAACTATCATTTAGTTTCTGGATTCGATCATATTAATGACCAAAGGCTCGTATTTCTGTGTGTTATTATGTTATAATTAAGTCTGATTTGATAGAGCAGTCTGACTGAGCAGCAGCAGGCCCGTAATCATTCATTCAAACAGCACTTTCGTGCATTTTGCCAGCAGCTCTTCTCAAGCACAGCGCTGTTTATGACTTCAAGCCTATCAGCCTAATGGCTGGTGTAACCAATGTGAAATGGCTAGCTAGTTAGCTGGGTGTGCGCTAATACTGTTTCAAACGTCACTCGCTTTTAGATTTGGAGTAGTTATTCCCCTTGCGCTGCAAGGGCCGCAGCTTTTGTGGAGCGATGGGTAACGATGCTTCGAGTGTGGCTGTTGTCGATGTGTTCCTGGTTCGAGCCCAGGTAGGGGCAAGGAGGGGGACGGAAGCTATACTGTTACACTGGCAATACTATAGTGCCTATAAGAACATCCAATAGTCAAAGGTATATGAAATATAAATGGTATAGAAAGATAGTCCTATAAATACTATATTAACTACAACCTAAAACCTCTTACCTTGGAATATTGAAGTCTCATGTTAAAAGGAACCACCAACTTTCATATGTTCTCATGTTCTGAGCAAGGAACTTAAACGTTAACATTTTTACATGGCACATATTACTTTCTTCTCCAACACTTTGTTTCTGCATTATTTAAACCAAATTGAACATGTTTCATTATTTATTTGAGGCTATATTGATTTTATTGATGATTTGATTGATGTTTTATATTAAGGTTAATTCAGTATTGTTGTAATTGTCATTATTACAAGTAAAAAAATCGGCCAATTAATCGGTATCGGCTTTTTTTGGTCCTCCAATAATTTGGTATCGGTATCGGCGTTGAAAAATCATAATCGGTCGACCTCTAGTTGCTACCATGCTGTGTTGTTGTCTTAGGTCTCTCTTTATGTAGTGTTGTGATGTCTCTCTTGTCGTGATGTGTGTGTTGTCCTATATTTTTATTTTTAATCCCAGCCCCCGGCCTTTTGCCTTCTGGTTGGTCGTAATTGTCAATAGGAATTTGTTCTAAACTGACTTGCCCAGTTAAATAAAGGTTAAATATAAAAAAAGTGTAATTACAGTGAAAACAAAGAGCTTTGAGGATCCTCTTCAGCCAGCTTGTCTGATAGACAACTCCTCTGTGCAGATAAAGCTATTTGTATGAGCAGATATTGTTAACATGCTGGCTTCTACCCTTCTGTTTCCTCAGGCTAAAGGGGACTATGTGGACATCAGAGAAGAGGTTGGAAGTATTGAAGAATTTGTATGCAAAGGAAAGCAGCGTGTGGCCCTTAAGCCCCACACTAAGCCCAAAATGGAGGCTGTTGTGAAGATGGAGGAGGGCGGTGGAGAGGGAGATGGAGGGAGTAGGAGAGGAGTGCTGTCTGAGGAGGAGCTGTGGGCCAGACTGGATGAGCTGGAAGCAAAGGAGAAGCTTGAGGAGGAGCATGACCGGTAGAGTTGCACACGCACACACACACTCACGCACACAAAACGCATGGACTTTCACATTGAGAAGTGATTCAGGGCACTCTTCCCACATTCACACCTGTGTTTCATTGCAAAAGTGAAGATTAGATTTCTCATGATGCCTTGTTTTGATTTGTTTTCAGACACTTTGGAAGTGCAGACACCAACGGCAATGACGACACAACATCATCCTCTGAGGAAGAGAAGGAGGGAGATGGTGGCGGCCATCATCGCGTCAACGGACATGACGAGAGGAGTGAAGGCAAGAAGACTGTGCCTCACAACAGTGGCCAAGTTAACGGTACAACCAGGGACAGGGAGGAGGAGGAAGACAAGGGAGAGGAGGAGGAAGGCAACGGTTTGCCTACCATCTATTTCACTCATACAGTGGAACCCAAGAAGGTCAGTGTTTTATAAATCGTATTAAACTCAATGCAGTCAACAGTCAACAATGTCGTCAATTATGTTATTTGAGTCATGTAAATCAATGTACTACATTTTTCTCGCTGTCGCTTCGTCTCCAGGTGAGGATAAACACAGGGAAGAACACAATGTTAAAGTTCAGTGAGCTGAAAGAACAGAAGCAGCAAGCCAAGAGGAAAAAGAAGATCGGCACCAGCAATGGTCACTCTCACCACGGGCTCCACAACATCACCACACCCACAGACATCTACAGGTAAACCCACACTACACATCATTTATCTAGTTCTTGGTTGGCATACCTATTAGCAACATTTTGGGTCCAATGTATTGGCATATATTAAATGTTATTTACTCTGAATGTTTCCAGGTACTTTGTTCTGATTCGGTATGGTGTCTGTCTATTAACAAGTTCTGCAATCTGATTGGGTATAATGGCTGACTAGGCCTATGTTTGTGGACTTTTGTCAGGTTGTTTGTGGATGTGAAGAATGGCGAGCCCATCCCCAGGAAGTCCATCCTAAAGTCCCGGAGCAGAGAGAACAGCGGATGTAGCGACACCAGCGAGAGCAGCGCTGCCGACTTCGAAGAGCGCAGGACGTTCGGACGCACCCTGAGCCACGACGAGAACACGTGCAGCGACACCAGCGACGGCATCACAGAGGAGGACAGCCCCACCGGGAACCCTCTACACCCCACCAGACGCTTCGAGGTAAAACTCAGCTGGGTCATGTTCATTAGACAGTAAACGGAAGACAACTGACAGAGGGACTACCTGAACATCTTGTGCAATAAAAAAACATGAATTTTCCATTGCAGGCCCTAATTAATACGACCGTGGTCCTCTGCTGATTTGTTTTTCGAATCATGATCTTTGAATGTTGAATAGGGATACACCTTGAACAAGTTGTTTGTCTGTGCACTGTCCAGCTCTACAGCCTCTCATTAACCACCTCCTGTTAATGTTTTGTTGATCATCCAGGCCTTTTCATGCACAGTGGTGGAGAAGGAGCCCATTCCCTTGTCGATCCCCCACCTAACCATCGTCCCTCCAGCTCTGCCCACAATCCCAGAGCGGAAGCTGGAGGAGGTGGCTCCCGACGCCCCCCGTGAGGCCCCTAAGCGGGTGTCCAAGTTCAAAGCTGCCCGGCTGCAGCAGAAGTGACCCTGCAAAGCCAGTCTCCAGGATTCACACGACTGGCCCCTTTTTAACATAGATGTTCTACACCAGCACTTTGTTGAGCTGGACAGACTGTGAACCCTCCCTAATATCTGCCATGTCTCTTCTTCTTTTTGTCATCACTCTTCAAGCCTTTATTCTTCTCTTTCACAATGCTTTTCCTGTTAGTACACAGGGTATCTATTACAGTAGGACTGTTCTATAAGAGGCTCTGTAAGAGTAGCATAGCATTGTTTAGAACGCTTGCACTTAACCATTTACCTGCCTTGTAAGGAACATCAAGCTTTTGTTGCTAAGTAAGCACTTCATTGCAATATGTATTTAAGTCAAGAGGTTGTTTATTTAGAGCCCTCATCCTCCAACATTATGGCACTACACTAGTCCACACTGCCTAGGTGCTCATTTTATGGTGGTTGCTCTCGTGTCAGTGTCTTGACAAGGCCAGTGGTTTACCACTCTATTTGTTTGATCTATAATTTTGCCCGCTATGCTAAAAACGTTACGCTCTGTGTCATTTATTTTTTTCCTTTTTGATTTTCTACGATTATTCTACACAGGGTCATATGCTGACTGCCCTTTATTGTCCCCAATCCCCTTGTACCTGCCTAATGCCCACCTCTGTGACCAGCTTTATGTCAGAATAAACATTGTTGTAAACTGGAAGGAAAATAAAAGATTTTGAGGAAAAAGTCACGTGTTACTCCCCTTTGGGTAGATTTTTCTCAAACCTTTTCTCCTTTTTTCACTAAAGGACGAGCCAGACCAACACAAACGTTGACTGTGCGCAGTAGATCACCTGCTGAGTGTCAAAGAGGGTGGTGATTCTACATGTAGAATTGTGGGGAAATTAACAAGATGACGGCTGATGTTCTTTGGCCAGAGGTGATAGGATGGCTGCCCACTGCTGATGTTCTTTGGTCAGAGGTGATAGGATGGCTGCCCACTGCTGATGTTTGTGTTGGTCTTTATTGTCCATAACAGGTATGCCACATATACAGTACATGACCAAAAGTATGTGGACACCGGCTCGTCAAACATCTCATTCCAAAATCATGGGCATTAATATGGAGTTGGTACCCCCTTTGCTGCTATAACAGCCTCCAGTCTTCTGGGATTTTTCTGCAGTAACTTGCTGGGCAATGATGTTGGGCTGTTAGGCCTGGCTTGTAGTTGGTGATCCAATTCATCCTATAGATGTCCGATGGGGCTGAGGTCAGGGCTCTGCAGGCCAATCAAGTTCTTCCACACCGATCTCGACAAACCATTTCTGTGTGGACCTTGCTTTGTGCACAGGGGCATTGTCATGCTGAAACAGTAAAGGGCCTTCCCCAAACTGTTGCCACAAAGTTGGAAGCACAGAATCATACCGTTAAGATTTCCATTCACTGGAAATAAGGGGTCTAGCCCGAACCATGAAAAACCAGACCATTATTCCTCATCCACCAAACTTTACAGTTGGCACTATGCATTTGAGCAGGTAGCGTTCTCCTTGCATTCACCAAACCTAGATTAGTACGTTCGACTGCTAGATGGTGAAGTGTGATTCATCACGACAGTGTTTCCACTGCTCCAGTGTCCAATGGCGGCAAGCTTTACACCACTCCAGCCGATGCTTGGCATTGCGCATGGGGATGGAAACCCTTGACTTTTCCACTTCACAAACAGCATTTACAGTTGACTGGGGCAGCTCTAGCAGGGCAGAAATGTTACTTGTTAGAAAGGTGGCATCCTATGACGGTGCCACGTTGAAAGTCACTGAGCTCTTCAGTAAGGCCAATGTTTGACTATGGAGTTTGCGTGGCTGTGTGCTAGATCTTTACACACTTGTCGGAAACGGGTGTGGCTGAAATAGCCAAATCCACTCATTTGAAGGCTGATACACTAAATATACAAAAGTATGTGGATCTTGAAAATGTAAAAACACAAGGACCAACAGTAGATCATCTCTCCTATGTACATTTATTTTATGGCCATTTGTAAAAGAGACAAAATTGTGCAGTCTGGTATGCTTAATATAAGGAATGTGAAATAATTTATACTTTTGATACTTAACTAAATGTCATTGCTAAAATATACTTTTGATACTTGGGTATATTTAAATCCAAATACTTGTTTTACTTTAACTAAAGTAGTATTTTACTGGGTGACTTTTACTTGAGTCATTTTCTAATAAGGTACTGTATTTGTACTTTTAGTATGACAATTGGGTACTTTTTCCACCACTGAACAAGTCAGCGACATTGGGGAGTTTTCGAGCATGAACTGCTCGTTTCAGGTCCTGTCATAACATCTCAATCGGGCTTAAGTCTGGACTTTGACTAGGCCATTCCAAAACTTGTTGCTTTTCAGCCATTCTGATGTCTTGATTGTGTGTTTTGGATCATTGTCTTGCTGCATGACCCAGTTGTGATTCGACTTCAGCTCACGAATGGATGGCCTGAAATTTTCCATTAGAATTATCTGATACAGAGCAGAATTCATGGTTCCTTCAATGATGACAAGTGGTTTAAGTCCTGAGGCAGCAAAGCATCCCCCAACCATCACACTACCACCACCATACTTCACTGTTGTTTTGAGGTTCTTACTGTGGAATGGAGTGTTTGGTTTTCGCAGACATAACGGGGCCCATGTTGTCCAAAAAGTTAGTTTTGACTCATCTGTCCATAGAACATTCTTCCAGGAATCTTGACGATCATCCAGGTGCTTTTTGGCAAACTCTAGTCGACTATTTGGACGACATGGGTCCGGTTATGTCTGTCGCAAACACTGCATTCCACAGTAAGAACGTCATACCGGCGGTCAAGAATGTTGGTGGTAGTGTGATGGTGAAATTACTTTTTCACACAGGGGCAATTGGTGTTGCATAATTTTTTTAAATTCAATAAATATCAACATTTCATGTTATTTGTTCACTCCGGTTTCCTTTATCTAATATTAGGTTTTGGTTGAAGATCTGATAACATTCAGTATACATTTTTTTTCTGCAGAAATAGATAAAATCAGAAGGTATATACTTTTCACGGCAGTGTATCACTTGCTGCTTGCTAAGTGGTGAGAGTGCAGGGTTTGATAAGCAGCTTTTAAACTGAACTGGTCCTGAGGTGATCCTCTCACCACCATGATTAGGGCTGCAATATGAAAACCCAATCCAGGTAGCATGAGACAAATTAGTTAGACACAGATCATTGAACTTAAAAAGCTCATCTTTGAAGGTAGATGTTGGACCATGTACTTAACAGTTCAAATAGATCTAAGGAACATGTTCATCTGAAACACAACAGTGAGATCTACATTGCAGGGTTTAAACAGGATTTAAGAGTTAGGTTATTTAGGATCTCCTTGCAGAGACAAGCAGGTATTGTTGACCAGACAGTTGCTCAGAAAAGAGGCTAATGCTCCCAGCTACAAATGGGGCATTAAACTGTTCCTTGCTGTACACCTGGACCTGTTTCATGGGCCCAGATAAAGCCTACTCCTGTATTTCAAACCATGTTCCATAGAGAATCACTGCTTGGTCTATGAAACATCCCCTGAAGTGTTACATTATTCTGTGTCTATATAATGTAAGTACATGTTCTTGCATCTATTTAATATTTCAGAAATCTGGGGTCATATAGTTAATTTGAATGAAAGTCAGGCCTCTGTAAATGGTGTCAAAGTGCACCAGGGGCTAACATCAACACAGTACTTTGAGGCTATACATTTCATCTAAGTAGAATGCACGAGGATGTGTGCACAATAGGGGCTTTTTTGTGTGTGGTTATTGTATAGATAAATTCCATCTCTCTCTTAGAAAATAATCCACTGGGAAGGTCATTGGGATGGCAGGAGTGTGATGGATGTTAGAAGCACCCAATTAAGCTTTCTGAAAAGAAGCCTATGAGCGCTCTAAGCACTAACTGTAAAAACAGCTGAATCACAAGTCAGAGGTATCCTGCATTATTCATTATGTTTTACAAAGGGTCAGAGTGGCTATAATCCTCATTATAAATATTTTGAGAAGACGATCGGAGGTCACAGGGCTACTTTTTCGATGTTGACACAGTCCATGGGTTTAAGGAGCAAGGCTCAATCAAACATTTTACACACACACACACACAGAGATAGAGAGAGAGGATAGAGAGAGAGAGAGAGATCTGGAAAGATTAAGATGATAAGGAGGTGGGCCATGGCAAAGTCATACCAAACCCCATCCTGTGTCTGTCACAAACAAGTGGATGCCGAAAATTAACTCTGCCAGGCCTACTAAATGTGACGTTTTTACAGAGCAAAAAATTACTGAATGTCATGTGCATCCTGATGACTAATTTAAGTGAAACGGGTAGTTGATAATCTTGGAGTGTAAATAACCTATGCATAATTTACGCAGTGCTTGTCAACTACCAGATGGGGGAGTCCACGCCATCTCGAAGTGGTCATATCCCCTCCTTCTCACGGACATTAAACTATAAGCTCATATGCTTCCATACTTCATTTCGAAAGCATGCATGTTTAATAGTTGAAGGATGTTGACGGAGGTCTGATTTTATTATTACCCTTTAGCGCAGGATCACGGAAAAGTCAGATACACAGGCCATCACTTGTCACTGACTGAACTCAAGCTGTCACTTCGAGTCCAATACGCGGTGGAGTCTTTTACATGCGCTGATCTAAATGCTCAGGTAAGGATTTTTTTTAAACAATATTCAGTCAAACGTATTTATCATCTCCAGCAACTCTAACTTTCAACTTATTCGAATGCCGTTTTCTCAGAATTACATGGTTTCTCAGAATAGATTTGTGTGCGTGAATGCATGAGCGCCTTGTGGTGAGGTTGGCTGCCCCTGGTAATGCCAAAGTCAGTAGGCTATTAAGTGAAGGGAACTTGGGAAATATAGTCAAAAAGTAAGTATAGGTGGGGTAGTCATATAGTGTAGGATAGTGAATGTATTTCAATGCTTGAATTGACTCCAAATTCATTCATAAGTCATGTCGAATGGACAAAACAGGATTGTGTATGATGGTGGAATAGCAGGTCTTGTGTACTGTGCCTTCAGAAATGATTCACACCCCTGTTTCTTGCACATTTTTTTGAGTTACAGCCTGAATTTAAAATGTATTAAATTTAGATTTTGTGTCACTGATCTACACACAACACCCCATAATATCAATTTTGATTTTGATTGTAGATTTGTTTTTTATTAATAAAAAATTAAAAGATTAAATGTTTTGAGTGATTAAGTATTCAACCCCTTTCTTATGGCAAGACTCAGGAGTAAAAATGTGCTTAACAAATTAGATAAGTTGCATGAACTCATTCTGTGTTCAATAATAGTGTATAACATGGTTTTTGAATTACTACCCCATCTCTGTACCCCACACATACAATTATCTGTAAGCTCCCTTAATTGAGTAGTGAATTTCAAGCACAGATTCAACCACAAAGACCAGGGAGGTTCTCCAATGCCTTGCAAAGAAGGGAAACGATCATGCATGGTGAAGTTATTAATTAGGCTTTGGATGGTTTATCAATACACCCAGTTACTGCAAAGATACAGGTGTCCTTCCTAACTCAAGTGCCGTAGAGGAAGGAAACTGCTCAATGATTTCCCCACGAGACTAATGGGGATTTTAAAACGGTTACAGAGTTTAATGGTTGTGATATGAGAAAACTGAGAATGGATCAACAACATTGTAGCTACTCCGCAATTATAAACTAAATTACAAAGTGAAAAGAAGGAAGCCTGTACAGAATACAAATATTCCAAAACATGCAACCTGTTTTCAACAAGTCACTTAAGTAATACTGCAAAAAAAGGGGCAAAAAATAATAACTTTTTGTCCTGAATACAAAGCGTTATGCTTGGGGAAAATCCAACACATCACTGGGTACCACTTTTCATATTTTCAAGCATGGTGGTGGCTGCATCATGTTATGGGTATGCTAGTCATCAGCAAGGACGAGGGAGTTTTTTAGGATAAAAATAAATGGAATACAGCTAAGCACAGGTAAAATCTTCTGTCCAACAGACACTGAGAGACAAATTCACCCTTCAGCAAGACAATAACCTGAAACACAAGGCCAAATATACACAGGAGTTGCTTACCAAGATGACATTGAATGTTCCTAAGTGGCCTAGTTACAGTTTTGACCGAAATCGTCTGGAAAATCTATGGCAAGACTTGAAAATGGCTTTTAGCAATGATCAACAACCAACTTGACAGAACTCAAGTAATTTTTAAAAGAATACTGGGTAAATATTGTACAATCGAGGTGTGCAAAGTTCTTAGAGACTTACGCCTAAAGACTCAAAGCTGTAATTGCTTCCTTAGGTGATTCTAACATGTATTGACTCATGGGGGTGAATACTTATCTAATTAATATATATCAGTGTTGTATTTTTCATACATTTAAAAAAAAAAAAAAAGGTTAGAAGGTTCTTCCACTTTGACATTACAGAGTATATTGTGTGGATAGTTGAAAAGAAATGACAATGAAATCAATTTTAATACTACTTTGTCAAGATGTGTGAACAATGTTCCCTCTAAACTCCTCCCCCGGGACTGTTGCACAGAAGAAATACTAGCCTGCGCAGAGAAGCACGAGAATGAACTTCACTAAACTTTCTAGTTTCCCTCTACTGTTGGAATTGCCAATATTAGCCACTTTCAATTAAACATACCTAAACAAAGTGAACTATGCAAGACTTAGTATACAAAACTTACTATGCAAGAGATTTTCTTGTAGGCAAATTGCATCGGAGTACGATTCTATTGCATTGACAGGCATGACAGGCAGGCAGACAGACAGGCAGGCAGCCTGTACTCTACAGACCGGTGCAGCATAACCAATCAGAGCTGCAAAAATACCATTGCCATATATGGATCTGTGCCGTTCACTTTGAACTAGACTGTATATACAGCATGAGTGGTCGTGAGTAGATGTGCTTGTTTTGAGATCAAAGAGAGTACTGCATGTAGCCAGCCACCTGTGCACATTTGTTCATATCCTTTGCTAGTTAGTGAGTTATTAACTCAGTTATAGTCTGCAATGGGGGTGTGGTTGCTTCCCACAAGAGCATGTACATTTCTAGACATCTTTGAAAACCAAGTCAGGTAAATAAACTTTTTTTCTGTCTTAAAGGGGCAGTGTTGTATTTTGAGATGGTCTTGATTAAGCGAAGTAGCCAATAGGCAGAGGGTAGCACAATATGTCTGATTCTCTGTAGTAATGGTATGGGAATAATAATTATCTTTATTTTGTAGTAGTTTCTTGCATCAAACAACACATTTTCAGTCACCTTGTCTGAAGGACAAGTGGATCAACAGGTTAATGTCAAGCCCTGCATATTTTTTCCAAAAGTCTCACGGAATGTAGGCCTACATTGAACACCACACTTTAGCTGCTACTTTAGGCTGAATGACAAAACAGCTATTTTCATGTTAAAATATTTTGGGATGCATTTTCTGCATTGTTTTTGATGGTAGGCACTCTGACAGGCCTACATCATTATCAAATAGCCACAGCAGCCTACTTGACCACTGTTATAACTAACTTTGAAGTTGCACAGAATTTTCACAAGGTTCAAGTTTGCGCTCAGCAGACCTGACATTTGCTCAGTGCCGACATTTATTTTTTAGGGAACATTGGCTGGGAATACTTTTTAAAGGACTGTATGTCAAAATATACTGTGTGTGGCTGATCGTTGATTCCAAATTAGACTCCGGGTTAATTCTTCTTTTCTTTCTCTCTTTTCAATGAAAAGGACAATGTGTTGTGGTGTAATGACAGTCCACTGTGATCTTCTCATCATAGATAATCTGTTGCAGTCAACACTCGTTTTAATGCAACACATATCAAGTCATCCACCGTGGTAACTGGGTTGAGGTCTGTTGGACGTACAGATGTTTTATTATTGTCAGACTTCTCCTTATGTATAATAATGTGTGTCATGGTGGTCAATGGTGATGCACAGAGGTTGTGAGTGGGTGCAGTGAATGCTTTGATAATAGAGAATCTCTAGTCTAATATCTATCACTGTCACCTAGATAGAGAGGTGTTGTTGAAATACCCCTTAGCCCTTACCTACACTCCCCCCTCTCATCTGCAAATGCTTGCCTTTGAAGCCATGATGCCCCATCTGTCATATGTGAGCTAAGAGTCCATAATGCTCTGTTCCTCTCCAATGCAGAGTTCTCCTCTCACAGGCTCCAAGGGGACAGGAGGAGGAGCAGGTGGGTTGCAGCCAGTACGATCAATCAGCATTAAATATTCAGCCTTGGAATTTACACATAATTTAACCGCAACCCTCTTTATTAGAAAAGCAAAAATGGAAGCTAGTTGATAAATGTGTTTCTTGTTGATGAGAGAATAAGCAAGCTGTGAAATGCAAGGCATGTCTTGATTTGAAAATGTCTCAGAATATTACCTGTTTATTATGATGAAATTGTAGCCTGGGTACCAGAGTTTGGCATGGCAATTCCATGAGAAGTTGGCAAGAAAGCAGAACAGACTGACACCATGGCTAATGGAGTTGTGCTTATGTTAGAATAGCCTTTCTATCATAATGCAAAATACAACACAGACGTTTTTTATTTTTTTATTTTGCAAAATATGAGTAAACATGAGTAAAGCAAGAAGGAAAGTCAGGTGCTAGTATCTTATCCTCTTTACTATATTACAAGTGATGTTAGAGTGCAGTACATGGCAAAGATATGCTTAGCAACTTTCTCCCTTGATGGAATCACTTGTTTAAACACCAAGCACATGATTTGAATATCTGTAATCCAAGCTCAGATGAACAGGCCAAATGAATTTGTTGGCACTCTCTTGCCACCACGTCAGATTTTCTCACAAAAGGTCAAAGCTGTTTGCCGTTCGGCTTAAAACACTTTGATAAAAGTGTGAAGCCAAAGTTTTTTGAGGTGTTCGTCTGGATGCTCTGGTCCTCGGCAGTACACTGGTCAATCTGGTATCCAGTCAGAGAAGGATAAACAAGTTCAAAAACCTTCTCAACCCTCCAAACTGTTACTTTTATCTTAGTGAAGTTTCATTTTAATACCTGGCTTATGATTAACAACACTCTTTCAGCATATTGCCTGAAGAAATTGCCAAAGCTCCATGGCCTTAAGTCTGTGAACTATGAGGCAATGGAATGAAAAGCACAGCTCCCTCATACAAGAACACTAAACAGTGAATAATTAATAACCTTGCTCCCAATTCCAGGAAAACAATAGTGTTGTATAGGAAAAGGTGCACTCATTTAACAGAAAAAAATGATCCTGCCAGCTTGAACAAATTGTGGAATGTACAAGATTCCTTTGTTGTTGCGTTTGTTCTTCTCCTTTTCTCTTTACGAGCAGCCATAGCTTTACATTTCAGAAATGAAAGTGTTGATGTGTGTGTGTGCGTGCGTGCGTGTGCGTGTGCGTGTGCATACGTGTGTGCGTGCCTGCGTGCACGTGTGTGTGTGTGCACTTCTTAGATGAATTAGAAATCCATTGAATAACCCACTTTTACCTGATGGCTGCAAGGAGGGACGTTGAGTGGAGAAGTGGTGCAAATATGCAGAAAGCTATTTGGACAGGCGTCCTCTTGGCTGTCAGCTTCGATTAAGAGGCGAGGTGTCATCTCTGTAACACAGCTGAGTGCAGATGGCAGTGAGGAAAAGATGGCTCACTGATTTAAACAATGATTAATGAACAGAGATGGAAAACAAATTGCATTGGACTATTGGAAGCAGGGAATTGTTTTTATGGAAATGTTAATTGTGTCTGCCAGGCCGTTACTGGGCGAGGGGGAGGAGTGGCTGGGTGAGGGCAACAACAGATCCACGGGGATCTGATATGAAGTCTACTACCCTCCCTGCACTGATTATCAGTGTTCCTCACTCAGTATGCACTGTCAATACCACAAAACTGGCTACAATACTTCCAACTAGATATTGTGAAAACCAAACAAGGTATTATATGATGAATCCCATGAAGAATAAGTTAGGGTCAATAATAATGGCAGTATAAATGACATCACTGTGACAAAACATCATCTTGACGTTGTTAATATAAGCTTTCCTTATGCACTGCTTATGAATGGTTTATTTATGGGTTATGAATGTGTTATGAAGTCTTTATGTAGCTAGGTATTCAACTGATGTGCTACTGAGTACTGTCTTTACAGTACTGCTCCACTCAGCATTAGCTCTAATAATAAGTGGTTATAAAGGATGACAGAAAGCGCTCTGTTCTATTTGTAATTATTGCAGGCGGTGCAGCTGCAGTACTTAGGGAGATGATGATAATTATTTTGCCAATTTTTTGTGTGGGTGATTATTTAAGAGCATCATCCACTCATCAGAGTAATCAGGGTAGAGTGATTAGTGAAAATCCAACAGCTGCCTCATTAAACTATTGGCTTTATTGGCGACACATAGTGACAGATCTAGCTGCCTCATAGGACCGGGAGAGAAAAACTTCACCTTATGAACTCAAAGGTGACAGGTAGTTTAGACTGGAGATTATGTGTGACCAAAGATGCACACAAAAAAATCCTCTGCATAAAATGAGCCTCACTATTTTTCAATGTACAAAGGTTGACCGAAGACTAAGGGTCATTGTCACGGTGAACTGAAGGCATAGAAAAGTTTATGAAATCTGGAAATGTGCTGGTTACATCTACTCTACTTAACCACAGTGCAATGTGTTTATACTCCACGGTGAATGTGGAGCTTCATAGCTAAATGTGCCGACCACAATCCCTAAAACAACACCAAATGATGTCCTTGGGAAATCAGTGATCGCAGATATTTACCTGCCCGTGTGTTCAGATTTTATTGTGATCTTTCTAACGCAGAAATGATCACAATAAAGTGAAATGGAAACTTGTAGTATTGCGTACATGTAGTAATGTAATGCAGCAGGAGGGTACATGTAGTAATGTTTGCTACAATAAAGGCTAATTCTCTGAGCCCAGATGTTCCCTGAGCACAAGCAGCACAACACAAGAGATCCTACTGGGTTGATGAGCTCAATCAGTGAAATGATGAAAAGATGATTTGGTCCCTGTAATTACAGTATGTAAACTACTTAGCCAGGATTGCAAAGGAAGTAATTTTTCTAATTAAGACTGCTACCCATTGTCTAATGGTTGATGTTTTTTTCTTCTAGGAAAGAGAGAGAGAGCAAGACCGAGAGAGACCATATGAGTCCTTATGATGGGTCTGTGTGCTGTACTGTTTGGAAAGAAAGAGCATCATCGAACAAACAGAGCAAGATGGCTGCCAAATGAAGGTTCTATTGAATTACCAGCACACTTAATGTGCCGTGGATTAGCTCCTTTGTTTGTCAGTTTTCTGTCGATGCCATAGCCTTAATGAGATAAGTGGCATTACCGTAGGCCTGCTGTGATTTTGTGATGACTCGGTTAATTACTTTTGCTCTAGTGCTTCTGAGTGTCGCTGCGTAAACTGGAAATGAAGAGTTTCATTCCAAAACGCTACATATCCATTTTTCAGAAATGTTGGTGAATTAGCTTTTATTGTTTAAAGAAATTAGGAAAGAGATTGGTGTTTTTTTTCACTATCTAAGCATGGCATGTGGTTCAATGACAGTGTATTTGTTTAAAATATATCACTTGATGGTTTCATTTCAGAAAAACAAATAATCATGTTTATTTTTGCAAAATGCTATATATCTGCCCCACTCTCAGAGAAATACACCACATTACCCAAAGTATGTGGACTCGTCGAACAACTCATTCTGAAACCATGGAGTCCACCCCTTTGCTGCTATAACAGCCTCCACTCTTCTGGGAAGGCTTTTCACGAGACGTCGGAACATTGCTGCGGGGACTTGCTTCCATTCCGCCATAAGAGCATTAGTGAGGTCGGGCACTGATGTTGGGCAATTAGGCCTGGCTCGCAGTCGGCATTCCAATTCAATCCAAAGGTGTTCAATGAGGCTGAGGTCAGGGCTCTGTACAGGCCAGTCAAGTTCTTCCACACAGATCTCAACTAACCATTGTCATGTTGAAACAGGAAAGGGCCTTCCCCAAACTGTTGCCTCAAAGTTGGAAGCACAGAATCATCTAGAATGTCATTGTATGCTGTAGCGTTAAGATTTCCCCCCACTACAAAGAAGGGAACTAGCCCGAACCATGAAAAACAGCCCCAGACCATTATTCCTCCTCCACCAAACTTTACAATTGCCACAATGCATTCGGGCAGGTAGCGTTCTCCTGGCATCCGTCAAACCCAGATTTGTCTGTCGGACTACCAGATAGTGAAGTGTGATTCCTCACTCCAGAGAACTCATTTCCTCTGCTCCAGAGTCCAATGGCGGCGAGCTTTACACTACTACAGGCGACACTTGGCATTGCGCATGGTGATCTTAGGCTTGTGTGCGGCTGCTTGGCCATGGAAACCCATTTCATGAAGCTCCCAATTAACAATTATTGTGCTGACGTTGCTTCCAGAGGAAGTTTGGAACTCGGTAGTGAGTGTTACAACCAAGGACAGACAATTTTTACGCACTCTGCGCTTCAGCACTCAGCGGTCCTGTTCTGTGAACCTGTGTGGCATACCACTTCATGGCTGAGCCATTGTTGCTCCTAGACGTTTCCACTTCACAATACTAGCACATACATTTGGCAGCTCTAGCAGGGCAGAAATTTGACAAACTGACTTGTTGGAATGGTGGCATCTTATGACGGTGCCATGTTGAAAGTCACTGTGCTCTTCAGTTGCCATTATACTGCCAGTGTTTGTCTATGGAGATTGCATGGCTGTGTGCTCGATTTTATACACCTGTCAGCAACATGTGTGGCTGAAAATTATTCCACAGATTTTAATATATTGTGTTTAAATAGTTTGGGGAATCCTCCTAGGTTTTACACCTACAAAAGTTGCATAATAACAAATGTCTTTATAAGTAACTGTGCAAATGATACATTTATCAATATTTAATGTTTGGAAAAAAATGTTCAATACATTAATATGAGATCTGTACGTAAAACATTTACATTTGACATGTTAGTCATTGATCAGATGCTTTTATCCAGAGCGACTTACAGTTAGTGCATTCATCTTTAGATAGCTAGGTGAGACAACCACATATATAGGATAAGAACATACATAGCGTTTTGCAAAAAAACTATTTTCATACACATCTAAAATCTATTCATTAAAAATCAGAGAAAAATTATATTTTACACACACATAAGCAATCATTTCTGATGAAAAGGCACAAATGTGAAAAAAATTGATGGATATAGTATTTAGGAAATATAGTCTTCAAATATACATTTCCTTCTTGGGGAAAGGGGATATGCATTCAACTGAAATGTGTCTTCCACATTTAACCCAACCCCTCTGAATCAGAGAGGTGGGGGCTGCCATAATCGACATCCACGTCTTCAGTGAACAGTGGGTTAACTGCCTTACTCAGGGGCAGAACAACAGATTTTTACATTGTCAGCTCGGGGATTCAATCCAGCAACCTTTTGGTTACTGGCCCAACGCTCTAACCACTAGGCTACCTGCCGCCCAGGTCTTATGGTGCTCTGTAGTATGTATCACAACAGATGACAAATCACTGCCAAGTAAGACATAATTATAGTAAATCAGAACGTTTAAAGTATAAGATAAGGTACTGACTCAGGGCCGTGCACGGATCTTTCAGGGAGCAGGAACTCAGAAGGAAAAAAGGGCACCCAGCGTCATGTTGGTGAACATGAAGGATTTGGCCGTGTTCTGGAGCTATGCTATTCTGAGCTGTGTTAGAGATGGTTGGAGAGGGCTGTTCCCCTGCAGAGTCTAACCATCTGAAGAGTCTAACCATCTGAAGAGGACGACCCCATGCAGATACACACTGATCCACTGCTCAGGTGAAAGACATCCCCTCCCTGTCTGTCTCAGTGTTAACACTTCCTGTAATTTGAGCCAGAGCTTTGTTTCTGTCCAGAATGAACAGTTGGTCTGTGCAAACAAGGGCAACTGTTTACATGTTAGTGATTTGATATCACTGTGTGTTTGTCACTGTGTGTGTGTGTTTCCTGATGGAGCTGTTTACACATGCCTTATGTGTGCATACATTGAGTAAAAGCCATGTTAAACAGGCCTTTGTGAACGTACTGTATGTGTACCTCAAATTACACAGTGTGAAGACAGATCACCATGATCCTTGTCTCATTGTCTTGCATTGTTGTGAATGAAGGCATTTCCCTTTGCCTCCTTTGTTTGACATATCGTTTACTAGAATAGGCTGTCTAATTTGGATATTTCCCAAAAGACTGGTGAATATACTGCATGCACAACAAGCGTATACCCAGTCTTCTCTATTACTCACGTGCTCTTTCTGTGCGCTGTAGTGGTGCAGTAATGAATGGGACTGGTTAGGCCATTTTGTCTCAGTCAGGGTTTTTGGGGGCCTACAGTGAAGCTCCTATAGGGTTTCATTAATGCCCCTGTCAGAAGAGCTGTGAGTATCTTCTGTCTCGGGCTAGGCCATGGTGGTCAGCTGTAGGCCTATCCTCTGCTTTAGTAAAGGGTCTTTATCCACAGTTTGACAATCCACAGGCTGGGTGGGGTGGATAGGCACAATGGATAAGCAGGGTGCCTACACGTACTTAGATTTTTCAAATGTCGATTTTTATACATGAGCTCCATTTTTTTTGCAATGAGTAATTCTTGAGTAATCCTTTGTATCCTTTCCAATGAGTAATCCTTTGTATCTCCATAGAAGTTTTAAATCAGACGTTTATGTGAAAAGTTTGACAACATGTCTTCTTTCATGGTCATGATGACACAAGGCTAAGCCAAAGAGTCTGGGTTATTCAGTCCAAGTGGGCCAACTATTGTGACTGCTGTTTATGTTCCTCTTTGTTCATGTAAAAAAGTGTAGGTCACAACATTACTTTGGTACTATGTTGTTATAGGACTTGGCTTAGGTTGCTGTTTGTTGTCAATTGAAAGCAATTGCAGGCTAGGCCAACATGGTATTCTTTTTCCACAGTTGAAAAGGTGCAACATTGCATCATAAACCATACCCCTACTTGAAATTAGAACATGCAATTGGTTTTACATTTGTCCAATGAGAATCTGTCCAATGCTTTAGAACAGTGGTCCCCAAACTTTTTATAGTCCCGTACCCCTTCAAACATTCAACCTCCAGCTGCGTACCCCCTCTAGCAACAGGGTCAGCACACTCTCAAATGTTGTTTTTTGCCATCATTGTAAGCCTGCCACACACACACACTATACGATACATTTATTAAAAATAAGAATGAGTGTGAGTTTTTGTCACAACCAGGCCCGTGGGAAGTGACAAAGAGCTCTTATAGGACGGACCAGGGCACAAATAATAATATAATAATAATCAGTAATTTTGCTCTTTATTTAACCATCTTACATATAAAACCTTATTTGTTAATCAAAAAATGTGAATAACTCACCACATGTTAATGAGAAGGGTGTGCTTGAAAGGATGTACATAACTCTGCAATTTTGGGTTGCATTAGAGAGAGTCTCAGTCTTAAATCATTTTCCACACACAGTCTGTGTCTGTATTTAGGTTTCATGCTAGTGAGGGCCGAGAAGCCACTCTCACATAGATACAGTGCCTTGCGAAAGTATTCGGCCCCCTTGAACTTTGCGACCTTTTGCCACATTTCAGGCTTCAAACATAAAGATATAAAACTGTATTTTTTTGTGAAGAATCAACAACAAGTGGGACACAATCATGAAGTGGAACGACATTTATTGGATATTTCAAACTTATTTAACAAATCAAAAACTGAAAAATTGGGCGTGCAAAATTATTCAGCCCCCTTAAGTTAATACTTTGTAGCGCCACCTTTTGCTGCGATTACAGCTGTAAGTCGCTTGGGGTATGTCTCTATCAGTTTTGCACATCGAGAGACTGACATTTTTTCCCATTCCTCCTTGCAAAACAGCTCGAGCTCAGTGAGGTTGGATGGAGAGCATTTGTGAACAGCAGTTTTCAGTTCTTTCCACAGATTCTCGATTGGATTCAGGTCTGGACTTTGACTTGGCCATTCTAACACCTGGATATGTTTATTTTTGAACCATTCCATTGTAGATTTTGCTTTATGTTTTGGATCATTGTCTTTTTGGAAGACAAATCTCCGTCCCAGTCTCAGGTCTTTTGCAGACTCCATCAGGTTTTCTTCCAGAATGGTCCTGTATTTGGCTCCATCCATCTTCCCATCAATTTTAACCATCTTCCCTGTCCCTGCTGAAGAAAAACAGGCCCAAACCATGATGCTGCCACCACCATGTTTGACAGTGTGGATGGTGTGTTCAGGGTGATGTGCTGTGTTGCTTTTACGCCAAACATAACGTCTTGCATTGTTGCCAAAAAGTTCAATTTTGGTTTCATCTGACCAGAGCACCTTCTTCCACATGTTTGGTGTGTCTCCCAGGTGGCTTGTGGCAAACTTTAAACAACACTTTTTATGGATATCTTTAAGAAATGGCTTTCTTCTTGCCACTCTTCCATAAAGGCCAGATTTGTGCAATATACGACTGATTGTTGTCCTATGGACAGAGTCTCCCACCTCAGCTGTAGATCTCTGCAGTTCATCCAGAGTGATCATGGGCCTCTTGGCTGCATCTCTGATCAGTCTTCTCCTTGTATGAGCTGAAAGTTTAGAGGGACGGCCAGGTCTTGGTAGATTTGCAGTGGTCTGATACTCCTTCCATTTCAATATTATCGCTTGCACAGTGCTCCTTGGGATGTTTAAAGCTTGGGAAATCTTTTTGTATCCAAATCCGGCTTTAAACTTCTTCACAACAGTATCTCGGACCTGCCTGGTGTGTTCCTTGTTCTTCATGATGCTCTCTGCGCTTTTAACGGACCTCTGAGACTATCACAGTGCAGGTGCATTTAGAGACTTGATTACACACAGGTGGATTGTATTTATCATCATTAGTCATTTAGGTCAACATTTTATCATTCAGAGATCCTCACTGAACTTCTGGAGAGAGTTTGCTGCACTGAAAGTAAAGGGGCTGAATAATTTTGCACGCCCAATTTTTCAGTTTTTGATTTGTTAAAAAAGTTTGAAATATCCAATAAATGTCGTTCCACTTCATGATTGTGTCCCACTTGTTGTTGATTCTTCACAAAAAAATACAGTTTTATATCTTTATGTTTGAAGCCTGAAATGTGGCAAAAGGTCGCAAAGTTCAAGGGGGCCGAATACTTTCGCAAGGCACTGTACGTGGTTGCAAAGGGCATCAGTGTCTTAACAGTGCGATTTGTCAAGGCAGGATACTCTGAGCACAGCCCAATCCAGAAATCTGGCAGTGGCTTCTGATTAAATTCAATTTTCACAGAACTGCTTGTTGCAATTTCGATGAGGCTCTCTTGTTCAGATATCGGTAAGTGGACTGGAGGCAGGGCAGGAAAGGGATAACAAATCCAGTTGTTTGTGTCATCCGGTTCGGGAAAGTACCTGCGTAATTCCTCCCCAAACTCACTCAGGTGCTTCACTATATCACATTTGACAATTTTCCGTAAGATTGAGTTCATTTGCACACAAAAAAAATCATACAATGATGGAAAGACCTGTGTGTTATCCTTTGTTAATGCAGACAGAGAAGAGCTCCAACTTCTCAATCAATTTTGTTCCGCACATTGAATATAGTTGCGGAGAGTCCCTAGATCCTAGATTCAGATCATTCAGGCGAGAAAAAAATGCCTAGTGCAGAAAATACACGTGAGTTCAGGGGCCTTGCTTTAACAAAGTTAACCATTTTCACTGTAGTGACCAAAATGTATTTCAAGCTGTCAGGCATTCCTTTGGCAGCAAGAACCTCTTAGTGGATGCTGCAGTGTACCCAAGTGGCGTCGGGAGCAACTGCTTGCACGCGCGTTACCACTCCACTATGTCTCCCTGTCATGGTTTTTGCACCATCAGTACAGATACCAACATGAGTAGCAGCTACGTTTGGCTACATACGGACGCTAGTGGAGAGTAACGGTTAATGTGATTGAATGTTAACTACTTCACTAGGTTACCTGTATTTGACATTGTGTTGTTATTTCGCTGAACACTAGATGGTTTAATTTGATTTTTGGCAGTAAAACGAGGCTACTCAAGCAGGAAAAAAAACACACCCAAATGTATGGCCCCGTTGGAAAATATAAATGGACTGTTTGAAAATGTGAAAAACATTTTTTTAAATATATTTTTTAATGTGAATCACATTTTTATTAGGGGTACCCACGATGGCATTGTGCGTACCCTGTGCGTACCCTGTACCCCAGTTTAGGAATACCTGCTCTAGAAGTGTCATTGGTCTATATTAGCAGTTAGTCAATGAGCATACCTAACAATGGATATAAAAAAATGCATAACATTAGCATATATACTGAACAAAAATATCAATGAGACATGCAACAATTTAAAAGATTTGACTGAGTTACAGTTAGGACCTAATCTATGGATTTCACATGACTGGGAATACAGATATGCATCTGTTGGTCACAGATACCTTAAAAAAAGAAAGAAGAGGCGTGGATCAGAAAACCAGTCAGTATCTGGTGTGACCACCATTTGCATCATGTCACATCTCCTTCGCATAGAGCTGATCAGGCTGCTGATTGTTGGCTGTGGAATGCTGTGCCACTCCTCTTCAATGGCTGTGCGAAATTGCTGGATATTGACAGGAACTGGAACACGCCATCCCAAACACGGTCAATGGGTGACATGTCTGGTGAGTATGCAGGCCATGGAAGAACTGGGACATTTTCAGCTTCCAGGAATTGTGTACAGATCTTTGTGACATGGGCCCGTACATAATCATGCCTAAACATGAGGTGATGGCAGTGGATTAGTGGCACGACAATGGGCCTCAGGATCTCGTCACAGTATCTCTGAGCATTCAAATTGCCATAGATAAAATGTAATTGTGTTCGTTGACCGTAGCTTATGCCTGCCCATACCATAACCCCACTGCCACCATGGGGCATTCTGTTCACAACGTTGACTTCAGCAAACCGCTCGCCCACACAACGCCATACTGCTGTTGTGAGGCCGGTGGGACGTAGAGTACTGTCAAATTCTCTAAAAAGACATTGGAGGTGGCTTATGGTAGATCAATTAACATTAAATTCTCTGACAACAGCTCTGGTGGACATTCCTGCAGTCAGCATGCCAATTGCACGCAACCTCAAAACTTCAGACATCTGTGGCATTATCTTGTGTGACAAAACTGCACATTTTAGAGTGGCCTTTTATTGTCCACAGCACAAGGTGTACCTGTGTAATGATCATGTTGTTTAATCAGCTTCTTGATATGCCACACCTGTCAGGTGAATGGTTTATGTTGGCAAAGGAGAAATGCTCTCTAACAGGGATTTTAAAAAATGTGTGCACAAAATTTGAGAGAAATATGCTTTTTTTGTGCGTATGAAACCTTTCTGGGATCTTATATTTCAGCTCATGAAAAATGGGACCAAAACTTGACTTGTTGCGTTTATATTTTTGTTCAGTGTATATGCACAGCCACATCTTGAGAGCCCAATCACATCACACAATGCTTAATACCAATCACCCTCTCTCTCAATCTCCCCCTGAAAGAGTGTAATTCACTCTGACAGATAGCACCTGACAGGTCTGCCTATTCACTTCGCCAGCAACCCTGTCTCCCTCCACCACCACATTATTCAGCCTGTCATATTAACTAGTACCTGATCATGGTTCTAAGTCTTGTGATTACACACCTAGATGATCAGGACAGCGCTTCTTCAAACATGAGGTGGATGTCTTTCAATGTTTCTCTCACACCTGTCAAATGTGCTTAGCTTCAGGAAGATTAGATTGTATTTTAGGGCCTGTATCAAGGATCAGGTCCTCCCTGTCCATATAATATTTTTCATCATTATATAAAAGGCAAAACTGATACTATACTTTGTATTGTAGATTACTGATATATAGATTAGACATGGGACCAAAGTACTGTTTGCACTTTAGCTAGTAGGCTAGCTCATTATCTGTGTGTAACAATATAATGTAAATCAGGGATAGTCAGCTAGATTCAGCCACAGGCTGATTTTAGGTTGTAGCGGATGGTCAGTGGGCCGGAACATAATTATAATATTTTATACACTGAACTTTGACCACAACTAAACCCAATAAGAGATTATATTTGAATATAACAATAATTTCGTACCTTGATTACATTGATCACATATGTCTATTTTTTTATTCTTGGGAATGCTTAGGAACAGATTCCCGAGATATAATATTTTTTTTGCTGAATTTATGTTGATCACCAGCAGAGGGCGACCATTTTGAATCCATTTTCACATTCACTCTGTTGGTAAAGCTGACAAATTGGATCATACCTCTAAAAGTAGCAGAGATCCCACTCTGGAACTTTGATACATTATT
Organism: Oncorhynchus mykiss; assembly: GCF_013265735.2. Lineage (NCBI taxonomy): Eukaryota > Metazoa > Chordata > Actinopteri > Salmoniformes > Salmonidae > Oncorhynchus > Oncorhynchus mykiss. Next base: position 42,062,303 of record NC_048565.1, on the reverse strand, counting down.
TTCAAGAATATATACTGTATAAAAAAATGCCAAATCAAAAATAGTATATTTTCTATATTCATGTTTATATTTTAAAATGTTATTGAAATCATAATACTACTCATATTACAGAGAAAGCAGTAAAGCTTCATATGACACCATTGTTTTCTTTGTAGAACCAACAGTGCATTCGGAAAGTATTCAGACTTTGTCCACATTTTGTTACGTTACAGCCTTATTCTAAAAAGGATAAAATATTTTTTCCCCCTCATCAATCTACACACAATACCCCATAATGACAAAGCAAAAACTATTTTTTAGACATTTTTGCAAATGTATTACAAATATAAAAATGAAAATCACATTTACATAAGTATTCAGACCCTTCACTCAGTACTTTGTTGAGACACCTTTGGCAGCAATTACAGCCTCGAGTCTTCTTGGGTTTGCCAGTAGCATATCACCCTGCATACCACTGCTGGCTTTCTTCTGAAGCTAAGCAGGGTTGGTCCTGGTCAGTTCCTGGATGGGAGACTAGGTGCTGCTGGAAGTGGTGTTAGAGGGCCAGTAGGAGGCACTCTTCCCTCTGATCTAAAAAAAATATCCCAATTCCCCAGGGCAGTGATTGGGGACACTTCCCTGTGTAGGGTGCCGTCTTTCGGATGGGACGTTAAACGGGTGTCCTGACTCTCTGAGGTAATTAAAGATCCCATGGCACTTATCGTAAGAGTAGGGGTGTTAAACCCGTGGTCCTGGCTAAATTCCCAATCTGGCCCTCAAACTGTCACCTAATAATCCCCAGTTTACAATTGGCTCCTTCATCCCCCTCCTCCCTGTAACTATTCCCCAGGTCGTTGCTGCAAATGAGAATGTGTTCTCAATCAACTTACCTGGTAAAATAATGGATAAATAAATAATGACACTATAAGCTTGGCACATGTGTATTTGGCAAGTCTCTCCCATTCTCATCTGCAGATCCTCTCAAGCTCTGTCAAGTTGGATGGGGAGCGTTGCTGCACAGCTATTTTCAGGTCTCTCCAGAGATGTTCAATCTGGTTCAAGTCCAGGCTCTGGCTGCGTCACTCAAGGACATTCAGAGACTTGTCCCGAAGCCACTTCTGTGTTGTCTTGGATGTGTGCATAGGGTCGTTGAACAATTTGGAAGGTGAGGGCTCTGGAGCAGGTTTTCATCAAGGATCTCTTTGCTCCGTTCATCTTTCCCTCAATCCTGACTAGCCTCCCAGTCCCTGCCGCTGAAAAACATCCCCACAGCATGATGCTACCACCACCATGCTTCACCGTAGGGATGGTGCCAGGTTTCCTCCAGACATGACGCTTGGCATTCAGGCCAAAGAGTTCATTCTTGGTTTCATCAGACCAGAGAAACTTTATCTCATGGTCCAAGAGTCCTTTAGGTGCCTTTTGGCAAGCTCCAAGCGGGTTGTCATGTGCCTTTTACGGAGGATTGGCTTCCGTCTTGCAACTCTACCATAAAAGTCTGATTGGTGGAGTGCTGCAGAGATGGTTGTCCTTCTGGAAGGTTCTCCCATCTCCACAGAGGAACTCTGGAGCTCTGTCAGAGTGACCATCGGTTTCTCGGTTACCTCCCTGACCAAGGCCCTTCTCCCCCGATTGCTTAGTTTAGCCTGGTGGCCAGCTCTAGGAAGATTCTTAGTGGTTCCAAACATCTTCCTTTTAAGAATGATGGAGGCCACTGTGTTGTTGGGGACCTTCAGTGATGCAGAAATGTTTTGGTACCCTTCCCCAGATCTGTGCCTCGACATAATCCTGTCTCAGAGCTCTATGGACAATTCCTTCGACCTCATGGCTTGTTTTTCTCTCTGACATGCACTGTCAACTGTGGGACCTTATATATACAGGTGTGTGCCTTTCCAAATCATGTCCAATCAATTGAATTTACCACAGATGGACTCCAATAAAGTTGTAGAAAGATCTCAAGGATGATCAATGGAAACAGGATGCACCTGAGCTCAATTTCGAGTCTCATTGCAAAGGGCCTGAATACTAATGTAAATAAGGTATTTCTGTTTTATTTTTATTTTTAATACATTTGCAAACATTTTTTAAAAACTGTTTCACTTTGTGGGTTATTATGAGTAGGTTGATGAGCAAAACATTTATTTGATCCATTTTAGAATAAGGCTGTAACGTAACAAAATGTGGAAAAGGTCAAAGGGTCTGAATACTTTCTGGATGCACTGTACATTTGAAACACTATTGAGTCTTAAAGGAAGCCTGGGTAATGCCAAAATCTCATATGCCATTTATTTCTCAATTATTATTTTAGATACAAATCTCAAATATACTGTATGCCACGTGACTGTGGCCAAGACTCATGTATGGCCTTGTGTCAATTGAGAACGGTTTACTAAATCAGTGGTTCTCAATTCTCTCCTTAGGGATCCCCAGCTGTTCAGAGCTAGCACAACTGATTCAACTTGTCAATTAGCACAACAATAACTCCTAAGGAATTTTAACAGTAAAATATGGCTTACCAGAATAACCCTGTATTGTTCTTCAAAAGGATTGAAAAATAACTTTTGAGATTGAACAAAAGTTATTTAGATAACCATACTCCATAAAGGTTCTATAAATAACCAATAAAAAGGGTTCTATACAGCACCTAAAACAGTTGTATAGCATAGCAGAACAAGGTTTTGCAGCTACACTACCGGTCAAAAGTTTTAGAACACCTTATCATTCAAGGGTTTTTCTTTATTTTGTACTATTTTCTACATTATAGAATAATAGTGAAGACATCAAAACTATGAAATAACACATAGGAAATCATGTAGTAACCAAAAAAGTGTTAAACAAATCAAAATATATTTCATATTTGAGATTCTTCAAATAGCCACCCTTTGCCTTGATGACAGCTTTGCACACTCTTGGCATTCTATCAACCAGCTTCACCTGGAATGCTTTTCCAACAGTCTTGAAGGAGTTCATACATATGCTGAGCAGTTGTTGTCTGCTTTTTCTTCACTCCACGGTCAGACTCATCCCAAAACATCTAAATTTGGTTGAGGTCTGGGGATTGTGGAGGCCAGGTCATCTGATGCAGCACTCTCCTTCTTGATCAAATAGCCCTTACACAGCCTGGAGGTGTTTTGGGTCATTGTCCTGTTGAAAAACAAGTGATAGTCCCACTAAGGCCAGACCAGATGGGATGGCGTATCGCTGCAGAATGCTGTGGTAGCCATGCTGGTTAAGTGTGCCTTGAATTCTAAATAAATCACAGACAGTGTCACCAGCAAAGTATCCCCATACCATAACACCTCCTCCATGCTTTACGGTGGGAAATACGCATGTGGAGATCATCCGTTCACCCACACCGCACCTCACAGAGACACAGCTGTTGGAACCAAAAATCTCCAATTTGGACTGCAGACCAACATTGCTCATGTTTCTTGGCCCAAGCAAGTCTTTTCTTATTATTTGTGTCTTTCAGTAGTGGTTTCTTTGCAGCAATTTGACCATGAAGGCCTGATTCACGCAGTGTCCTCTAAACAGTTGATGTTGAGATGTGTCTGTTACTTGAACTCTGTGAAGCATTTATTTGGGCTGCAATTTCTGAGGCTGGTAACTCAAATGAACTTATCCTCTGCAGCAGAGGTAACTCTGGGTTTTTCATTCCTGTGGCGGTCCTCGTGAGAGCCAGTATCAGAAAAGGGTTCTTAATAGCACCAGACAGGTTCTATTCAGAACCTTTTGAGCATCAAATCAAATCAAATTTTTATTGGTCGAAATGCTTGTGCTTCTAATTCCGACAGTGTAGCAATATCTAACAAGTAATATCTAAGAAATACCTAATACACACAAATCTAAGTAAAGGAATGGAATACGAATATATACATAAATATGTTGGTAAATGAATGCACTTAAAATGTATGCACTCACTACTGTAAGTCTCTCTGGATAAGAGCTTCTGCTAAATGACTCAAATGTCAAATGTAATGGTTCTTTATAAAACTTTAAGAAAAAGTTTTTTTTTCTAAACAATACAAAACATACACATACAAACAACAGCATACAAACACAAACATGAACAACATCACCCTGCCCAGCCCCAGACCCACCTGCTCATACCCCCATCTCCAGCATCACTCTCTGCCACATGGCCTCAAACTGCACCATTTTGTTTCTCTCCATAGCCCACACACTGTCAACATTTAGATAATAAAGCATTTGACCTTTCCATTGTGTTAACGACGGAGGATTGGTTGATTTCCAGTTTTTAATTTTTGTCAAGATGATTGACAAGAAAAGTATGGTCCAACCCATCGGGTATCTCACTGCACCCTCATATGCCATGCCTTGAAATATGCTGATAGGCGGGTTAAAAGTACATTTACATTGTAATACGTCTGACAGCCAACATTCTAACTCCGCCCATAACGTTTGGACTTTACAGCATTCCCAGAAGGTATGGATTATTGAGTCATTGTTCATTTTACACTTAAGACATGACTCAGCCATTTTGCTGTAGGTTTTATATTTTAAAAAAATCTATACATTAGTTCATAGTGGATTATACGTACATTCTATGCCTTTAGATTTTCATGTGGACCAACGTATCTGTGAATTCTAAAAAGCTATCCAAGGATTGTTCCATAGCGTTGGTATGTAGGAAGTGATAGTGATTCTTCCATGTTGTTCTAATGTTCTTAATTATGAAGTTGTTAATGTTCTTTGCTCCATCCTTTGAAAACAGACACGTGAAAAGATTGCACCTCTTCATTATGTAGCATGCACCTTTACATTATGAACCCATTGTTCCTCTTTACTGCATTTAACTATACATCGCAAGTAAAAGCCTTGGGTGGCGAGTTAATACAATTTCAAGTCTGGAAGGTTAAAACCACCCTCAGACTTAGGAAGATGTAAAACCCTCTTTTTTATTCTATGAGTTTTATTAGCAATATAAAGTTTGTTATGACCGAGTATGCTTTTTTAAAGAATATGTTCGGTGGGGTAATTGGTATTACTGAGAATAACTATAAAAACTTTGGGAGCCATGCCATTCTGAAAAGGTTTATTCTACCTTTAAGATTTATGGGAAGATTGTTCCATTTAATTAGAACTGCTTTCATATTGTTAAGGAACGGGATAAAGTTATCTTTATATATTTGTTTGTCACTTATTAAGCATCCTATGTATTTAAAAAAAATTGTGGTCCACTTAAAGGATTGCTGTATAATTATTATTTAAATTTTTCTTTTGCCATTATTTCCTTTTTTCCCACATTAATTTTAGATTCTGATATTTTATTGTATTCAGAAAATATTTGTTTTCAAGGGGGTCATTGAGCTTTCAAAATTGGTCAGGCATATCAGGAGATCATCTGCAAATACGTTTAGTTTATATTCATGTTTACCAATACTAATAACTGTCTAATTCTTTCTGCAAGCAGTTAAATTGACAGTGCAAACAGGAGGGGGAAAGAGGACATCCCTGTCTTGTGCCTCTTTCTAAATCAATTTCATCAGATAATGTATTATTTGTGTATATCTTTGCTTTAGGACATTTATATAATATTTGTATTACATGTATTATTTCAGCTGGAAAGTTGAAAACTTCCAAAGTTGTGAATAGAAAATACCATTTAAGATGGTCGAAAGTCTGATCAACCTATATCTTGTTTTTTTGCGTATTGTATTAAACTAAAACATGTTCTTGTATTTGTTTGTAAGTGTCTATTTTTAATAAACCCTGTTTGATTGATATGTATCAAGAGTGATAAGACTTTTGCTATTCTATTGCTTATGAGCTTTGTCATTATTTTATTGTCACAATGTATTAAAGTTATGAGTCTGTAATCAGCAGGGGACTCCAGATTGACCTGATTTTAATATAACTGAAATAACTGTTTGATACATGGAACTAGGAAGCACTGAATTGAGTGAGGTGTTTTGTCATTTGTGTAAATAGGGAGCTACTTTGTCCTAAAATGTTAAATATTATTCTATGGGAAAGCCGTTCATTCCTGGTGCTTCTCTCCGTACGAATGTTTTAACAGTGTCTAATATTTATTTTTGGGTCATCTCTGTTTATATTGAATACAATATCGATTGTAATTATATATATTATTACATTATATAATACCAAAAAGGTATCTGCTATGGTTACAAGCCAAAGAACTCTTATATATAACTTTTTGTTTTTAGTATTTATGTAACCTATGCCATCCTAGCACGTTTTGAACTTGCCTCTTTGTTTGTTAGTACATAGAGATGGAGAGGAAATGGGTCGGTGGAGAAGAGGAGAAGAGGTTATGTTTCATTGTTTTTTGGCTTTTGTTTGTACAACAATTTGAAATATTTGTGAAATATCTGGTAGGATTTGTAGGACGTGATTTGATACGTTGTTTGGTGCTGTGTTGTTTATGCTTGCTAAGTATTGTAGCTGACCTATGGTCAGTCTAAAATGAGACCAAGAGAAAGATTTCCATCTCACATCATAGTATTGGTATACTGCAAATGGAGAGAAAGACTTTGTTGTTAGGCGTAATCAGCTTTTTAGCACTCTACAACAATAAGGTGAGACCACAAATATACTAAAGTCAGGAATAAGAAACACAGTATTTTTATCTATTTCAGGTGCGTCATCTCCTAGCCGAAATGATCAAAGCATGTTAACAACATACATACTTAATTTGTCAGATATGTTTAAAGGCCCGATGCAGCCATTTTTGTATCAATATTACAACTTTTCATGGTAACAATGAAGTACCTTACTGTAATAGTTTTCCAAAAAACTAAAATAGTTTTTAGATTTTTTTTTTTCTCAAGCAATAATTTTTCTAGGACTGTCTGGGAGTGGTCTGACTGGGGAGGGGAAAACTGAAAACTAGCTGTTATTGACAGAGTTTTTGAACTCTCTTTGTTATTGGTCTATTATCCAATTTATCGACTGGTGATGTCAACAATCAAGCCAAAACTCCCGCCCATGCAAACCTTCTGATTACAAGGAACTGTGTAGATTGAACTTTCAACCAGCAAGTATGAGGAAATAACACTGACCAACTTTTTTCACACTTTTAGAGTGTTAGTTTTCAGATGTTTTACAATATGAAACAAAACACAGAAAAAATGTGTTTTTTAATGCACTGGGCCTTTAACTAGAACATTTCCACCAAATCATCACTAGAATACTTTATAATTTTCACTTTGAGTTTTCTGTAAATGTAGTATGTAATATGAGGGCTCTATTGCACTTATTGCTCACGTTCATGCCTTATGTGTCTTTTCTATTATTTCCTCTTTTTAGGTGGAAGTTTCTATTATGTGCCTAGGTGTGTCCAACTCAACTCTCTGAGGAAAAGGTAGCAAAGGTCGCTATACCATCAACCACAAGCAGAAGCTTCTGAAGGACTCTGGGACATCCAATCTCTGACCTCCATACTGTAACAGTCCACACATCCCTGAGTAGATAAAGCCGCCACGCCATTGGACGAGGACAGTCACACTAAAGGAGCCAGATGGCACTGCTAGCCAATCAGCTGATGGATTCAGCCAGGGTTGTGAGTGGCATAAATGGAAGGGTGGACATCTTCCCACAGTTCCTGAGGGTACAGAACCAGGGTCACATGACCCAGGTCAATAGCACCCAGGAAGACACGCGCAAGAACAGGAAGTACCCGTGCCAACTGTGTGGCAAGCGCTTCCGCTTTAACAGCATCCTGTCGCTGCACATGCGCACGCACACAGGCGAGAAGCCCTTTAAATGCCCTTACTGTGACCATCGGGCAGCACAGAAGGGCAACCTCAAGATCCACCTGCGCACTCACAAGCAGGGCAACCTTGGGAAAGGTCGTGGCCGGATCAGAGAAGAGAACAGACTGCTCCATGAGCTGGAGGAGAGGGCCATCCTGAGGGACAGGCACATCAGGGATGGTCTAGGTGGTCTGCCCCAGCCACCACGACCCCACATAGCCCAGCCCCAGCAAGCCTCTACCACCACCCAGCTCCCCTTGACCTTCACAGGTTCTGGCCCTGTAGAGACTCTATCACTGCGATCCACTTCCCCCAAGATGACCATCACAGGCCAGGAGGATCACACCCAGGCCCAGCCTTCTGCAGGCTTCCGTTGCTCCTTCTGCAAGGGCAAGTTCAGGAAGCAGCAGGAGCTAGAGCGCCACATCCGGATCCTCCACAAGCCCTACAAGTGCACCCTGTGTGAGTTCGCCACCTCCCATGAGGAGGAGCTCATTAGCCATGTGGAGACGACCCACATCGCCTCCGAGTCGGCCCAGACTCAGAGGCCCGCGCTGGGCAGCGGTGGGGGCGTGAAGCACCCTGGTGGGGAGTTCCCCTGCGAGGTGTGCGGTCAGACCTTCAGTCAGGCCTGGTTCCTCAAGGGACACATGCGTAAGCACAAGGACTCGTTCGAGCACTGCTGCCAGATCTGCAGCCGGCGATTCAAAGAACCCTGGTTCCTCAAGAACCACATGAAGGTCCACCTCAACAAGCTGGCTGCCAAGAACAAGCAGCTCCCTGCTGACCAGGGGGTATCTGTCAGCATGACTAGTGTAGCCCAGGATGCCCACTACATCCACCTCTACTCCCAGTACATCTCAAGCCTCAACAGCAGGTTCCTCTCCGCTGAGAGAGCGGGCCATTCAGAGTTCCAGCAGATCTTCGCCACAACTGGCATTGGGATGAAGGTGAAAGAGATGCTGGGTAGGATGCTGGCACCAGGACATGATTCAATGACTGAGGGGGAGAATAATCGCTCTTTGTTGGGCTTGAATAATCTGGTGCCTCCTCTGACTGCCAGCAGCAGGGAGTATCAACTACAGGCTTCTGCCAACAAGGGAGACAACCTCAATAGCTACCCAGGCTGGCAGGTCATGGCACCAGGACCGGCTGTAGATGAGGGAGACCTATACACAGCTAAAGAACAGCAGCGGGCCTTCCTGGCTAAGCGGAGGGTGTCATTAGATGAGCGACAAGCGTCTGTGAGCGACCCAGAGAACCCGGCTATTAGTAGGCCTAGCAGCCCAGGACTGAGCCATGTCTTGCAGGGGAGCCTCATAGGACCATGCTTCTCTCAGACTGGCAGTACCCAGGATGACAGCAGCCTCCCCTCCTCCCCAGTCTCAGGTACAAAACCGTCTTTCCTTACTTAGTGGTTGCAGATGGTTTAAGACATTGTTGTTTCAGTTTTTCTAAATGGTTTGATATAGGTCTATTTATGCATTCTGTATTCTATGGTCAATATTTTACAGTAACTGACATATCCTCAGTTCCAGGGTCAAGGTCAAATAGATGACCAGCATATGGTGACTTCAATGGGCACACTTATATGGAGAGGATGTTTGAGAACTTCCATAAATCGGCCATATGTTCCAAATGTATACCATTTGCTATCCCTCCCATCATGCATAGACTAGAATGGAACACAACTGCACTGTTCCATTAGGAGATAAAACTATGCCTTTGGCTAAACTTCACTAATCTATTCAGGTGAACTTGTCTTGAAGCACAGGGTCAGTACAGCAGCATATCCATACAAAAAAAAATATAATCAGTAATAATAAGGACTTTCTTTGCTTATTAACTTTAATGTTGTCATGTCGAATGCTAGAGATAATTAGCCTCTGCTATTTTATATCAGTCCAATTCCAACCCCTTGCCTTTCCTACGGGGCACAATATGTTAATGCATGCCATCTGGTGTTTTTAATGATTTGATATATACCACCTGGTGATTTTTATGATTTGATATACCACATGGTATTTTTATTGATAGTCTTCTGTTCCACCTGGTGATTTTGATGATTTGACTCCCTGGGTGCATGCTTTTCTTGTCATGGCATCCTGTTAACACATTGTCTGCATTCTAGCTGCAGCTCTAGTATTTTCACATAAAAATATACGCTTCCTCATCTCCTCCTTAGCTTAGAATTCTGGATCTTTTACAGACCTGGGTTCAAATGCTATTTGAAATTCTTTCAAATACTTTAGCTGTTTTCGATTGAGCTCGCGTGTTGCAATGGAACCAATAGAAACGTCCCCAAGGTGCAAACTACCACCAGGCACCTGAGCACTCTAGGTAGACTAAAGCAAACACGCAAACTATTGGAAATGTTTCAAATAGTCTTTGAACCCAGGTTTGATCTTCTAGCACGGTTGGTGAGAGTCAGTGTCTCTGACACGGTTTTGGGGGATTTGATCCACTGTTTCCCCAAATGAAGGCCGCGAAACAGAGATAAATGGATCAGGTCTAATCTTGTTAAATGTTTTGTTGACATATTGTCTACTTATACTTGTATGCACATGTAAATACCAGCATTTTAAGGGTAATCCTGCCACAGCCCTTTACAAAACAGCTACAATCTATGGTATTTTCAGCTTCTCCTGCTTCCCCAGTCCCCAGCCAATACTACAGTCCTATGTTTGTAAAAGCTAGCTGAGAATGAATCGGAGGAAGTCTGGGCTGCCACGTTCGGTATCAGAGTGTAATTTGAGTCGATATTAAGCATGGAAACTAATTCATTTTAAAGGTCAGGCGTCAGTGCTTCTTTAAATGATGGATCCCGGCTCGCCTCTCCTCATCTTGTTCCCCTAGTTCCTGTGTAATGGAGGACTCACTCAGGGGCTTAAGGACTGCATTGTTTTGCTCTGACAATATATCCCCGAGACCTCTGCAGCTGCTCCCCATGCTCACAATGACAGACTAATTAACACAATCACACACTGCTGGCCCCGGCTCAACACGCAGGTCTGCTGCGGGACAGATAGGTAAATCCTACACATATGGAGAACATACAGGCACTAAGTGCAGGTCTTGATGAGGGGCTTTAGGAATGGGATAAGTTTGCTGCGCCTGCTAACTGATCGAGTGTGTCTCGATGGGCTGGAGTATTACAGTGGCTGGAGGAGTTCTAATTCAGGAGACGTTGAGGAATTATCATTGTTGCCAGATGTTTCAGCTTGAGACACATTGATTAGGCCTGAATAAGTGGCCGTTTTATTCCTAACCAAAATGTCTGTAGTCATGAAGTTATACTGATGTTTCCAATATGGACAGCGGATACAGTTGTCAGAGTTAACGACTGCTTTACTAGAAACAGTAGATGCAGATAAAGTTGTCCAAATACAGTAGTGATACAAGTGTCAACATGTTAGATTATGGTCTGTTTACTCATATGGATACTAGCTAGTGTTGAGAATGGTGTTCTTAAAATCTAATCAAGACAGATGAAATACTCTAATTCTAATCTTAGATTGTGAATAATGACTCGTTTAAAAAAAGATAAACTAATGGGAGTGCTTTAGAGGCCCCTGACCTACATCAGAGTGTCTGGATTTGAATTGGGAACATAAACATGCCTGAAATCCTCTGACAGTTATTCATTAGTCCTATTCAAACTCTTAACCCCAAGGTCAATGTGCATGTAATGATTTCGTCCTCACTTAGTCTTTGTTCCTTTCCCCGGGCTTCACGCTACTTCTACTGTATACATGTTAACACGTTACGAGTGGTTACAGAGAGACAAGGAAGGATCATGTTTAGGGGGATAGAAATCAGTGCAACTGTATTTAATCGTTCTAACTTCTAGTTCCATCTGATGATGCTTAAAGGGATAGTTCAGAAAAAACATCTACATTTGTAATTTCGCTGAACAATCCCTTTAAATGTGTACCATAGCTGTTTTTTTTAAATGCACAAACTGGGCCTATACAAGTAGATTTGAACACTACTGATTTCTGATTTGTAAACCGGATTACCTTTTGGCTTGACTTCCCATTCTCACTTCTGTCCCTTAATCCTCTTTTTAATTATTATTGCAGATAAGAGGTATGAGGCTCAAATGAAGCTCAAAATGCTTGTTTTCCTAGACGCTGATAAAAAGATTTACCGTGGGAGTTGTGAACACCTGCCTTGAAATATTGTTCCACGTCTCCTGAATGCCATTTGGCTTAATTGACTTGGAAACGTCCCAAATGCGTCATTGACAATGTGGTCTAATTAATATTAATAATATATGCTATTATAAACATCAAAGAACATCTGGTGCACTTATTTTCTCCCCAGCAGTCTTGTGTCTCTTCCTCTCAGATGGTTTCATCTTAAAGCAAACCACCAAGGTTTATTCGTTTAGGTGTTTTAGTTTATACTGCATGTATACTTTTACAATAGAACAATAATGCGGGTGCGCACACGTGTGTGTGTGTGTGTGTGTGTGTGTGTGTGTGTGTGTGTGTGTGTGTGTGTGTGTGTTTGTGTGTGTGTGTGTGTGTGTGTGCGTGTGTGTCCGTATACATGGGGGGTGAATACATTGAATAAAGAATGCATTTCCATATGAAATGAATCACTTTCCCCACCAGCTGGATGCTTTGCCACAGCACATTATTTGAGTTCTTATTTTGCATTTCTAATCGCAGGCTGTATAACTCATATGCACCACTTCATTGTATGATCCTCTGTGTTAGGTGAGAGAGGCAGGGCCCTGTAATGATACAGTAATTGAAGTTTGGTTGATCAATCGAAGCGCTAAAATTACTCTCGCACATAATGTGGGCCTCAGCAGTGTAAGTAAATCTAAAACTGATTAAGTTAGCATGAACAACACAATTACAAAGATGGCACCCGTCCAAAGACAAGAGAAAAGGGGAGAGTCGGGTGTTGAGTCTTTGTTTGGTTTTGCTGCTCTGGGGGGTATTAGCGAGCAAATGTGTTTATGAAAGAGACAGTGGCCAAAGATAAGGTCACATATGTTTGTGTTCTGCGTTTTAGGCCTGCTGGTAATTTCATGGTAATGATTTTTATGTATTTTTATCCGCAACAAGCCAGTTTGGTGAAAATACACTACTGGTGTGAAAATGTGCATATTTTCATCAGGCAAATGTTTTAATATTTGCATGAAAATCTGTCACCAATTGGATAGAAACCTAGCTAGTGTGCCTGTCTGTCTGAAAGACTGCCGTTAAGCAGTAGGAGTTTTTTTTGTTACTGGACCCACTGGGCAAAAACTGGTTGAATCAACGTTATTTCCACTTTATTTCAACCAAGATTTTCAATGTGAGGACATTGAATCAACTTGGAAAACTGATTGGATTTGCAAAAAGCCATCAAGGTAAGGGAATTTTCACCTAAATCGAATAACGTGGTAACATTTTTTGTTATTCACATTAGTTGACAACTCAATCTACTCAAAAACTATACGTTGAACTGACGTCTGTGCCCAGTGGGGAGACAATGGGTGTGGTGTTTCTGAGGAGGCTCCTTGCCTGCTCACTGTCCTGGCTGGACACACACACACACACACACACACACACACACACACACACACACACACACACACACACACACACACACACACACACACACACACACACACACACACACACACACACACACACACACTCACACACACACACACACACATAGTGTGTAGTTGACTGTGTGTAGTTCAAGATCATTTATATGTGACTAGCAGTGCTTTCTACCTCATTATTAGTGTGGGGCTTTATGATCTGCTCCATTCAATTCATTTATATTCCTCTCTCCTCTAGCTATATTATGTCATTTAAAATTCTAATATTTAAAGAAAGGCTCTTTAAAAATTAAATAATTTATCATTAAATGATGGATGGTGTTAGTATTAAAGTTGGAGACGGCATAACAAACAACTCTAGATCATTAGAGATTGACCTCAGGGAGAAATTCCTCAGGGTCAGGTCTGATCTGGGGTTGTTATAAAATGTATATTTCAGCCAAGGGGAAGGAATCATTGTTGTAAGTCAGATATTAGTCCATTAAAGAAGAACAATAAGGCATCAATATGCATAGAATTAAATGAACAGCGCTGGGCTTTATCTCGCCATCCCAGACGCCACATCCCTAAAAGACACAGTATAATATATGACCTGACCTTCAAATGCCAGGAGAGTGTTAGACAATAAACTGCCAATATTTGTGGCTTAATGGCGGCGGATGACTTTTACAGTAATTGGAATGGCACCGAAACAGCTGGGCTGCTTAAAGACAGAGGAATTGAAGCCGTGTGTCTCAAATGGCATACTACGCTCTATATACAGCACGACTTTTGACCAGAGCCCTGGCCAAAAGTAGTGCACTATATAGGGGATGTGGTGCCATTTGGGACACACCAAGGATCTCTCAGACAAGCACTAACTCAAAATTGTGGAAGTTTATGTAACCCTATAGGATAGGCTGTTATTACACAGCTCAACCTAACATGACACATGGTGGGAAATGTTCATGTATACAGAGTCCATATTAGGACAGGTACACAAATGACTTTAACACAAGCTTCATGGACATGTGACTTTGTCCTAATATGAACATTGTACAGGTGAGACGTCAATCCAAGTTGATGGGTAAAAGCCAATAATAGAATTTTCCTCACTCTGCAAAAATGAACTCAACCAAACAATGTTCACAGAAAGAAACAAAAATGAACTCAACTGAAATGATCTCTCATTGCAGAGAAATAATGTTCTTTTTGACTTGGAATCCCAGTTGGTTGCTTTCGATAGAATGGGGCCCTCTGTCTGCAACATGTGCACCTCTTTCATTTAGAAGATAGCTACTACAGTATGTCATTATAAAGAATCTGATTTGCTGCTAACATCTTTGAGTATATTCAATGCGTATGGTGCTCTGCACTCCATACTGTGCGATGATGCATCGCTTGGGCTGAAAGCTGATTACAAGCCTGATTTACTGCAGAGCACAACTTAAATCATTCAACTCAGTATTGTGTGGCGCTGCACACATGGTTCATGTTCAGAAATGTCGACTATATTTACACACACATTACCCAAGTTCAAAGAGATGATCCAATCGCTCAGGTTCTTTAGGTTGTTTTTCACTCTGCCAATGATTTAGTTGTACAAGTCAGACAATTGTCTCTAAATAGCACATACTGACAACTATCCAGAGAAACATGAATGTGAAAGATTGGTAATCGAGACCGTCTGATTCAGGCTGTGCCGTTGTTCTGTTTTGTAGCTCTAACAGGTGAGGAGAAGCCCTACAGCTGTCCCCCCAGTGACTACACCAGCCCACAGTCAGTTTCTCTCAGTTACCGTCTGGAAGGCTACCACCTCCACCACCACCCCCAGTGGAACCACGACACCAGGGACAACATAGACCCCTCGTCCCCACAGAGCCCCAGCCCCAAGGACCAGAGTCCTACTTCTGGCCTCTACAGTGTCCTGGAGGATCCTGATGAGAACAGGAGAAACCCAGCAACTCTGCACATGGACAGGCTAGCACCCAATCTGCCTAACCCTTCAAACCTACACAAGGCCTATGGAGGACCTCCAGCTATGGAGGACAGCAGTGTGAAGCCACAGGGTCTTCATCAATCCATACAGACCTTCATCAATGACCTGACATCTAGTGTTCTGAGAGGGGACAGAAAGAGGAGGGCAGGGGGAGGTATGGTCAGCACTCGGGGGGGAGGACAGGGGAGCTCTGAGGGGGAGGACCGTGTTGGAGTCAAGGGGAGTGACCGGGACAGTGAGGGGGAGACAGGTACTGGTGGCTCTGCAGTCACACCCAGGACCAGGAAGTCCCAGTATGAGCCTCTGGATCTGTCTCTCAGGCCAGACTGGGTGCTTTCGCCTCAGGCTGGCTCAGCCCACATGGACAGATCTCAAGGGGGATTGACTGGGTTATTCCAGCAGCACAGCAGTGTGTGTAATGGCCCCCTCTCCTCCAATAGCAACAGGCTCCAGGCACACAATGGGCAACACACGGCTGAACAGTCAGAGATTGGATCTGGCACTGGTGACCTGGAGATGCCCACAAGGCAGGACGACCAACACAACTATGACTTCTCAGCTCACAATGAGGATTGTGCACTCGAGAGCCATGTGTTTAACAAAGTTGAGGAAGAAGAGGAATTCAACAAGCTAAGGATAATGAAGAGTAGCAGCAGCGAAGCACGGCTGAGTGAGAAGATGACAGAGATGATGGTTGGCCGTCCCCATGGGTCCAGTGAGGCCCCTCAGTGTCCCCAGGAGAAGCAGGGCCAGTGGGGCAGGTCGGTCATCCAGCCTCTCCTCTCTCCTCTGGAGCTGCTGAAGCCAGTGCCGACTCCTCACCACCACCACCTCCACAGAAACCTCCTGTCAGTCCTCCAGTCTTCCAGTGACCAGAACCACATGCTCCTCAACGGCCATGCAGCCAGCTTGAATGGTGGCGGTGGAGGGCCCATGGAGAGAGCAGAGACTTCAGGTGAGTGCCTCTCTCTCTACCCCATGAATGATGTCATCTGTACCTCTTCCTCCTAATCTTACTCTTTCCCCGTAGTAACTTCATATTACATGAGCGTTCAATGCCATCTAGTGGTCAAGTAGTGATCCCGCCTCCTTATAACATCATATGCCTTTCCTATACGATCCTTTCCTATATGTTTGGATCTTTAGAACACTGTTTCATTAGGTAGATAGGCTTACCTCAGCAGACAATGTGTCAGAGGAAACGGTTGCACTGTAGTTAGTTTAAACACTTTTGATTGTGATTCTCAGAAGGACTAAAACAAGGGCATTGGAGTCATAGGTGTGTGGCACTGATTACATCCCCACTTAGAGGAAGATACAATTTCACCATCTGATCAGTAACAAATCACCCAGGCAACGGGACCCATTTGATGGAGTGGCTTAAATCTTGTGTGATACGCCTGCAGAGAGCAAGATTTAATCACCTGGCTCTCTAGAGAGATCTTTCAGACAGCTGGGATCCTTTGATATTAGATGCATGTAATATGCGTGCAACTCGAAACTCTGTCATTCTGATCCATCTGATGCAGAAACACAATATGAAACACAATATGCTCTTATAAAAGACATGAAAGTGCCTGTCAACTCTGTTTTGGGCACAACATCTGTTCTGTTCTTGTGTGACGCACTGCTTTCAAAAGTGTACAGTATCCCAGCTAACAATTCTAGGGTAGAGAGAATGTTTTTGTAATGTTACCCGTAATGTTCCTCTAATGTTTGAACTTCCAGTATTCTGTTAGTCAGGAGAACATTCTATCTATGTTAGCATGTTTTGGTGTCATAGTTAGGAGAACATTCCCTTAATTAAGTGATAATGCCCGAGAAGCCGGTGTTTGGAGGATATATTGGCACGGGTGTTGTTAGGCCTGATACGAAGTTGAGGGCTGGCAAACCATGCCGATAAATCCTCAAAACATGGGCTTCGAGGGCATTATCACTTTACACAACGGGTTACCAACATATTCAAATAATGATTGACATATTTTCATTAAAAATATTATTTTGATGAATTTATTCATACTATTTCATCCTTCCACAAGATATAGTCCCGAAACAAATCTAGGGTTGCTAACCAAGCCAAGCCGGCTGGTTGTTTGTTCTATCGGTTCGGTTGCCAGAGACGCCACCCAGTCATTCAGTCTTTTTGTTCTGTATCTATGGACGCGACCCAGTCGTTCGTTATAAATGTTCCATTTATAGTGGAGATCAAGTTTATAACTTCCCTGCCTGGGCTGATGAGACAGTGGATGGAACAGATGGAACAAAGTAAATAGGCATTTTAACATCATAGACTTAGCCGGTGGTAACTTGTGGAATAGACACCGGCTGGAATGCACTTTTAACCAATCAGCATTCAGAATTAGACCCACCCGTTGTAGAATGTCAAACAGAACATACCCAGATTGTGGTTACCATGTTCTCAGAATATACAATACAAATGCTCTAGATACGTTTCATGGGATGTTGCAAAAACATGCGTGTCCAGTTTTCGGAGGGTTAGGAGAATATCCCAATAACGACCCACCAAACATACACAGTACATGGTTGCCATGTTCTCGGAACACAAGATATTGTTATAGACACGTTTCATGGGAACGTTGCAAGAACATTTCTGTGTATCAGTTGTCATGACGTCGCCTGATGGAACCAAAGAAACGTTCTCCCCACCAAAAAAATTGTATCACTGCACATCACGCCTTGCTACCATTGCCGGGGTCAATCGAGGCCCTGCTTGGTGAACCACTGATCCATTCGTAGCTCTTTGTCTGAAGCAAGGTTAGAGATACTGACAAATACATTGTTTTCAACTGACACACTTTGACATGCATGATAAAATTGTGCATGTTCATTTCTAAAGTAATTATTATTCAACAGTCTTCACCTCGAATTAAAACTCACAACCTCTTGGTTCACGGTACGCCAGTCTTCCTGTTATGCCACCATGTCCATGTCATCAATGGGTTTATCTGACTAGTCTCATAATTTATTTCATTGACTTATTTCAGAAATGTAAGAGCTTTCAGTATAGTTGTCTAATGTTGGTGGGGCATATTAACCTGTTTTAATGATACTTCTGAATCACTATGATCAATAAAAGTTTTTCTTTAGTGTACTTTTAACAGAGCTGAGATTTACTTCAAAGTGCATTCATCCTATTGCTTACACCCTTACACCTATCAAGTTGTTTCGGATCTACCCAATTGCCTAGGAGGGAGGGGTAGAGTTTCTTCTGGACAGTACAGGGCCTAACTATACTGGCCCAATAAGCACACCTGGAGATATCTCATATTGGGACAGTGGTTAGGGCATTTGTCATTGGTGCTGGTGGCCTGTGTTCGAGACTGGCTATGGGAATCACTCTACTCTCATATTCTTAGCAAAATATGTTGATGTCACTATTTAGCAACAGTTACAACACACCTCTCTGATCTAAATTAGTTTGTCATTGAAAAATGGGAATGTGTAGGATTTCCCCTTGAGCACGAATTATGACCACATTTTTTATACCTCATGAATTAATAGTATGTATTAATTCTATATAGTTGAGCATCTCAAAGAGAACTCTAGGATCTTTAAAAAAATATACACCACATATACAATTTTGCTAAGAATATGAGAGAGAGTCGGTTGATTCCCATACCGAGTCTCGAACACAGGCCACCAGCACCAATGACACATGAACACATGTGTCAGGAGCTAGGTGTCCATCTAATTGGCAACAGATTTTCATACGAATATTCTAAAATCTGCATAAAACAATATCGGTATTTTCTAACTAGCGATGTGTTTCCATCAATCTGTCTTACTGTTGGATAAACGGCTGTGCGTGATGACGTAGAGCACATACAAATCCCTTTTGCGGTAAAATTCCAACGTACAGAATAAAAAATACAAGTTAAATGGGTTTCCATTGCACGTTCAATTCTATTTGATTTTGTCACAAAAACTGTTGCATTACATTGCAAATGTGCCCACTCTGGTCTTGGCACATGAGCTCTTACCAACAGCTCGCAGATACAGTGCGGGTAGGCTACCTACATGATGAGATTATTATGGATATTGTTATTACATTATTTGTATTGATCAAACGGCAGCCAAGCATTGATCATCATGTCACCAGAATAAGACTCTTGATATTTATTGATAAGAAGCATCAAACTCAACACCGTGCACTTTCACCACCCTGTGAAGTTCATCACAATTTATTTCATATGTAGACAAATAAACGGCATGCTTTTCCGAGTCGTAGTGGGAGGACCACAACATATCATCGTGTGACTCCAAGTTTACTTTCGATATGATGGTTATTATATCAATATTTGCGCATAAAGGCATTTCCACCGCCATTTCTTGAACAATTAATTATACTGACACAAAAAGATCCCACCATGTCGAAACTGCGCTTAACCCATCTGTAGTAACGCTTCTCGTTGGTGGAAGGGAGAAGGGGACCAAAAGTGCAGCGTGGTAAGTGTTCGTCATATTTTAATTGAAAAGCTGAACACTACACAAAATAATAACGAAGAGAAAACGAAACAGTTCTGCCAGGTGAACAGACACTAAACATAAATTAAACACCCACAATCAAAATGGGGAAAACAGGCTACCTAAGTATGATTCTCAATCAGAGACAACGAACGACACCTGCCTCTGATTGAGGACCATACTAGGCCAAACACATAGAAATATAAAAACCTAGAAAAAAGAACATAGACTACCCACCCCAACTCACGCCCTGACCAACCTAACATAAAGACATAAACAATGAACTAACGGTGAAAATCCTCGCTCAAGCCATGCGCTCGGTAGAATTTCATGCACTCATATACTGCGCATATGTTTGACAGGGAGAGATGTATGGAGCCACAATGTACACATCGTTAGGATCGTAAGAAAAGCAATGGCAATGCGTGAAACATAAACGTGAAATTTCATTTGTGAACATACAAACACCATGCTACGATTACAGACAAACATTTTAGTCTTGAACAAATCTTGTGGTGCAATTCTGAAGTACAATAATACCTTTCAGAGTTTTGGCAGTTAAAAAAGTACACCAAACGGCCTGTGAGGAGTGCTATGCAAACAAGCATAACACAGTATAAAAAACGGAAGTCAGGGAAACCTGAAAGAGGTATCCTGCATGTTTTCAAGTTAAAATTCTCTATTACTCCTCAGCTGAGTTTACTTAACATTTAGATAGCTAATGTAATGGATTTGTTTGCCAGCACAAGTCTAGATAGCACTAGCTGTATTATGTCTACAACAGTGCAGTTTCAGTCCGCTAGGTGTATCTGTACAGCATGGATATATCTCTGGCTGACGTGGACATCCCCATGCATACACCTTATCAAAATATGACTAATTCAATATTGCACCATCCTATTCTCTGGGCTCTGTCTGCAATCATAACCAGTAGTATCTACCAGGAATAATGAAACAGAATAATAACAGATGTTGGGTGAATCTATGAATTATGCATGACCACTGGAATCTTTGCCACTCAAAATATTTTTGTGTAGAATATTTTTATATTTATTTCATCATTCAAAATCTTGCCAAAGCATATTCTGTAGGAGGGGTTAATAGGATTTTAAAAAATAATAATAATTTGACATGATTTATATGAATCGGGTCATGAACATATGGACATTGAAATGAACAAGAGAGAGGTTAAACAGAGGCTAAGTCTGGCGTAAACGTATTCCCACACTTCACAATAACTCTGTTGCAGTGGTCTTCGTCTCCGTATAGGCTCTTCCCACCACTGCGACACTGCTGGCCAGTTGAAGAGCTTGTGATCTCTATGCAGCACTACAGCACAATGCGTCTTCGTAAAAGCACCCCTCAGCCTCAAAGGATGCCCTTCTGGAGGCCTGCAGCCATAGAGTCATTATACCCTAATGTAGGCCTATTTACCTACTAGCCAAGTAAAGTGCAGAGCATGCATGATGTGTGCAACTCATTATTCCAACATATTTGAACATTTAATTAATCTTTTATTCAGTTCAGTCAGTCAGTGTGTCATCAGTTCAGTCATTTGTCTGAGTTGCAATAGGAACTAAATCAAAGAGAATAGATCAGTCTTATCCATTTGTTTGTTGAAATACATGTGTGTATTTGAAATGATCTAAATTCTCTAAAGTTCTTTAGCCTAACAAGTCAATGTTTAATTTAGGCATATCCAAATACAACATAGGCCATCAACTTGGAGGCATTGCCATTCAGGCTATTATTTGGGGTACTGGTGTCTTGCAGAATCATTTTAGAACTCTATTTGTGTTTTATAACTGTTTTTATTACAGGGCTCCGCTTAACTAGAGACCTTAGCTCACAGGCCTCTAATTATAGCTTCCTAATAGATTTTTAACAAAATACTTGAAAAAACACATGCAGTGGCTGACAGGGACAACAGATCTGGCAATAAGAATAGGCCATATGGATAGTTTTGACCATTTGGGGCCCCTTGGCTATTTCACTCAGGACAGGTTATAGCTAAGACTTAATCAATATTTTGTTTTGTCTCATTTATTGATATGGTTATAGCCTCTGTGATGGGGTTGTGCAATGCAAATGGCTATAACAAGCCTACACACAGAGTGGAATGCACAATACAACAGTCAAAATGCCTAATATAAGGCCTACAGTCCGTGCTCCCAAATACTAGAAAAAGTGTGATTCATTAGGTTACATGATCACCACAGTAGCCACGCACGGCTATAAAATAAATGATGCAATTATTTGGCTATTAAATAACACACAGCAGCATGGCATATTTAGATAACGGGAATAGACCTAGCCTAAAACATAAATACTTTCTATTTTGCAGCTCAGTCGGTTATTCTAGACATGGCACATCTGTGCCTTTTTCATTCTCAGACAAATCATTTGCTGAAGGCCTAAGCCTATACTACGCCATCTACTGGTATTTTTTATTTATTTTTTATTTCACCTTAAATTAACCAGGTAGGCCAGTTGAGAACAAGTTCTCATTTACAACTGCGACCTGGCCGAGATAAAGCAAAGCAGTGCGACACAAACAACAGAGAATTACACATGGGATAAAACAAACCTACAGTCAATAACACAATAGAAAAATCTAGAAAACAGTGTGTGCAAATGTAGTAAGATTAGGGAGGTAAAGCAATAAATAGGCCATAGTGGTGAAATAATTACAGTTTAGCAGTTAAACACTGGAGTGATAGATGTGCAGAATATGAATGTGCAAGTAGAGATACTAGGGTGCAAAGGAGCAAAAAAAACAAACAATATGGGGATGAGGTTGGGTGGGCTATTTATGGATGGGCTGCTTACAGTTGCAATGATCAGTAAGCTGCTCTGACAGCAGATGCTTAAAGTTAGTGAGGGAGATAGAAGACTCCAGCTTCAGTGATTTTTGCAATTCGTTCCAGTCATTGGCAGCAGAGAACTGGAAGGAAAGGCGGCCAAAGGGGGAGTTGGCTTGGGGATGACCAGTGAAATATACTGTACCTGCTGGAGCACATTCTACGGGTTGCTGCTATGGTGACCAGTGAGCTGAGATAAGGCAGGGCTTTACCTAGCAAAGCCTTATTGATGACCTGGAGCCAGTGGGTTTGGCGTCCAATATGAAGCGAGGGCCAGCCAACGAGAGCATACAGGTTGCAGTGGTGGGTAGTATATGGGGCTTTGGTGACAAAATGGATGGCACTGTGATAGACTACATCCAATTTGCTGAGTAGACTGTTGGAGGCTATTTTGTAAATGAAATCGCCAAAGTCAAGGATTGGTAGGATAGTCAGTTTTACGAGGGTATGTTTGGCAGCATGGGTGAAGGAGGCTTTAGGAGTTTACATCCACCATAGCCAAATACATTTAAACTCAGTTTTTCACAATTCCTGACATTTAATCCAAGTAAAAATTCCCTATCTTAGGTCAGTTAGGATCACCACATTATTTTAAGAATGTGAAATGTCAGAATAATAGTAGAGAGAATGATTTATTTCAGATTTGATTTCTTTCATTACATTCCCAGTGGGTCAGAAGTTTACATACACTCAATTAGTATTTGGTAGCGTTGCCTTTAAATTGTTTAACTTGGGTCAAACGGTTCGGGTAGCCTTCCACAAGCTTCCCATTCTTCCTGACAGAGCTGGTGTAACTGAGTCAGGTTTGTAGGCCTCCTTGCTCGCACATGCTTTTTCAGTTCTGCCAACAAATTTTCTATGGGATTGAGGTCAGGGCTTTGCTTTGTGATGGCCACTCCAATACCTTGACTTTGATGTCCTTAAGCCATTTTGCCACAACTTTGAAGTATGCTGCCACCCCTGTGCTTCATGGTTGGGATGATGTTCTTCGACTTGCAAGCCTCCCCCTTTTTCCTCTGAACATAACGATGGTCATTTTGGCCAAACAGTTCTATTTTTGTTTCATCAGACCAGAGGACATTTCTCCAAAAAGTACGCTCTTTGTCCCCATGTGCAGTTGCAAACCGTAGTCTGGCTTATTTTATGGCAGTTTTGGAGCAGTGGCTTCTTTCTTGCTGCGCGGCCTTTCAGGTTATGTCGATATAGGACTTGTTTTACTGTGGATATAGATACTTTTGTACCTGTTTCCTCCAGCATCTTCACAAGGTCCTTTGCTGTTGTTCTGGGATTGATTTGCACTTTTCGCACCAAAGTACGTTCATCTCTAGGAGACAGAATGTGTCTCCTTCCTAAGCGGTATGACGGCTGCATGGTCCCATGGTGTTTATACTTGCGTACTATTGTTTGTACAGTTGAATGTGGTACCTTCAGGCATTTAGAAATTGGTCCCAAGGATGAACCAGACTTGTGGGGGTCTACAATTTTTGGCTGATTTCTTTTGATTTTCCCATGATGTCAAGCAAAAGAGGCACAGAGTCTGTAGGTAGACCTTGAAATACATCCACAGGTACACCTTCAATTGACTCAAATGATGTCTATTAGCCTATCAGAAGCTTCAAAAGCCATTAAATCCTTTTCTAGAATTTTACTAACAAAATGTCCCAAGTTGATCAAATTATTTGTTTTAAAAATAGCTATATTTTGGAGATTATTTAATTTTCAAATAAACTAAAGTGAGAGGTTGTAATCTGAATAAAGGGAAAAAGGCCATTCTTGAACATGGGGTGAGACATTCTTACTAATCTGCTAGAGAACCAGTTCTGATTTAAGTATAACTTTTGTATGACGAAGCCTTTAGTGAGAGGTCTAATGCTTTAATATTTAATCATTTCTGCCCTCCAAATTCATTTTATAAATAGGCTGGGATATGACTAAAGAGTTAATCAGGGGGACTTTTCCACAAATAGACCATGGTAGCAAAATCGTATCTATTTTTGCTAACTTTCTATAAAAAAATGTATTGTGGTGGCCTCCCGAGTGGTGCAGCGGTCTAAGGCACTGCATCACAGTGTTGTGGCGTCAACTACAGCCTAGGGTTCGATCCAAGGCTGTGTCATTACTGTCTGTGACCGGGAGTCCCATTGGGCGGCGCACAATTGGCCCAGCGTTGTCTGGGTTAGGGGAGGGTTAGGCTGGAGGGGCTTTACTTGGCTCATCGCGCTCTAGCAACTCCTTGTGGTGGGCCGGGAGACTGCAGGCTGACTTCAGTCGTCAGTTGACCGGTGTTTCCTCCGACACATTGGTGCAGCTGGCTTCCGGGTAGAGAGAGTGGGTGTTTAGAAGTCTGGGGAGTTGCAACGATGAGCACAAGATCGTAATCACGAAATTGGGGAGAAAAAGGGGGTAAAAAAAAAGGATTGTTGTGAGATCATTTCTTTCTTTCGGGATAGGTATACCGAGTATGTCCACATCACCGCCAGACCCTTTTTTGGGTAAACTACGCGTTAATGTTAAAGTTGTATATTTTAGTGGTCCAATACCAATCCTCTCCTCCAGAGAGGTTACAAAAAGTATCTAGATACTCCATATTGCCCTTGATTTATAACCCCTTGATATTATTGTTGGACCTGATTTTAATAGCTAACATTTCAATGGCCATAATAAATAGACAACCTTGTTTTACTCGTCTTGACAGTTGAATACTTTCTGAGAAGTAGCCATTATTGACTATTTTACACCTAGGATTACTATACATAACTTTAATCCATTTTAGAAGAGATTCTCCAAAATTGAAATATTCCAGGCGTTTATATATAAATTCCAGTCCTACTTTATTGAAATTATTATTTATTTCAAAAACAACCTTCTATGGCGGGATACAAACATACAACCTTTGGTACCAGAGGCTGATGCTTACGAAACCTACGGAACCTACTTGAAGGTAACAGCGCTCACTGTTGCCCCTAGTGGCTGGTTTCCACATTATCTCCCGACGTCCTCAGACATGGATAGACATCGAATACTGACTTGTATCACAGGCGACCTGGCTGCTCTAACTACAAACAACAAGCAGGTGGTCAGTCAGACATTGTTCTCATCACGCCAAATGCTTCTGCCTGCCCTGTTTGCAGTATTAACTAGGTGGCATTGTCGAGTAAGTGCCTCCTATCCCTATGTCCCCATACTGTGGTCTAGGTCTATTCACTCTGTGACATATTGCAGGGCACCGTGGACATGGAGTGATTTGCGATGTGTGTGCGATGACAGTTCAGGTCGGACACAGTGTGCCAACAGTGGTAATTGGCCAGATGGTGACCCCTGGATGAATCTGTCTGCATGCTCATTAGATTCATATAGAGTCCTCCCTCATGGCTAATGCCCTGTCACTACATCTCCCAACCATGGCCACTAGATGGCGATATAATCATATAGCTGTGGTTGCATGTTGACTTGGCTCAAGGCATCATGCCATGTTAGGAAATATTTACTCGTTAGTTCACTGTTCGTTGCTATTTAATGTGTCATTAGATAATGCAGTATATACGGAATGTTATTGACAAAGGAGTTTCATCCTATATGAGAGAATAGATGAGAGGACAGCGACTCTAGCATAACACATCCTCCACATATGGGAGACATCAGATTGGGCCTCCCAACACGTGAGGCTTGGTGAATATGAGTAGATTGATACAGAGCAGATTATCTAAGAATGAAAGAAAGAAAAAGAAAGAAAGAAAAGATCTGATTTGAAAGGGGACAGAGTCATTACCTCATTGTCTGCTGGGTATGAACCCTCTACTGAAAGGATGACAGAGAGACAGAGAAACACAGAGTGAGCGAGAGAGCGAGAGAGGGAGCATAGATGGAGATAGATGGCGAGACAGAGAGGTGAAAGAAGAAGGCTAGTGTGGCTGTCTCTGTGAGCAGATGTCGTTTGAGGGCAGAGAGAGGGCAGGCAGAGCGGGCTGCCTTTGTGACTGGGTCTCCCCATAGAGATAATGAAGGGTGGAGCGCTGGGAATGATGTGCAGTCATCACTCACTGTCTGTGTGCCATCAGAGCTCCGCGCTGTGTCATCCGTCACCATTCAGCTTCTCTGGCCCCCACAGCCCCACCACTGTCATCATGGTCATTATCTCTGCCTGCAACACACACACACGCTCACACATAGACTTTTCCCTCTCCCTCCCCTTCTCCCATCCTTTCTTGTTTCCTGGTAAATGCGTGTGTGAGCTGGTCTGGTCTCAGGCTAGTGTGTAGCCTATGAATGGATGATCATGTGCTGGGGAGATGGATGGCTCTGGGCTCAGTCCTGTCTCCTCTAATTGTAAAATATTAGTTACATTAGACTGTGGCCTGTGATTAATGGAACTTATTTGGAGGTTGCCCTGTCCTGGACCTCCCCTCTCCTCCAGTGGGAGGGAAATACCAGGAAGAAAGAATGTACGAGACAGGAAGAGGAGAGAGAAAGAGGGGAGAGATAGGGAAAGCACTATACGTGTACGGATAAGACTGGCTTTATATCGTATTTTTTGCTGATGTTGCTTAATGTGGAAAAAAATGACTTGTAATGGTTCTAAGAAAAAAGTAAATTTGGTAGTAATTTGATTTCCTTGAAACATATGGTTTACCAAATGTACTGCCCTGACCTGTTCCAAACACATTTAATTCTGCATTAAACTATGTATTACATCCCTAAACTGCCAAGTCAGTCTTGCAAAGTCCGTTTTTTTTCTTTTTTTCTTCTTACAACACAATGGCAAAGCTTCTAAATGAGTAAAGTAATTATATCTTAGCTCCTAGTGTCAATTAGACAGGTCAGTGATATTCAGTCAGGCAGGTCAGTGATATTCAGTCAGGCAGGTCAGTGATATTCAGTCAGGCAGGTCAGTGATATGCAGACAGACAGGTCAGTGATATTCAGACAGACATGTCAGTGATATTCAGACAGACAGGTCAGTGATATTCAGACAGGCAGGTCAGTGATATTCAGACAGACAGGTCAGTGATATTCAGTCAGGCATGTCAGTGATATTTAGACAGATAGGTCAGTGATATTCAGACAGACAGGTCAGTGATATTCAGACAGACAGGTCAGTGATATTCAGACAGACAGGTCAGTGATATTTAGACAGACAGGTCAGTGATATTCAGACAGACAGGTCAGTGATATTCAGACAGACAGGTCAGTGATATTCAGACAGACATGTCAGTGATATTCAGTCAGGCATGTCAGTGATATTTAGACAGATAGGTCAGTGATATTCAGACAGACAGGTCAGTGATATTCAGACAGACAGGTCAGTGATATTCAGACAGACAGGTCAGTGATATTTAGACAGACAGGTCAGTGATATTCAGACAGACAGGTCAGTGATATTCAGACAGACAGGTCAGTGATATTCAGACAGACATGTCAGTGATATTCAGACAGACAGGTCAGTGAGATTCAGACAGATCGGTCAGTGATATTCAGATAGACATGTCAGTGATATTCAGACAGATAGGTCAGTGATATTCAGACAGACAGGTCAGTGATATTCAGATACATATGTTAGTGATATTCAGACAGAAAGGTCAGTGATATTCAGACAGATAGGTCAGTGATATTCAGACAGACAGGTCAGTGATATTCAGATACACATGTCAGTGATATTCAGACAGACAGGTCAGTGATATTCAGACAGACATGTCAGTGATATTTAGACAGACATGTCAGTGATATTTAGACAGATAGGTCAGTGATATTCAGACAGACAGGTCAGTGATATTCAGACAGACAGGTCAGTGATATTCAGACAGACAGGTCAGTGATATTCAGACAGACAGGTCAGTGATATTCAGACAGACAGGTCAGTGATATTCAGACAGACATGTCAGTGATATTCAGACAGACAGGTCAGTGATATTCAGACAGACAGGTCAGTGATATTCAGACAGACAGGTCAGTGATATTCAGACAGACAGGTCAGTGATATTCAGACAGACAGGTCAGTGATATGCAGACAGACAAGTCAGTGATATTTAGATAGACAGGTCAGTGATATGCAGACAAACAGGTCAGTGATATTCAGATAGACAGGTCAGTGATATGCAGACAGACAGGTCAGTGATATTCAGACAGACAGGTCAGTGATATTTAGACAGACAGGTCAGTGATATTCAGACAGACAGGTCAGTGATATTCAGACAGACAGGTCAGTGATATTCAGACAGACATGTCAGTGATATTCAGACAGAAAGGTCAGTGAGATTCAGACAGATCGGTCAGTGATATTCAGATAGACATGTCAGTGATATTCAGACAGATAGGTCAGTGATATTCAGACAGACAGGTCAGTGATATTCAGATACATATGTTAGTGATATTCAGACAGACAGGTCAGTGATATTCAGACAGATAGGTCAGTGATATTCAGACAGACAGGTCAGTGATATTCAGATACACATGTCAGTGATATTCAGACAGACAGGTCAGTGATATTCAGATAGACATGTCAGTGATATTCAGACAGACATGTCAGTGATATTCAGACAGACAGGTCAGTGATATTCAGACAGACAGGTCAGTGATATTCAGACAGACATGTCAGTGATATTTAGACAGACATGTCAGTGATATTTAGACAGATAGGTCAGTGATATTCAGACAGACAGGTCAGTGATATTCAGACAGACAGGTCAGTGATATTCAGACAGACAGGTCAGTGATATTCAGACAGACAGGTCAGTGATATTCAGACAGACATGTCAGTGATATTCAGACAGACAGGTCAGTGATATTCAGACAGACAGGTCAGTGATATTCAGACAGACAGGTCAGTGATATTCAGATACACATGTCAGTGATATTCAGACAAACATGTCAGTGATATTTAGACAGACATGTCAGTGATATTCAGATAGTCATGTCAGTGATATTCAGACAGACAGGTCAGTGATATTCAGACAGACAGGTCAGTGATATTCAGACAGACAGGTCAGTGATATGCAGACAGACAAGTCAGTGATATTTAGATAGACAGGTCAGTGATATGCAGACAGACAGGTCAGTGATATTCAGATAGACAGGTCAGTGATATGCAGACAGACAGGTCAGTGATATGCAGACAGACAGGTCAGTGATATTTAGTTAGACGTGTCAGTGATATTCAGACAGACAGGTCAGTGATATTTAGATAGACAGGTCAGTGAAATTCAGATAGACAGGCCAGTGATATGCAGACAGACAGGTCAGTGATATTTAGATAGACCTGTCAGTGATATTCAGACAGGCAGGTCAGTGATATGCAGATTAGTACGTAACATCTAGTGCATTTCTGCAAGATTTTAGTTCTTGGTTTCCAAGATTATATTCAGACATGTTGTATATCAGACAGACAGGTCAGTGATATTCAGACATATGTTGCTTATCAGACAGACAGGTTAGTGATATTCAGGGGGTATTCAGATGTGTCACTCAGTCTCATTTCCTGTACTGCTGACTAAATGTGTGTCCTTTATAACCAGCAGGTTATTATACACCAACAGATGGAGCATTAACTTTTATTGCCCAACACCTTCTGTGGGCTTTTTACATTTTTCCCCCAAAATGACTTTTTATGTAGATGTGAAAGAGAGCTTTCAGTTTCATAGCCTACAGGAGAAGGGAGAGGAGGAGAGAGGTTAAAAGGTTGTGGCAGCTTGTGTTTTGGGAAGTGATGTCATATGACATCATCCCATAACGGTTTACTGTAATCATGAATGATAGAAGAAGTCCCAGAGTTTTTAGAAGGAAAGGAAGCATGGCGCTGTAGTGGTGAAGTAACAGAGCCTGAAATAGACATTGTGTTGGTGTCAAAGTAAAAACAGAGTATAACCCAGTGGAAATGAGATTCAATGCTTTGGTCTTCAAATTGGGTGTAAAGTGCTTGTTTAAATAAGACAGTACTGGAAGCAAGTAATAGAGGACATTGGTGTGTTATGGTCATTTGTGTCTAGGCTAGACTATCCGAGAGAGAGAGAGAGAGAGGAGAGAGAGGGGAACAGACAGGAAGCTTTAGCAGGCCTTAGTGAAGCCAGCTGCAGACGTCTGTCATTCATCAGCCCAGCACTCATCACCACCATGAGCCCAGGAAGTGTGTGTGTGTGTGTGTGTGTGTGTGTGTGTGTGTGTGTGTGTGTGTGTGTGTGTGTGTGTGTGTGTGTGTGTGTGTGTGTGTGTGTGTGTGTATGTGTGTGTGTGTGTGTGTGTGTGTGTGTGTTTCTGTTGCCAATGAAAGTAGTATGTACAGATGTCTTAATTTGATCACCCTGTTGTTGCAGGAAATGCAAACTTGTAGTGTTTAAAGTGGTAGAGGTTTAAAAAGGCTTCTAATGTTTGTCATTTGACTTGATTTGCCTAAAATGAATCAAACCCTACACAAATGGCCATTAATTATAATCCACACAATATTTAACATTTCCTGTTGCTGCAGGATTGTTTTCCTGCTGTGAGAAACTGGTCCAATGAAGAAGCCACACCTGTGGTATGTAGTACTAGTCAGAGGTGGAATTACTGTGTATGTGGAACACATGGGGATGGAGTTCCCAAAGTGAAAACAGAATCATTTTCTCCCTAATTCCACTGCTGGTGTTATTATGATTTAGTCTACAACATTTTATGACTACCAGTAAAGAGTTGGCACAACAGAGTTGGCAGCAGTAAACACAATGAAGGAGGGAGGGCTGGGAGGTTGATTTGTCTAAAGCAATGCTTTCCTTTCTGCCAGGTGGGAAGCCTTTCCAGTGCAGGTACTGCCCTTACAGCGCCACCCAGAAGGGTAACCTGAAAACCCATGTCCTGTGTGTCCACCGCAGGCCCTTCGACAGCAGCCTGTACCCAGACAGACGCCTCCGACGGACCCATACCAACGCCCATGTGACCCCCCAGGAAGGCTCCGCTGGTTCCTCCTACCTGCCCCAAAGCATCATGGGCTTGGGAGACGCCCCTAGGCCTACACCCACTGTGAGAGATATCACCGTGACATCACTGTGTGGGACTTGACGTTGTTATGGCAACTACATATAGACATTTATAAAATCACTGATACGTCGTTTGGTTTCACGTGTGAAGGGTGAGAGACGGAGGATAGGGTTGTTGTTGGAGATGGAGTTGGAAGAGATTCAAAACAAGAAGTTGATGTACATTCCAGTGTGGACTTCAAAATGTATTTATCTGTAAGAAACAAACGGCCCATATTAAAGTGTTTTGTGGTATGTGCAGCGCGGAGAGATTGAGTGCTTTTTACTTCATTTATACCCAGTGTCATAATGATTTATATTTACCCACATTAATCTATCAGCTCAACACTGACTGATTGTCAGATCGTGAGCAGGCACCAAACTAACTCCCCCAAGCTGAGCTCTTTCACGCAGTAGAAATGCCTGTGTTTTTGTTAATATCTCCTGATATGAGTTCTTCAGAACAGTTATCAGTCAGAATCCTACACCAGATGTTCAGGGGGTAATCATGGCAGATGTAATGGAGTAGAATGCTTCCATTTGTTCTCTATTCCACTCGGGGGGGGGGGGGGGGGGGGGGGGGTGTAAAGCCTCGCACACGTATCATTATCTCCCATTAACTCCAATGCTTCATGCCTTCTTCTGTGGAACAATGCAACAATGCTCAATTAAGGGGAACCAAGGAAATGGAAAACTGTGTAGATTCATTGATGTCATGGATGCACTGAAATGCATTACAAATCAAATATGATAAACCATCCATATATGTATACACTGAGTATACAAAACATTAAGAACACCTGCTCTTTCCATGACACAGCCTGCCGACCAGGTGAATCTAGGTGAAAGCAGTATGATCCCTCATCGATGTCATTTTTCAAATCCACTTCAATCAGTGTAGATGAAGGACGGCAGACATGTCACAGATGGATTTTTAAGCCTTGAGACAATTGAGACATGGATTGTGTATGTGTGCCTAAATGGGCAAGAAAATATTTAAGAGCCTTTGAACGGGGTATGGTAGTAGGTGCCAGGCGCACCGGTTTGT
Source organism: Oncorhynchus mykiss (assembly GCF_013265735.2). NCBI lineage: Eukaryota > Metazoa > Chordata > Actinopteri > Salmoniformes > Salmonidae > Oncorhynchus > Oncorhynchus mykiss. The sequence continues at coordinate 42,029,666 of NC_048565.1, read as the reverse complement.
GTCAAGAACTGCAACACTGCTGGGGTTTTCACGCTCCACCACCCAAAGCTTATGCAGCCAACTTGACACAACTGTGGGATGCATCGGAGTCAACATAGGCCAGCATCCTTGTGGAACACTTTCAACACCTTGTAGAGTCCATGCCCGATGAATTGAGGCTGTTCTGAGGGCAAAAAGGTTCATGTTGTGTACACTCAGTGGATAAGCCTACTTACTATATATTGGCCCATTTTAATTAAGTAAGCCCCCACAGACAAATACACAAACACACACACACACACACACACACAGTAGTGGCTATCTACAGTAATGTTAGTGTGATTCAGGCAGGCGGCAGCTCCACCGGTGTGCCGACATTCAGACTGTAGAACAAGAGCTCACCTTGGGCAGCTGTGTGTCTGCAGCTGGCCGCAGTAACCACGGCGATGTGTTTGATTGACAGGTGGTCTGACAACTCCATTCAGCCAGCCACCTGTTAGCTGTCAATCAGGGCGGCCATCCCGGGGCTATTGACGGAGCTGTCAGCCTGGGCGAGACATGTCTGTCAAAGCTCTCCTCTCCTGCTCTCCCTCGCTGCCTGGCAGCCCACACTCTCCCCCTCCCTCACATTCACTTCTTTCTTTCTTTCTTTCTTTCTTTCTTTCTTTCTTTCTGGCTGGCTGTCTTTCTTTCTTTCTTTCTTTCTTTCTTTCTTTCTGTCTCTCTTTTCCTTCCATTTCCCTTCTGAGACATGGGTGCCGTTTAATCCCCACAATTCCTTGGGTTTCAACTGTCTGTCTGTCTGTCTGTCTGTCTGTCTGTCTGTCTGTCTGTCTGTCTGTGAAATGATCTATGCTGTTATTGAAGGAGATCACAACAACTTTGCAGGGGACTCTTGCATATGTTAAGTCCCTGTGAGGTTTTCTTGTGTACAGTATGAGGCAATTATTTGCGTCTATGTATTTAATGTTTGTGATGTCTGTTGTCATTGGTGATTCCTCGAATTCTCTCAAATTCACTCCTCCTTCTCTTCCTCTCTTTCTGTCTTGTCCCCCTCCTTCTCCCCCCCCTCCTCTTCCCTCTCTCTGCTCACTCATCCCTCCATCTCTGTACCTGACAGGTGACAAGGCCCAGCTGACTGGGTAATCAGAGACCTGTCATATCTGTTAATACCTTGCCCAGGCCATGCCAAAACTGGCTATGCTGTACCCTACCCTATCCTACCTGCCTGGGGTGGGGTGATGTGTGACAGAGGACACAGAGTTTAGAGGGACTATTAAAACCTGTGTCTTTGAACAAACTCTGTGAACAAACTTACATACACACACACACACCTGACTCAGTATACATCACCCCAAACCTTGTCATGTCAAACTCTTAATTACGTACAATTTCCCTTAAAGCATACCCCATTAATCAGCTTTTTTAATTACTCCTAATTGTGATTAATGTTTCAGTTGTCATCTTGCACCAAAGCCAATGTCATACTGAGAGGGGTTCACTACTCAGTTCAACAGAAGCAGAGGAGACCACGAACATGGGTTGTAATTTTGTTTCCCACCTGTATGTATGATGCTTACCTTATTAATACATTTTGCGTAACATCCAGAAATAGCCTTGTCTCCATCAGACCCTGGAGGAAATGTCATTTCTCACTCCCAAACAATTAACCTTTGACTACATCTGATAGGGAAAATAGTCATAACATGTTCAGCACTGATGTGCGCACGTCACAACAAAGTAGAGATGTGAAGGAGCCTCGAAGACATTCAAAGTTTGCCAAGTTAAAGTTGATGCAACTTAATGGGATACCGCTGACATAACTGTGTTTTTAAGTGTAATACAATATAACAGTAATGTCACCTACTCATCCCACCTTTCACTCACTTACTGTAGTATTCACATTCTGAGAATCTCTTTCAAAATGTGCCTCCACAGAACTTCACTAAGGTTCAAGTTGAAGTTTGCCAAGTTAAAATATGGGTTGGCGCTGTCATAATTGTGTTTTCAAGTGTAATACACTCAACCTTTCATTCACATTATGATCTCTTTCCAGTTGGCCAGCCCATACAGTACTGTAACTCTTAGTTCTAAGAGACAGGTCATGTTGAGCTAATCAGCCTGTAGGAAGTAAAGGAAACAGTGTGACAGGAGAGGTAATGAGAACTAATGGAACACTAATCACAGGATGCATCCCAAATGGAGTCCTATCCATAATCAGTGCACTACTTTTGACCCGAGCCCTATGGGAATAGGGTGCCATTTGGGACACAGCCACTGTGTTCCTCGCGCTGAACACCGCCCATGAAAAATGAATGCTAATTAGCTCGCACAGTTGTGAAAACACTTTTTAAGACCGTTGGCATCATAGTGCCACAGTTTTAACAGATTTCCCCCCTGACAGTTTACAACCTCAGACGTCTCAACTCTTGGATTGAATTCCAAATCATTCTAGATGAAAAAACACACCCTCAGTGTACTTGCAGTGACATCTGCTGAATCCTGAAATAGTTGTCAGGTAGGATAGAGTGTGTGATGAAACCAAGCCCACTGTAGAATATACTCACATTCTCCGTGTCAGATCTCAAGACTAGGGACATCTTGTAAGGTAAACATGGTCTATACATTAGAACAATTCAGGGACATAGTGGTTCGCCATATCAACATGACTCTCCATCTTTTACACGTTTGACTGACAGACATGCCGGCCAGGCAGGGTGGGTGGGGCTGAGTACAGAATGCTTTTGACATACCACACGTTTGACAAGACCGTGTGAGACTTAAAGTACAGAATCCAGTCAAGGCCTGTCTGTCAAAAAACAAGACACGCTCCCTCCCACATAACTGAGACGTGCGAGTTTAGTCACAGTTACAAAGAAACTAATGCCCGTTAACAGCAACTAGGCACACATTTTGTCCCCACAGCCGCCCATGTCCCGAGGCTGGGATTGAGTGCCAAAGAACACAAGCTCAAGATAAATAAAACATTTTACAAATAAAACACAAGGATTATGCCAGTGTGAGAAATGGAGGCTGGATAATTCTCTGTGTGTACGTTCCTCCCCTGTTACAGTAGCTGCAGGCCTGCAGACTGGAGCCCCCGAGTCCTGCACCTAAACCTCCAGGGGGATTTAGAGACAGGCTGGAAAGAGGGAAGACGCTTTGATGTGAGAGAGAAGAGAGGGGGTGGAGGTAGGAGAAAGAGAGAGAGAGAGAGACAGAGAGAGAGGAAGAGAGAGAGAGGGGGTAGAGGTAGGAGAAAGAGAGAGGAAGAGAGAGGGGGGGTGGAGGTAGGAGAAAGAGAGAGAGAGAGTGAGAGAGAGAGAGTGAGAGAGAGAGGAAGAGAGAGAGAGAGGTAGAGAGAGAGAGAGAGAGAGAGAGAGAGAGAGAGAGAGAGAGAGAGAGAGGAAGAGACAGAGAGAGAGAGGGCCCTGAGAAACTTTGCTTGCTGGGATTCCAAAACCCACGTACATAATGGGGAGATGAACCTAATCTACATAAATAAATGCACATTGTCATACACAGGAATGACCAGTGGTGTAGTGGAGGGTAAATGCACGTAAAAACTGTTTCCGCACCTCATTTATTCTGTGCGAGTGTTTACCCACCTTTTGCAGAAAATGCATTAAACGTATAGGCTGACGACAGACATTGAATTGGTTAGGTTCATTTTGTACATGGAGTATCAGTCAAATGCTCAGCCAATCGTGTCTGTTTACCCCTGAAGTTAATTTGGGTTTGAGGCCTCCTCTCTGCTACATGCAGATAAGACCTGTCTTGTGTTATAAACGTCTGCAGCGCTGCAAACTCCATTATAAATAAACACTTCACGGGGGATGTGATACACCTCTGAGTTATGACCTCTAATTGAAATCTATTTTACCAGACGATACACTGCTAACTGACAGTACAGATGCTCGGATATTCACTAACCACGTCTTACACTAGTAATGTGGCTCGACCCTCAAACCCTTTTTATTGTGCATCTTTATATATTGAGGGACAGACCGGTGAGCATTTTTTTGATGAAATCATGTCAGACCCAACCTTCAGAAGTGGAACGTTTCCTCTAGTGGATGGTTCTGTCTTGATTTGAAGAGACAGCCACGTCCTTGACAAATATACACCTGTCATTGGGTCGTCACATTGCATTGTCAGTGTCACACAAGCGAGGATATGAAAGTGTATGTGGTTGTTTGTGTGTCTCTTCGGGATACATTTCTGTAAACGTCAATGTTTTACTTTGCCACGCCAAGCAACACATTGAGAAATAGATGCTACCCCTTAGCTGGGAGAACTTGTTCTTTTGAGATGGATACAATTATTACTTTAAATTAAATGAACTAAAATGTATGACACAGTGTTCTAAGAACATCCTAAAAACGTCCTTGGGAAAACGCTGAGACCTAGACAAAAACCACGGCACAACGTCCTGACTACTTCAGATGATCACTTCAGGGTGTTCTGGGGACGTCCTAGAGACTCATTTGTGTTTGCATGGCGTCTGTGTGTCAGGCCAGGGTAGAGTGGGTGAGGACTGGTCAAGTCCTGTCTGGTTCTGAAGAATTGGTCTCTCTCTCTCTCTCTCTCTCTCTCTCTCTCTCTCTCTCTCTCTCTCTCTCTCCAATGGCAGTGTTGGGAGAGGGGCAGTTATGGGGACTGAGAGAGGAGGTGGGTGATGAGCTGCTGCAATAATGAGCAGATTTGAATGATTTACTGTCAATCAGTAGGCTCTGCTGGGGGAGACTAAGGGGGATGATAGCTGACTCACACACCTCACAAATGCCTTACTGATGATGTGTGTGCTTCAGATCATCAATCACTGGGCTTAGTGTGAAAGTACGTCATACACACACACACATACACACACACACACACACACACACACACACACACACACACACACACACACACACACACACACACACACACACACACACACACACACACACACACACACACACACACACACACACACCCAAACACATGTATGCAAGCATGCCCGCACACACACACACACACACATATGCGTCCATGTAAGCATACACGCACCATACCACATGTTTCCTTTGCTGTAATGCCTCCTCTCTTGAGACAAGGGACAAATCAATCATGACTACATAAGTTCAAGGGGGTAAGAGATTGTCTGGTCGGTTTCTCCCTTATTCTATTGATCCCATTTTACTGGCATCCTCACCAAGCTGTCTCAAAAACCCTGGGACAGGGATAGATTGAAAGTGGATGATTGAAAGATCGGAGAAGGGTGACATTCACTGTTATCTCCCCCCCTCACTGTGAATGACATTGAAAGTGCCAAGAGTTTTGGGGTTTCATAAAGGCTGTTCAAATGCTAACAAAGCAGGTTGAATATAACCTGGCACACGGATGTGTTTCAGTCTCTGGCACTACAGAGATACACATAGTCTTTGTTTTCCTGTCTCTCTGCATAGCTTCACTAGATGTCATATGTCTGACTCTGAAGGTGTTAGTGCCATGGGTTGATGGGAAAAACGTTGAAGTGAACCCTTCTCGACAGCCCGCCCATAAGTGTTGAGGGAGACGTAGAGCGGTCACACAAAATTGTACTTCTTTTTTTTTTTTTTGAGATGTGGGTATTGTATGCTCTGTTTTCTCAATCCATGTATAAGGTATATTCCCTTATATAATAGTAGAAACTCTTCGAGAGTGAAAGAATGGAACTATTCAAACAAAGGACCGGAAAGAAAGAAAATGATCAGGGGTGAGAAGACAAACATGTTGAATACATTTTTTAGATTGATGATCTTGACATTGTTATTGTTGCCTCCTAAAGATAATATAGTGCAATGTTGAGTAATGATGATTCAGAGCAAAACAGATTCACAGACCACTTAGTACTTCCTGTAATGAGCATGATTACTGTCTGTTTTGGATTATTAACATTGTACTTCTTCTTAGAGGTCAGGCTTATCATTAGTTAAACTCTAATGAAAATATAATTTCATGTATTTTTCTATCAGGTCATGGATATCATTAAATCTCAGATAAACAACTTTAATTACAGATTGATACGCCATTAATCCTGAGTGCTTTTGATGTCATTAAAATGATAACATTTCATATTTAATATATTATAGCTCCTTTTTTGTCTCTTCCGACGTCCTTGTGCTTATCTTTTTCAACTTTTTGATGTGATTTATTCTTCTTGTCTATATATAAGTAAACTGTGTAAGTATGAGGGTTTGTTCCTTTGACATTGCACCAACTCTAAATCATATTTTCTCTCCATAGAGGCTCATAGATGTCAAGCCAGGGGATCTACATGAATATAGATTTCGAAACATGCTCTCTGCTTTCGACTGAGTTGATCATCATCATCAACCCCATTATCATGTCTCTGGTCTCATCCCATTATCATGTCTCTGGTCTCATCCCATTATCATGTCTCTGGTCTCATCCCATTATCATGTCTCTGGTCTCATCCCATTATCATGTCTCTGGTCTCATCCCATTATCATGTCTCTGGTCTCATCCCATTATCATGTCTCTGGTCTCATCCCATTATCATGTCTCTGGTCTCATCCCATTATCATGTCTCTGGTCTCATCCCATTATCATGTCCCTGGTCTCATCCCATTGTCATGTTTCTGGTCTCATCCCATTATCATGTCTCTGGTCTCATCCCATTATCATGTCTCTGGTCTCATCCCATTATCATGTCTCTGGTCTCATCCCATTATCATGTCCCTGGTCTCATTCCATTATCATGTCTCTGGTCTCATCCCATTATCATGTCTCTGGTCTCATCCCATTATCATGTCTCTGGTCTCATCCCATTATCATGTCTTTGGTCTCATCCCATTATCATGTCTCTGGTCTCATCCCATTATCATGTCTCTGGTCTCATCCCATTATCATGTCTTTGGTCTCATCCCATTATCATGTCCCTGGTCTCATCCCATTATCATGTCTCTGGTCTCATCCCATTATCATGTCTCTGGTCTCATCCCATTATCATGTCTTTGGTCTCATCCCATTATCATGTCTCTGGTCTCATCCCATTATCATGTCTCTGGTCTCATCCCATTATCATGTCTCTGGTCTCATCCCATTATCATGTCTCTGGTCTCATCCCATTATCATGTCCCTGGTCTCATCCCATTATCATGTCTCTGGTCTCATCTCATTATCATGTCTCTGGTCTCATCCCATTATCATGTCTCTGGTCTCATCCCATTGTCATGTTTCTGGTCTCATCCCATTATCATGTCTCTGGTCTCATCCCATTATCATGTCTCTGGTCTCATCCCATTATCATGTCTCTGGTCTCATCCCATTATCATGTCTCTGGTCTCATCCCATTATCATATCTCTGGTCTCATCCCATTATCATGTCTCTGGTCTCATCCCATTATCATGTCTCTGGTCTCATCCCATTATCATGTCTCTGGTCTCATCCCATTATCATGTCTCTGGTCTCATCCCATTATCATGTCTCTGGTCTCATCCCATTATCATGTCTCTGGTCTCATCCCATTATCATGTCTCTGGTCTCATCCCATTATCATGTCTCTGGTCTCATCCCATTATCATGTCTTTGGTCTCATCCCATTATCATGTCTCTGGTCTCATCCCATTATCATGTCTCTGGTCTCATCCCATTATCATGTCTCTGGTCTCATCCCATTATCATGTCTCTGGTCTCATCCCATTATCATGTCCCTGGTCTCATTCCATTATCATGTCTCTGGTCTCATCCCATTATCATGTCTCTGGTCTCATCCCATTATCATGTCTCTGGTCTCATCCCATTATCATGTCTTTGGTCTCATCCCATTATCATGTCTCTGGTCTCATCCCATTATCATGTCTCTGGTCTCATCCCATTATCATGTCTCTGGTCTCATCCCATTATCATGTCTCTGGTCTCATCCCATTATCATGTCTCTGGTCTCATCCCATTATCATGTCTCTGGTCTCATCCCATTATCATGTCTTTGGTCTCATCTTTCTCGTCTTTTTCATTATGAAACATCTGCTTAATCATACGTTGGTTCATACGTTATGTATTGTTTATTGTGTTTTCATTGTCTCCTTGGAGTCCTCCAGCCCCAGTCGCACTCCTATAGACTGGGTCAGTCTCAAGTCAGTTGTGGTGTAGATACTGTGGTTCAGCTTGAACAGGCTGGGGGTGGGGTCTCTCGCTCTCCATGTGTGTGTTAATTAGATTACTGTTTTGCTGTAGTATATGTGAGTTTTAAAAAGGCTTCTTATAGGTTGCAATTTCCACTTACAAATATCAGCCCTGATTTGCCCTAACAAAAGCATTTGGTGTACGTATGTGTGTCTATGTGTGCGTGTGCGGGTGTTTTTGCGTGCGTGTGTACATAACATTGTTATCTCTAGATGTGTGTCTCACTGCACAGATCAATCAATTGCTTTTCAATGAGAATTCAATAATGCGTCATTTTTCAGAACATGAGGTCAATCCCTACATGGCATTGCGATGTGTAACACAGGCTGCTAATGATGTTGTGTACAGTACCTGGACACTCAGACGGGCTTCAGCAGAGAGACACTGACTGTATTGTGCAGAGCCACCATGCTGATGGACGGACAGAGGGGAAGTCTCTGGTTCACAGCCCTTGACATTATTGGGTCATTTCCATCTGAGGTAACGTGTGGTCCCGTCAAGGCCCCCTGACACTTCTATACCTTGACAAGCTGTAGCGCCTCACTGATGACACGGTGCGTATTCGAAGGGCCTTGCCTCGCTAGGAGTGTATGTGTGTGACAGGAAAACGTGGTGCTTCCAGCTGTTAAACGTGTGCAGACAATGTAGGAGTGGAGGGAGGGAGGGGAGGGGGATAAGTCACATGTTTTCTTCAAACGTTAGCCCTAGAAGTCAACACCCTGTGCAGATGACATCTTTGTATACCTATAAGCATTACTAAAACAACTTGCTATCTAGAACATAAAAGGGATCTCCTATGGGGACAGCTGAATAACCGTTCTGCAACCCTTTTTTCTAAGAGTGCATGTTACATTTGTTCAAGAGTTACAAGATCTCTCTCTGTCTCTATATGTGCATGTGTGTGCCTATCTGTGTGTGCATGTGTGTGCGTGTGCATGTGCATTTGTGTGTCTGTGTCTGAATGTGTGTATACAGCATGGTTTGTTCGCTACGTCCCTGAGTGGTCGACCCCCTCTGGAGACTGGAATACATCCTTAGTGAGAACAAACCTTTAATTGTTCGCCCGGATGTCATGTAAGGGAAATTGTGCGTTCTATAGCATCATCACTCTCCTGTCAGTCCCCCAGATGACCCCTGGATCAAAGTTCCAGCTTAATGGACCTATTGTTGTACCAAGTCTTAATCTCAAACCTTCAGCCTGAGTCCCAAATGGGATTGTGCTGTTTTGCCAACTCACATGACAGAAATGGAATTGGAAAGAGAGCACAAACAGATATAAGCTATCAGACAATAACTGTCAAAGTCTTCAAATAATATTTTTGCAGGAATCTACAACTACAGTATATACACAACTCCAACACCATCATTAAGTTTGTCGATGACACAACAGTGGTAGGCCTGATCACTGACAACGATGAGACAGCCTGTAGGGAGGAGGTCAGAGACCTGGCCATGTGGTGCCAGGACAACAACCTCTCCCTCAATGTGATCAAGAGAAAGGAGATGATTGTGGGCTACAGGAAAAGGAGGACAGAGCACGCCCCCATTCTCATCGACGGGGCTGCAGTCAATCATCGTATTCTTATCGGCAGACTCAACAGCCTTGGTTTCTCTAATGACTGCCTCGCCTGGTTCACTAACTAATTTTCAGAGAGAGTTCAGTGTGTCAAATCGGAGGGCCTGTTGTCCGGACCTATGGCAGTCTCTATGGGGGTGCCACAGGGTTCAATTCTCGGGCCGACTCTTTTCTCTGTATGTATCAATGATGTCGCTCTTGCAGCGGTGAGTCTTTGATCCACCTCTATGGAGACGACACCATTCTGTATACATCTGGCCCTTATTTTGACACTGTGTTAACAAACCTCCAAACGAGCTTCAATGCCATACAATGCCATACAATGCCATACAATGCCATACAATGCCATACAACTCTTTAGTAAAACTAAATGCATGCTCTTCGACCGATTGCTGCCCGCACCTGCCTGCCCGCCTAGCGTCACTACTCTGAACTGTTCTGACTTAGAATATGTGGACAACTACAAATACCTAGGTGTCACGACTTCTACTGAAGGTAACTCCTCTCCCTGTTCGGGCGGCGCTCGGCGTCGCCGGTTTACTAGCCGCCACCGATCCCTTTTTCCTTTTCTGGTTGTTTTGTCTGTGTTCCTTTTCACACCTGGTTTCAATTGCTTTTATTTCTGTGTGTATATAGGGCACCTGTTGCCTGCCTTAATTCGTGCAGGATTAAGCTTGTGTGTATTTGCGTTCGATTATCCATGCTGTTTATTGTTTTCGCTATTACTTACGTGTATGTAGTGTCGGAACTGTGGTTGTTCTTCCGTGTATTGACACGAGTTTCTGTTCCTTCGAGAACATAGTTTTGGATTTTCATCTGTGCCAATTTTGTATTGGTGGACTATGTGTGTGTGTATGTATATATATATATATATATATATATATATATATATATATATATATATATATATATATATATATATATATATATATCTACATTAAACACGCTTCTCAGAAATCCCTGCTCTCCTGCGTCTGACTCCTACACCTCTCACCGAGACGCAACTTATCACACTAGGTGTCTGGCTAGACTGTAAACTCTCCTTCCAGACTCGTATTAAGCATCTCCAATCCAAAATTAAATCTAGAATCGGTTTCCTATTTCTCAAAACAAAGCCTCCTTCACTCATGTTGCCAAACATACCCTCGTAAAACTGACTATCCTGCCGATCCTTGACTTCTTGGATACAGTCTATCCCAGTGCCGTCCGTTTTGTACCCAAAGGCCTATATACTACCCACCATTGTGACCTGTATGCTCTCGTTGGCTGGTCCTTGCTACATATTCGTTGCCAAACCCACTGGCTCCAGGTCATCTATAAGTCTTTGCTAGGTAAAGTCCCGCCTTATCTCAGCTCACTGGTCACCATAGCAACACCCACACATAGCACGCGCTCCAGCAGGTATATTTCACTCGTCATCCCCAAAGCCAACACCTCTCTTGGCCCCCTTTCCTTCCAGTTCTCTGCTGCCAATGACTGGAACAAATTGCAAAAATCACTGAAGTTGGAGACTTATATCTCCCTCACTAACTTCAAGCATCGGCTGTCAGAGCAGCTTACCGATCGCTGCAGCTGTACACAGCCCATCTGTAAATAGCCCATCCAACCAACTACCTACCTCATCCCCATATTTGTTTTTTGTTTTTTTCTGCTCTTTTGCACACCAGTATTTCTACTTGCACATCCTCATCTGCACATCTATCACTTCAGTGTTAATTGCTAAATTGTAATTACTTTGCCGCTATGGCCTATTTATTGCCTTACCGCCTTACTTCATTTGCACACACTGTATACAGATTTTCTATTGTGTTATTGACTGTATATTTGTTTATCCCATGTGTAACTCTGTGTTGTTGCTTTTGTCGCACTGCTTTGCTTTATCTTGGCCAGGTCGCAGTTGTAAATGAGAACTTGGTCTCAACTGGCTTACCTGGTTAAATAAAGGGGAAATAAAAACATTGGTCACTTAAACTCAGTGGCGTGTATTCATGGTTGCCAAGGGAAGCCAGGCTTCCCCCCAAAAAATGTGCCTATACATTTGTTTAAAAACATATCAAATAATTTATCTTTCATCTCTCATTGTTTCATAATTTTCCTTAATTTCCAAAAGGCTGAATGTATCTCACCGGATGGCGAGTGAAACAGCGCCTCTATATGTGTAGGCCATTTATCTGATGCGGTCTGGTCCAAAAGAGTATGACATTGTTGCCTCCCGCAGCATTGAATGCAATGGAAGCCAGTGAGCATTTGGCCTCCCTTGATAAAAAAGTATAAAATAGCCAATCATCATTGAGATAAACTGTGTGAGCTCAACTGTGAATTGTCCTGGCACACCAAAACAAAGTGCCAAGGGAAGCCAGTTTGGATTTGGCGTAACTCCTATCAAATCGCATCGAGAGGTTTTTGACGGAAACAACTTGAATTGCTGCATCTCGTTGTGTTGTCTTCCAGTGGCTAGCTAGCTTGCTAAAATTGGCCTTTTCCGATGGATGGAGATAGGGATTTGGACTTGTGGTTTTACTTAATTCGCTGTACTGACCAATAATTATAATGGTGATTCTGATCCAACCACTAATTCATACATTGTGCCCTTAGCTGAGAGGACAGAAGTTCAATATTTGTATTTTTTTTACCTTTATTTAACTAGGCAAGTCAGTTAAGAACCTGAGAGGAGGAAGCTCAATATAAAGGCTAATGTTAACTAGCTAATGTCGCCCATGAAAGAAAGTTAGGCTAGCGAGCAGGCATTTTAGCCAGGTAGCCCAAGACAACAAAAAATGTAAGTGTGTACTGCATGACAGAGTAATAGACCGTTTCGTCAACATGAAAGAGAGGAGGTTGGCATTGGCGTTTCTCTACAAGTAGGGTGAGTCAACATGTTTTTCTACTTGCACGAACGTGCTCGCACGCACACACACATGTACACAGATATCAGAAACATGGACAGTTACATCATATTTAGCTTACGTTGATTGGACTAAATTGCTTTTGGTATCTTTCAGTTGTCACTGTATTTGACTAAGAATAGGTGATTTGAAAATGTTGAAGTTGAAATGGAATGGAATAGTGGCGGCAGCTCCTGTTTTCTTTGCATCTTGCGGTAACTCTCCGTGGTTCTAAATCAATAGTTGTTTAGTGGTCAGAAAATGTTGTAAACATGAACTTGCTTGACCATGCCGTAGGTCATGTAACTGTTTGTTAAATGCAATATGCTTTGTGGTCTTCACCGGGGTTGTTCTCCGGATTTTGTGATGAAACAAAGGTGTGGTTGAATTTATGTATTTTTATTGTCTCAGCCTTTAGGCCTATATATCACGGTGGCAAGGCATATGAACTAACAGGTTATAGAGCAAACAACGCAATTATCACAACAAATAGGTTATAATATGGCTTCCCCAGTGATTTACTCACTCACCGCTACTGTTTGGGGGTCTGAGGAGAGGAACCGTGGGTCCTCTGCTCCAATGTGTTTTTTGAAAAAAGGCACGGAAATGAGGAAAGATGTGATGGCAGACGTCACTATGAGGGACTGAGCAGAGGTGTACAATCCACGCCATTTGTCAGTTTTGAGCCATAAGAAACTTAGAAACTTCCTTAGACCTTATACCGTACACATACCGTAAATGATCCTACAAGTATGTTTAAGGATGTAGTCATACATGACCTTTAGGAGTACGGTGTCACACCATTAGCTCCGTGGTGCAGTAGAGCTGACACGCTAAAGATGAAGTTGAAGCAGATGTCTGTGGAAGGGGTCTTGACCACGCTCGGTAATTCTGGAACATGTCCCAGGCACTGTTGGTGGCCACGTCACCCCCCTCAGAACCAGTGAAGATCCCCAGGTTCTTACAGTGGTGCATCAGCATAACCCATAGAGAGGACAGAAAGATACAGAAGATTGAATTTGATGTAGTATGGAGTCAAAGGGCTGAATCACAATATAAAATGATTGTAGCTCTAATTTTTATGCAAGGAACATCAATTGATGATTTACGCAAAAGCCTCAGTTGTGTCTAGGCGTTTAACAGTGTGTGTGTGTGTGGGAACTAACTGAGTTGATGATTGTGTATGGGGACTGGACATCACTCAGTGCAGAGTAGAGGGACAAGCTCCGACGAACAGTGCAGTCCATCCCTGCCTTGAAAACACTGGTCTGGGGAGCACCAAACATCTGAGGAGACCAGAGCGCGAGAGGGATGTCACAAAACACTGCACTAAATTACACACAAAAAAACAGTGCGCAAACAAAACACAAGCATGTAATACAGGGTGTAGACTCATATACACAACACAGATATCCTACACTACACACACACTTGCATATACAGACCCATTACACACTCTCAACAAACATACACAAAGAGCGAGACTAGGTGTGTGTTTACCGTGATCCAGGGTGGAGGAATATCCTCTGGTTGTCATCATCAGGCATGGTGTTGGCACAGCGGCTGTTTGTTGAGATCACACTGGGACGCATCACTGTCATCAAAACCTCTTTCCACTGGTCCGGTAACTACGCCAACACAACAGGTTCATAGACATTGGAGTTTGATACCCCAGGTCAGGACTGCGCTGAGGAAGGTGGAGGGATACATACAGTATATAAGGAGTTGTGTAAGGCACAAGATGAGTTAGGGAACATTCATTACCCCAAAAGCCTTAGAAGAAAGTTACGTCAAGGTCAAAGGAGACTCACAGGTAAAAGGTGACTCCTCTGCCTTGTAAGTGTAGTGGTACAGGGCTATGAAGTAGAAACCGGACTCCACCTTGTCAGACATATATTCTTTACACACACACTGACCCGTCTCCCGAGAACAACTGCAGAGAGAGAGTAAAAATAGGAAATGTCATAGAGTTCAATTGGAGTTGAAATCTTTTAACATCTTAGTGTCATTTTTAATACTGATGCTGTATCAAAAGAGGCAATATGGATTATCATTTAGCCAAATAAGTGATAACATACTACATGTTGGTCTGAGCCGAGCTGTACCAATCCACACCTCTAGTCAGTCAGTATGGCTCAGTACTGAACAGCCTGCTGTCATTTCATGCCCAACCCTCGTTGTGGAGAGTTATCCTCCTGTAGGTTCACTTCATCCCTTCTCTAACCTACTTCTACACAGTCAGTATAGAACCATTCTCTGTATAGAACCATCTTTCTAACCAAATAGACAGCAATTGGTTAACTTCAATAACTCTACTTGACAAATGTCTTAATAACAATGCCTCCATACAGTGTCAAAGCAATTAGAGTATCTCTCAGTACCACTAATGATTCAGTTATGGGGGTGATTGATAGAAGTCATGGTTACCTGCAGGAAGTCCCCAGAGTGAGGTGCATAGAGGAGAGCCAGGGTACTTGGAATAGAGTGGACTCCTGTATCTCATATCTCTGTCATATCTCATATCTCATATCTCCCACCACATAGTGAAGGTGTGCCTGTATGGAGAGAGGGATCGAGCGAGAGAGAGAGAGAGAGAGAGAGAGAGAGAGAGAGAGAGAGAGAGAAGGTTAGAGGTCATTCTTTTTTATTGTAACTGCACAAACAACAGCCAGAGTAAAAGTAATCAAATCTGTATTTCATAGTATGCAATTAGCGGTTAACAATATTGGTTATTTAGTTTTGATCACATCTTTACTAATGCAGCAGAAATGTGCTTGAAAGCAGTATCCAGATCTATCGGCTGCAGTGATCACAATATAGTAGCCATATCTAGGAAAACCAAAGTTCCAAAGGTTGGGCCTACTGTATTGTATAAAAGGTCATACAATAAGTTTTTTAGTGATTCCCATGTTGCCGATGTAAATAATATTTGTTGGTCCATGGTGTGTAATTAGGAGCAAACAGACTTAGCGGTTGACACATACATAAAATAGCTTATCTCAGTTACTAATTAGCATGCAACCGTTAAGAAAATTACTGTAAAAACTGTTAAGTCCCTGTGGATTGATAAGGAATTGAAAAATTGTATGGTTGAGAGGGATGAGGAAAAAGGAATGGCAAATAAGTCTGGCTGGACAACCGATTGGCAAACGTACTGCAAATTGAGAAATCATGTGACTAAACTGAATTAAAAAGAAGAAGAAACTACACTATGAAACAAAGATAAATTAAGAATGATTGTAAAAAGCTATGGAGCACCTTCAATGAAAAAAGGGAAAAATGGCAAACTCAACTCCATCATTCATTGAAACAGATGGCTCATTCATTACAAAACCGACTGATATCGCCAACTACTTTAATCATTTTTTCATTGGCAAGATTAGAAAACTTAGGCATGACATGTCAGCAACAAACGCTGACACATTTCACATTCAAGTATATCTAACCAAATTATGAAAGACAAGAATTGTTATTTTGAATTACGTAAATTGAGTGTGGAAGAGGTGAAAAAATTATTGTTGTCGATCAACAATGACAAGCCACCAGGGTCTGACAACTCGGATGGAAAATTACTGAGGATAATAGCGGATGATATTGCCACTCCTATTTGCCATATATTCAATTTATGCCTACTAGAAAGTGTGTGCCCTCAGGCCTGGGGGAAAGCAAAAGTCATTACGCTACCTAAGAATAGCGAAGCCCCCTTTACTGGCTCAAATAGCCGACCAATCAGCCTGTTACCAACTCTTCGTAAAGTTTTGGAAAAAATTGTGTTCACAACAGACTTTCAGCACACTTATAGGGAAGGACATTCAACAAGCAAATTACTGATGATTGGCGGAGAGAAATTGATGATAAAAAGACTGTGGGGGCTGTTTTGTTAGACTTGACATTATTGATCATACTCTGCTGTCGGAAAAAACGTATGTGTTATAGCTTTACACCCCCTGCTATATTATGGATAAAGACTTACCTGTCTAACAAAACACAGAGGGTGTTCTTTAATGAAAGCCTCTCTAACATAATTCAGGTAGAGTCAGGAATTCCCCAGGGCAGCTGTCTAGGCCCCTTACTTTTTTCAATCTTTACTAATGACATGCCACTGGCTTTGAGAAAAGCGTGTCTATGTATGTGAATGACTCAACACTATGCACGTCAGCTACTACAGCAACTGAAATGACTGCAACACTTAAAGAGCTGCAGTTAGTTTCAGAATGGGTGGCAAAGAATAACGTAGTCCTAGATATTTCAAAAACTAAAAGCATTGTATTTGGGACAAATCATTCACTAGACCCTAAACCTCAACTAAATCTTGTAATAAATAATGTGGAAACTGTCATGGTCAAAACATATTGATACAACAGTAGCTAAGACTGTCCATAATAAAGCGCTGCTCTACCTTCTTAACAGCACTATCAACAAGGCTGGTCCTACAGGTTCTAATTTGGTCGCACCTGGACTACTGTTCAGTTGTGTGATCAGGTGCCACAAAGAAGGACATAGGAAAAGGGCAGCATAGCTGGCCCTTGGACATACACAGAGAGAAACCATTAATAATATGCATGTCAATCTCTCCTGGCTCAAAATAGAGGAGAGATTGACTTCATCACTATTTGTATTTGTGAGAGGTACGGGGTACACGTTGAGAGGTACATGTTGAAAGCACCGAGCTGTCTGTGTAAATGACTAGCCCACAGCTCAGACACCTATGCGTACCACACAAGACAAGCCACCAGAGATCTCTTCACAGTCCCCAGGTCCAGAACGGACTGTGGGAGGTGCACAGTACTACATAGAGCCATGACTACATGGAACTCTATTCCACATCAGGTAACTGATTCAAGCAGTAGAATCAGATTTAAAAAACAGATACAAATATACTTCATGAAACAGCTGACTGTGAAGCAACACAAACATAGGCACAGACACATGCATACACACACATGATAACATACTCACTATACACTCCCGTACACATTAATTTTGTGTTGTAGATATGTGGTAGTGGAGTATGGGCCTGAGGGCACACACTTAGTGTGTTGTGAATTCTGTAATGAATGAATGTATTGTAATGTTTTTAAAATTGTGTAACTTCCTTAAAGTCCAGCATATTAAATACAAATAAATACAAATACAAATTTAGTTTGATCTCTCTTGGCTCCTCCTCCCCCCATCTCATCTTCCCCAGTGAGCCTTCCCTGTCTGTTCTCAATCTACCTCTCCCTCCTCCACCACTCCCTCCCAGTCATGCTGGTCTTGCAAATCCTCCTACCCCACTAACCCCTCGTTAACTTAGCTACCAAGCTACAATGCTCTTGGTTAAACCAAAGATACTGGTAACTTTTATGTGTGGTTAAGCGTTAGCTAGCTACTAAACTGGCTAGCTAGTTAGCTCCTAGCTAGCCACTAGCTGAGACCAAATAACATCTATTTCAATTTCAATATTAATATCATAATTGATTAGTTGGTTCGTTATGTTCTCTACTGAAAAACTATAAAGATTACCTTTTTATCGTCGGCCATCGTACCTACTTCACTACCATCACTTTGCCTTTCACCGTAAACATCCACAGCCACAAAGTCAAAATTGTCAGTATCGTAAAAATGAATGAAAACAAAAATGTGCTTTTTGTCTTATTTTAAGGTTAGGGTTATGCATAAGGTTAGCAGTGTGCTTAAGGTTAAATCCGATTTTAAGAAGATAAATTGTAGAAATAGGAAGGATTTTCCTTACTGAAAGAACTGGCTTCTGTCAAACAGTTGTGGCAAACCTTTGGCCAATTTTTGCAAATTTGCTCATAGCTCATATTTTCACATGCGAATGGGTTTTGTGGCAAACTGTTGCAGTAAATTTGTGGCAACTTGTGAACTTCTGGCAAACAATTCTGGCAAACTTGTGGTAAACATTCTCTTTGCTGCAAATTCAGTATGAATATGCTAATTAGATCAGGTTTTTGGTTACTCTGTGATAAACAACACTGAAATGTATCTACATAAATCAAATCACAAAAAAGAAACATACTTCCCAGAGAAGAAAGTAAACATACCAAATTTAGTAAATATACTAAACAACATATATTCAATGTCTTTAACAGATTGAAATTACCAGCATGGTAATGAAGAAAATAGCCAAAGGCTGGATATTTCCCAAATAAATGGTTTCATATTTTTTATGTAGCTTCGACATTTACATGAGAGAAATGTGAACACTACAGAGATGTTGACCTTAGGATGTTTAAAGGGGAAACGTATCACACCCTGATCTGTTTCACTTGTCTTTGTGATTATCTCCACCCCACTCCAGGTGTCGACCATCGTTTTGTTTCGTCAAACCTACCAGCAGTTTCCCCTCTGTTCCTATCTCTTGATTATTCCTGTTTTCCCCGCTTTTGACCTTTTCTGCCCGCCCCGACCCTGAGTCTGCCTGACTTCCTGTACCTTTGCCCCACTACTCTGGATTATCGACCCCTGCCTGCCTTGACCTGTCGTTTGCCTGCCCCTGTTGCTGTAATAAACATTGTTACTTCGACACAGTTTGCATTTGGGTCTTACCTGAAACGTGATACAACTACAGAATGTATTACAGAGCCAAGTGATAACTAAGCAATAGATTGACCAATATAAGTTTAAAAAATAATTAACAACATTTTCATCATTAAAACAACAAAAACGAAATCAAACCTAGTTCAGAACTATTTGAGTGAACTGTGGAAGTCCTTCGTCCAAAGCGTGATAAATGAATCAGAAAACAAAACAACATTTGTGATACTGAAAACAATTTATATTTTGGCATCTTAAAATCTAAGTTTAGTTATGCCTAATATGGCAATTCATGTTATTTTTCCAAAATTAATTATTATTACTGAAAGAAATGCTGCGTTAAAAATACGCTATTTCGGATCATTTCGACAACCCAGCACTGGGTCAATATTGGACAAACACAGCATTGGGTTAATTCAACCCAGCGCCTTGGGTTGAGCACTTGACCCAACTGCTGGGTAAATTAGACTATATCGCTGGGTTAAAACAACCCAGTGTGACATAAACCCAGAACATTTTGATGAGGGATTGAGTCAGCAGTTAGGTGATTCTTTACGTAGTCCTGGGGTTATTTTCAATGTCATGCTAATTTCTATTTTGCTTGCATATTTTTTGTCATCGCTACCTTCCCAGCCCCTCCATTTCCTACACACAAGATCAAGATGCAATGTTGAATTTCAAATAATTAATTTCTATTGCCTGCTTTTCAGAACATACATCACATCAGAGAATGTACAAGAATATATGCCATTTTTAAGTAGCACATTGAAACAAAGATAAACATATTATTTCAAGATAAGATTTTATAAGATAGGGTTGATTATTAGAATTTGTTTATATTTTTTCATGAACCAAACAGTCCGAACATCAGACTAAAGCCTCAGTTGAAATTGATGTGCACACTCATATTGCAATTTGAGAAAAACAAAGCTTGCATGTGTGTGACACTGTCTTTCTTAAGTGGTAATAACACAGATCTGTCTATCAGACAGTGCCAGAGCTAATCAATAGATATTCACATTCAGTGACAGACTTTGGCTATCTTACTGTAGCTGACAGCACACACACACTCACAATGCTGTTTTGTCATACAATAATGTTGTACATTTGGATCGAGTTAAAACCTTGTTACACAGAACAAGTATAAAAGTATAACATATTATATTTGAAGGTCACTCTCCTAATAACATGGACTAATGACTCATTACTTAATAGCTGCATTTCATTCATAAAGCACTTTTTACAATCCCCAAAATGTAACATTTGAATTTAAAATGTATTGTTGTGATAGAATGAAAATGTACCAGAAAGCGCTTCAGTAGTTGAACAAAAGGCAAACGAACCGCATACCTGTACTGTAGGCAAAAAGCAGGCACAAATGTATTAAAAACAAACCTAAAGTCAATCTGAGAAAGTCAAACAGACCTACTGTATAAATGGTGCCCTAAGAGCATATTAGCATCAAAATGAGATGCTGGCTCATCCATCCATGGATATATTAATTCACTGGAACACACCAGCCGGAGGTCTGTGCTTCCTCCAGTCACTTTTCACACTACATACAAGAGCAGATACTTATCCATTAATGTTCAGTGGAAAAAATACATGCTTGCAACAGTCTTACTGTGGGGCATTCTGTTCCTGGCAGCTGATACACCATGGTCTGTAGAAATTCCCATGCTGGGGCACAGTGGGAAAGTTGATATAAAACACATAATAGGACTTGAAGCAAACATCCAGTGCCCCAAGCAGTGTACCTTGCTCTAATGCCTGTCCACTAATGGCTGTAAACACCTGTGAGCAGTCCCCAAGAGCCAACACAAATGGGTAGGGTCTGGTCACCTCTGCCTGGTGCAGGTACTCAACCATGTTGGTCCCAACCTGTTAGAGAAATCATTTGATTTTAGAATATGAGGACTTGTGCAAAGCATGGAGGCACACTGACAATACCATCACACAAAATGGATTTTGTATTTTTATGCGAGAAATGGCGGTGGAAAATCCTTTATGCACAAATATTGATATAGTAACCATCATATCAATGTAAACTTGAGGTCACGCAATGATATGTTGTGTGGTCCTCCCACTATGACTCGGGAAAGCATGCAATTTATTTGGCTACAACTTAAATAAATTCTGATGAACTTCAGAGGATAGTGAATCTGCAAGGTGATGACCTTGACTCTCCTTTCCAATAAAAATTGAGGGTCTTATTCTCCAATCAAATAAAATAAAATCGTATTTGTCATGTGCGCCAGGACCTTACAGTGAAATGCTTATTTACAAGACCCAACCAACAATGCAGTTAAAACAAATTAAAAAGAAAATAATAAAAAAGAAAAGTAACAAATAATTAAAGAGCAGCAGTAAAATAGTAGCGGGGCTACAGTGCCTTGCGAAAGTATTCGGCCCCCTTGAACTTTGCGACCTCTTGCCACATTTCAGGCTGCAAACATAAAGATATAAAACTGTCTTTTTTTGTGAAGAATCAACAACAAGTGGGACACAATCATGAAGTGGAACGACATTTATTGGATATTTCAAACTTTTTTAACAAATCAAAAACTGAAAAATTGGGCGTGCAAAATTATTCAGCCCCTTTACTTTCAGTGCAGCAAACTCTCTCCAGAAGTTCAGTGAGGATCTCTGAATGATCCAATGTTGACCTAAATGACTAATGATGATAAATACAATCCACCTGTGTGTAATCAAGTCTCCGTATAAATGCACCTGCACTGTGATAGTCTCAGAGGTACGTTAAAAGCGCAGAGAGCATCATGAAGAACAAAATCTACCAAGACCTGGCCGTCCCTCTAAACTTTCAGCTCATACAAGGAGAAGACTTGGGCAGCCAAGACTTGGGCAGCCAAGATGCCCATGATCACTCTGGATGAACTGCAGAGATCTACAGCTGAGGTGGGAGACTCTGTCCATAGGACAACAATCAGTCGTATATTGCACAAATCTGGCCTTTATGGAAGAGTGGCAAGAAGAAAGCCATTTCTTAAAGATATCCATAAAAAGTGTTGTTTAAAGTTTGCCACAAGCCACCTGGGAGACACACCAAACATGTGGAAGAAGGTGCTATGGTCAGATGAAACCAAAATTGAACTTTTTGGCAACAATGCAAAACGTTATGTTTGGCGTAAAAGCAACACAGCTCATCACCCTGAACACACCATCCCCGCTGTCAAACATGGTGGTGGCAGCATCATGGTTTGGGCCTGCTTTTCTTCAGCAGGGACAGGGAAGATGGTTAAAATTGATGGGAAGATGGATGGAGCCAAATACAGGACCATTCTGGAAGAAAACCTGATGGAGTCTCCAAAAGACCTGAGACTGGGACGGAGATTTGTCTTCCAACAAGACAATGATCCAAAACATAAAGCAAAATCTACAATGGAATGGTTCAAAAATAAACATATCCAGGTCTTAGAATGGCCAAGTCAAAGTCCAGACCTGAATCCAATCGAGAATCTGTGGAAAGAACTGAAAACTGCTGTTCACAAATGCTCTCCATCCAACCTCACTGAGCTCGAGCTGTTTTGCAAGGAGGAATGGGAAAAAATGTCAGTCTCTCGATGTGCAAAACTGATAGAGACATACCCCAAGCGACTTACAGCTGTAATCGCAGCAAAAGGTGGCGCTACAAAGTATTAACTTAAGAGGGCTGAATAATTTTGCACGCCCAATTTTTCAGTTTTTGATTTGTTAAAAAAGTTTGAAATATCCAATAAATGTCGTTCCACTTCATGATTGTGTCCCACTTGTTGTTTATTCTTCACAAAAAAATACAGTTTTATATCTTTATGTTTGAAGCCTGAAATGTGGCAAAAGGTCGCAAAGTTCAAGTGGGCCGAATACTTTCGCAAGGCACTGTATATACAGGGGGTACCAGTACAGAGTCAATGTGCGGGGGGCACCGGTTAGTTGAGATAATTGAGTTAGTATGTACATGTAGGTAGTTATTAAAGTGACTATGCATAGATAATAACAGAGAGTAGCATCAGTGTTAAATATGGGGGGCAATACAAATAGTCTCTTGGACCTAGACTTGATGCTCCGGTACCGCTTGCCATGCGGTAGCAAAGAGAACAGTCTATGACTAGGTTGGCTGGAGTCTTTTACAATTTTTAGGGCCTTCCTCTGACACCACCTGGTATAGAGGTCCTGGATGGTAGGAAGCTTGGCCTCAGTGATGTACTGGGCAGTATGCACTACCCTCTGTAGTGCCTTGTGGTCGGAGGCTGAGCAGTTGCCATACCAGGCAGTGATGCAACCAGTCATGATGCAGCTGTAGAACCTTTTGAGAATCTGAGGACCCATGCCAAATATTTTTTTCTCCTGAGGGGGAATAGGTTTTGTCATGCCCTCTTCACGACTGTCTTGGTGTGTTTGGACCATGTTAGTTTGTTGGTGATGTGGACAACAAGAAACTTGAAGCTCTCAACCTGCTCCACTGCAGCCCCGTCGATAAGAATGGGGCCGTGCTCGGTCCTCCTTTTCGTGTAGTCCACAATCATCTTCTTTGTCTTGATCATGTTGAGGGAGAGGTTTTGTCCTGGCACCACATGGCCGGGTCTCTGACCTCCTCCCTATAGGCTGTCTCGTCGTTGTCGGTGATCAGGCCTACCACTGTTGTGTCATCGGTTAACTTAATGATGGTGTTGGAGTCGTGCCTGTCCGTGCAGTCATGAGTGAACAGGGAGTACAGGAGGGGACTGAGCATGCACCCCTGAGGGGCACCCGTATTGAGGATCAGCGTGGCGGATGTGTTGTTACCTACTTTTACCACCTGGTGGTGGCCTGTCAGGAAGTTCAGGATCCAGTTGCAGAGGGAGGTGTTTAGTCCCAGGGTCCTTAGCTTAGTGATGAGCTTTAAGGGCACTATGGTGTTGAATGCTGAGCTGTAGTCAATGAACACTATTCTCACATAGGTGTGCCTTTTGTCCAGGTGGGAAAGGGCAGTGTGGAGTGCAATAGAGATAGCATCATCTATGGATCTGTTGGGGCGGTATGTAAACTGGAGTGGGTTTAGGGTTTCTAGGATAATGGTGTTGATGTGAGCAATGACCAGCCTTTCAAAGCACTTCATGGCTACAGACCTGAGTGCTACTGGTCGGGATTGATTTTTGTGTTACGTGTGTGCGTTAGTTAGAGGTGTTCATGGTCTGGAGCTGGCACCCTGTGTTTTGGGTGGTCCATATTACTGTCCGCGCCCTGTTTTGTGGGCTTGTTTTTTTGTGCCGCATTAAAGTGCACCTTTTCCCTGTGGAACTCTCTGCACCTGATTCCTTCCTCACCCACCTAGTCCTGCATGACAGAATCCGCACCTCTCATGGAATCAGTAGGAGCAGCCGCACCTCCTCTCCCATCGATGGAGGAAAGTGTCCTCCATCATACCAGTATTCTCCACCGTATTGGATCGGCGATGGATCTGATGATGGAGAGGATGGATCGATGGGAGAGGAGTGGCCTTCCCACCTCATCTCCAGCACCCCCTCCACCAGCACCTCCTACCCCTGCTACCGCATCCGGCTCCGGGGCTCTTCGGCTGGCGCTCCCAAGGGAGTATCATGGCCTTCCCACCTCATCTCCAGCACCCCCTCCACCAGCACCTCCTACCCCTGCTACCGCATCCGACTCCGGGGCTCTTCGGCTGGTGCTCCCAAGGGAGTATCGTGTGACGGCGGCTGGGTGTCAGGGGTTCCTCCTACAGCTTGAACTATACCTGGCGACCATTTGTCCTACTCTCTCAGGAGAGGAGAGCGTGAGCGTCCTCGTCTCCTGTCTGACGGGACGAGCCCTAGAGTGGGCAAACGCAGTGTGGAATGACCCAGACTCGGCGAGGGATCACTACCCCGAGTTGAAGGTGAACGGCTGTTCCACCTGCGACAGGAGATGAGGAGCGCGCAGGAATTTGCTCTGGAGTTCAGGACCTTGGCCGCAAGGAGCGACTCTGGCCGCTCCGGACAGGGGGGGCGATTCTGGCCGCTCCGGACAGGGGGGCGACTCTGGCCGCTCCGGACATGAGGGCGACTCTGGCCGCTCCGGACAGGAGGGCGACTCTGGCCGCTCGGGACAGGATGGCGACTCTGGCAGCTCCTGGAGACAGGCACAGGACTCCCCAGGCTGGGGAGACCTACTGGAGGCCTGGTCCGTGGAGGAGGCACAGGATAGACCGGGCTGTGGGGGAGCACTGGAGATCTGGTGCATAGCCTTGACACCACTCTTCTATGCTGAGTGCCCACTCTAGCCCGGCACGTGCGGGGAGCTGGAACAGGCCTCACTGGGATCTCCTGGCGAGCTGAGGAAACCGTGCCTAGAGCCGGCGCGGGATATCCTGGCCCGAGGAGACGTACTGGAGGTCTGGAGAGCAGGGCTGGCACCATCCGTCCTGGCTGGATCCTCACCCTAGCCCGGCAGATGCGGCAAGCTGGAATGTAGCGCACCGGGCTAAGAACGCGTACTGGAGATCTGTAGCGCCAAGCTGGCACAAGACGTGCAGGGCTGGGGAGGCGCACGTGAGGCTTGGTGCGTGGGCTGGCACAGTCTTCACCAGATGACTAGCACACACCTCAGGACGAGTATGGAGAGCTGACTCAGGTGACATCAAATCGAGGACACGCTCCGTCGGGCGGATGTCGTGCCTCATGCTCCAACACAGCAACTCTCTCATTACTCTCTCCTCCAATCTCCCCATCAACTTCTTCACTGTCTCTGCTTTGCTTCCTTCGCTCACCTCCAATTTCACCCTGACTGGCTCTGGTTCCATCCTCGGCTCCGCCGACCTTCCTGTGTACCCCCCCAAAAAGTTATTGGGGCTGCTTCTCCTGGCCACACTGCTTGGTCCTTTGGTGGTGGGTAGTTCTGTAACGCTCCTCCTCCGGTGAATGACTGGACCAAAGTGCAGCGTGAGACGTGTTCATGATGTTTTATTAAAACCAGAACACTAGAACAAAAAATAACAAAGAGGAAAACGAACAGTTCTGTAAGGAAACGAACTATACAGAAAACAACTACCCACAAAACCCATGTGGGGAAGAGCTACCTAAGTATGGTTCCCAATCAGAGACAACGATAGATTGAGATCCATACCTGGCCAAAAACAAATACAAAAACATAGAAAAAAAGAACATAGAATGCCCACTCTAGTCACACCCTGGCCTAACCAAAATAGAGAATAAAAGCCTCTCTATGGCCAGGGCGTGACATTGGAACTCATGTGTTCACCAGAAACAGCTTCTGGTAAACTGTTTGCCACTAGTGGCAATAAATATTCCTGCCACAGATTCAAATACAATCCTGAGAAAAATGTATGCCAGAAAAAATCTCTGGCAAACTGTTTGACACTAGTGGCAATAAATATTATTGTTGCCAAATGTTTGCGGCAGATTCACCACTAGTGGCAAATATTTGCAAACTTATGGCAACATTTTATGGCACACTATTTAGTTAACAGCACATTTACCACAAACTTGCAGGATGTTTGCATCAACAAATTCATTTTTATAAGGGTCAGCCATACTAAGTATGACTTTGTGGCTGTGTTTTCACCTGTAATAAAATTATAGTAAAAGATTGCAGTTGCGAGAACAAGATTTTTTGATGTGAAAGTTGTGTGGGGATGTAATGTATTTGTGAGACTGCAGTACCTTCTGAGTCTTTACATGCAGTAAGTATCTCTGCAAAACAAACTAAAATCTCTGCTCTCAAATTCATATTTTGCTTGCAGCAATGATGTTCTGCTCGTTCAAAGTCACACTTGCCACTAAAATTTCATTTCCGTGCTCCATCTGCCTGTGCTCTTGTGGGACCCATGCTCTGCTCCCTCGACCACATTCTGCTCTCTCTTGAGTGGTCTGTGTGTTTGCTGCATGTTTGCTGCACTCATCCTCGGCATTCTTGACACAGTGTTTGCTTGCTCAATGATGTTTCATCTTGCTCGACAGCACCATCTCGTGCAATGGTCTTTAGAGGCTGATTTGACAGCATACAGAGATACTTCAACTATCAGAGCATTATGGGTACTGTAGTACATCACTCTACAACTGCATTAGCATGTACTCCACTTTCCTCTCAGCCTCTTCAGGTTATTTCCCTCAGCGCATCAGTGTAGGAAGTAGTAGTCTCAGAGTGAGTGACAACTCTGACTGAATTACCCTTCACCACCCAAGAGATGCAAGTTTGGGTCAGTTACCATTAACATGCACATCCAGGGAGCTGTGGAATGGGGGTTGGAGAAAGAGTGTAGTTGTGCCCTGTTAATGTTGCTGCTGATTGGGTAGGCGCTTTGCCATAGAGACAGAAACCTACATAACTCTGCATACAGTACAAAACAGTAGGTACCCACCACACCATACTGTATGCTATAGTCATGATCTTATCAAATTTGAGTAATCTCATCAAATTAAACCTAATCTAATTTGAGTCATCTATCATTACAAATAAAGTTGTACCAATGAAAGACGGACTATTTCCTGTCACATAATGTACTATACATTATGAAAGATATTGGAAAACGAATTAGGCAATAGGCATACAGGAAGATGACTTCTTCTTTTCAGAATTATGAGACATTGTTAAAAGGCAACAAAGCTTCAGTGAGTGAAAACGTTGCCACATTGCATTCTCCCAAAAAAGACAATTCTTTGGCCGACCTTATTGATTTCACAACGAAAGGCGGAGATCGATGAAAAGAAACAGGCTGAGACAAAGAATGGCATTTAAGGAGGGGGAGAAAGAGCTGACATTTTCTCCATCACTGTCATAACCCTCCGTCATAAAGCCGCCGCAAATATTAAAACATTGTTCATCTGCGCTGGAGTATTGGCAGCAGAAATGGTTTTCTCCTCCGTGTGATACTGCATCTGAACTCCCAGAGCGCTCCCTAGGGAAGGCAGATTGGTGCCTGTGACATATCAGCGCCAGCATTTACACACACCTGCCACTCATCCTACTCATCCCTAATATTCACTGTGGAGTCTGGAGAGTCTGTAGAAGGCAGATAGAAGGAGCACAGGATGTCTGTTGGACTGACTTCAAGATGCTTGGGTGTGGCATTGCTTATACTGTATTGTACTTGAGTAATTAGGTATGCTCAGTACATCCGTGATCAATCTGCAGTGTGTGTGTGTGTGTGTGTGTGTGTGTGTGTGTGTGTGTGTGTGTGTGTGTGTGTGTGTGTGTGTGTGTGTGCATTTGTGTTAACACCAATTTTTAACACATGCATATGCCTGCGCGTGCTTGTGCAATGCACATATGTGTGTGCATGATCCTCTCTGCCTGCAATCTGTTTTTAACTCTGTGTGACACAAGGGTATTGCAGGCTCTAAGGGCCCAATCCCGAGTTAGAAATGTATGCCTTTCCTACACACTTCTTAGTATTTGGTATTCAGACTTAAAGCCAATGTTGCTTGATCCAGTACGCCATTGCGGAGCCCCCGGAGGCTTGCGGAGGCCAAATCGAGCTGACGATGCCGTGAGCCTCCCAAATTTTGTAAGCATGTGGAGGGCTCTGTATAGCTCCACATTGACATGACTGCTTGATGGTAGGAGAGGGCGGGAGGTCCTGTATAAATACAAACTCACTCCCTTGAAAACAGCTCTGCAACCTGCTTTCTGTACATAAAACAAATCAATTTAGTATTATGATATGTTACGTATGGTATGTATTAATTTGTGGATTTCTATCACCCATTTCAAACAATATGTTACAAATTACAATTCATATTATATGCTACAAATTTGCAAAATGTACAATATGTTACAAATTTCCCAAACATATGATATATTACAAATTCTAGCTAGGTGGCTAATGTTAGCTAGCTGGCTAATGTTAGCTAGGCTAGGAGTTTTGGTTAGGGTTAAGTTTAGGAATTAAGTTAAATGGTTAAGTTTAGGGTTAGAGGAAGGGTTAGCTAAAAGGGTTAAGGTTAGGGTTAGGGTGAGGGTTAGCTAAAAGGGTTAAGGTTAGGGTTAGGGGGAGGATTAGCTAAAATGGTTAAGGTTAGGGGAAGGGTTAGCTAACATGATAAGTAGTTGCAAAGTAGCTAAAACGTAGTAAGTGGTTAAAAAGTTACTAATTAGCTAAAATGCTAAAGTTGTCCGTGATGAGGTTCAAACTCCCAACCTTTGGGTTGCTAGACGATCACGTTACACGCCCACCCATCCATTCAACTCAAGTTTTTGCCTTAAGTAACCATCCATCTTTTGTAACTATACCAAACATAACATATCACACTAATTTGAGTTTCCTGGATTTACATGTACTATGATAACGACCCTGGCTTTATAAGCTTGGATATCGAATCTGCAGCTTGAATATGCTTTTGCGGCACAGTCGATAGGGCGCTGGACTTCGGGCTAGAAGGTCGAGGGTTCGAGACCTGCTCCCTGCTGTTTCATTATACTATGTTACGTCTCGTCTATGAGACCAGACTGGAAATGCAGGTTGGAAAACGGTACGGTCTTATTTACTCCTATGTCAAGTACCAGGAAATGGACTCCAACATCTCAGAAGAGACGTCTTGTCTTTTCCTTTAGCCAGTTGCTTGTAATTAGCTGGATAGCTATAAAGATTAGCCCTGAATCACTACAAGTGGTGTGGAGCAGACCAATTTATTGGATGTGTGTGGCAGCTCCCCGAAGCGCAAGAAGTATGAACGCTCTGACATCTGCGGAGGCCGCACCGCAGTAAATGCAGTACGGCCACTGCAGATGCCAGTTTAACGGTAAAGCATTAAAAGTTAAAGGCTATACAATTTAAATTCTGAATAATTGCAAAGCATTTCATAAACTCTCCTGTGTGAAAGGGTAAGGGTTAGGGTCAATAGATTTTATCAACGTTGTCAATTACAGTGCACGAATGGGGTTATTTCTATCGAGAAAAAAATTAAGTAATGCTTTATCCACTTTGGGACTGGTAGGTTCGCTAGACCGTATTCATGCTTTCCTCTTACGTAAAGGTGTTGGAATTAAGTAGGTAAGAATATGCATAGAGACAAAAGAGCATAAAAAGGGAATTAAGTCCCATTTGCATTCTTAACTCTGGTCAGGAAATCCACCCTAAGATAATTACACAGAGGATGTGCCCTGGAGTAGTCCCACTCATTGATCACTCATACTATGTGTTCTTCACAGGCCCTCCATGGTCATCTATGGCCATGGGCGTGTTTAATGGGTCCTAGTCAACATCTCCATGATGGTCCTCAACACTGAGAGAGAGGCAGGGAGTGAAGAAGAGTGATGATGAGAGGAGAAGATAAAAGAAGAGAGGAGGTTTATGACTGTTAATCTTGGTAGCACTCCTTTTATCTATCTGCTCTCTGTATCTTTTTCTCTCTGTGTAAATTATACCCCCTCTCCTTCTCTCCCTCCTTCCCCCCCCCTCTCTCTCTCCACCCCCTCTCTCTCCTCCCTCCCTCCCTCCCTCCCTCCCTCCCTCCCTCCCTCCCTCCCTCCCTCCCTCCCTCCCTCCCTCCCTCCCTCCCTCTCAGGGATGTTTGATATCTCAGGGCGGATGCAGGAGACCACACAGCAGGTGAACCCTCTCTAATACTCCCCTGTACCATCTGCTGTTGGTCACGTGACCTCACCGCCAACCCCGCTCTGCCTTCCATGACGCCTCATCAAAGTCTGGAACATCCATCAATCAAAACCAGGAGAGAGCAGTCAAAAGACGAAAAACAGATTACAAAGGTCTCGATAGAGAGCGAAGAACACGTTCAATTAGCATGCTGTTAACCACGGGAAATGATTTCTGTCAAAACTGTCCTTATTGCAATTAGGCTATGTTAATTATGTATTTCATTAAGTAAAGTGGATTAGGGGTTGTGTTGATGAAATCATGCAGGGGTCTGCTGGAGGCTCAGGTATAGAGGACAGAGAGGATGGCAGGCATGCAGGGCTGGACTGATGTCTCTGACACTGGTCAGCCACACTGTTCTACACCCTATCATGCTCTACAAATACTGTGGTTTTACCCCATCCAGAGGTCTATTTCATTGCACTCATTCATAATTACAATTGTTTGCTGTTTGTCTGTCTACCTTTTACTACAAAGTGATGCTAGTGCAACTGTACTTACCTATATTGGAGTAAAATGAGTCGAGGAGGATATACATCCTGTAGTTGGATGTAAACGTCATCCCAATCCAGCCAGTCCAGTTTATTCTCAGGTGAAAACCATAGCACAAAATGCAGAGCACATTTCCCATCTCTATCTCCCACACACACTCTCTCTCCATCCCTCTCTCTCGCTCTCTCTGATGTTTTATTTGATATCCCACAATAAAGCCTCCCTTTGAACTGCCATCAATTGTGTATGGATTTTCCCTCCGAGGAGGAGAAGCAGAGAGCTGTCTGAAAGGCCTCCAGTCCCCCAGGCTGCCTGCCCGGCTTCATATTGATGCAGAACACTATTGCCATCCTCATTGCTGGATCAATCAGTCACGTCACTGTTGTTTTATGGCAAGGGCCACTTCACAGAGGAGCAGCCTGACAACATGACCACTGAGGATACTGAGGGTTGCTGAAAACGCTACAGGAGGATAGGGATGGGGGAGGAAGGGAGAAGGGAGGGGGATTCAGATTCCAAACTTGTCAGTCACACAATTTTCCTCTCTCTTTCTCTCTCTCGCTCTCAATTCAATTCAAAGGGCTTTATTGGCATGGGAAACATATGTTTACATTGCCAAAGCAAGTGAAATAGATAATAAACAAAAGTGAAATAAACAATATAAAATGAACAGTAAACATTACACTCACAAAAGTTCCAAAAGAATAAAGACATTTGAAATGTCATATTATGTAGAAATAGTTAAAGTACAAAAGGGAAAATAAGTAAACATAAATATTGGTTGTATTTACGATGGTTTTTGTTCTTCCCTGGTTGCCCTTTTCTTGTGGCAACAGGTCACACATTTTGCTGCTGTGATGGCACACTGGTATTTCACCAAATATATATGGGAGTTGATCAAAATTGTGTTTGTTTTCTAATTCTTTGTGGGTCTGTGTAATCTGAGGGAAATACCGTATGTTTCTCTAATATGGTCATACATTTGTCAGGAGGAAGTGCAGCTCAGTTTCCACCTCCTTTTGTGGGCAGTGTGCACATAGCCTGCCTTCTCTTGAGAACCAGGTCTGCCTATGGCGGCCTTTCTCAATAGCAAGGCTATGCTCACTAAGTCTATACATAGTCAAAGCTTTCCTTAAGCTTGAGTCAGTCACAGTGGTCAGGTATTCTGCCATCGTGTACTCTCTGTTTAGGGCCAAATAGCATTCTGGTTTGCTCAGTTTTTTTGTTAATTCTCTCCAATGTGTCAAGTAATTATCATTAATTTTCTCTTGATTTGTGTTGCTGTCCTTGGGCTGTCCTGGACCTTTTTTGGAACGCCATTATTTTTGTCTTAATAAGATTTACTGTCAGGTCCCAGGTCTGGCAGAATCTGTGCAGAAGATCTAGGTGCTGCTGAAGGCTTTCCTTGGTTGGGGACAGAAGCACCAGATCATCAGCAAACAGTAGACATTTGACTTCAGATTCTAGTAAGGTGAGGCCAGGTGCTGCAGACTGTTCTAGTGCCATCTCCAATTCGTTGATATATATGTTGAAGAAGGTGGGGCTTAAGCTGCATTCCTGTCTCTTCCCCACAGCCCTGTGGAAAGAAATGTGTGTTTTTTTGCCAATTTTAACCACACACTTGTTGTTTGCGTACATAGATTTTATAATGTCGTATGTTTTTCCTTCAACACCACTTTCCATCAATTTGTATAGCAGACCCTCATGCCAGATTAAGTCAAAGCTTTTTTGAAATCAACAAAGCATGAGAAGACTTTGCCTTTGTTTTGGTTTGTTTGTTTGTCAATTAGTGTGTGCAGGGGGAATACGTGGTCTGTCGTACAGTAATTTGGTAAAAAGCCAATTTGACATTTGCTCAGTACATTGTTTTCACTGAGGAAATGTATGAGTCTGCTGTCAATGATAATGCTGAGGATTTTCCCAAGGTTACTGTTGACGCATATCCCACAGTAGTTATTGGGTTCAAATCTGTATCCACTTTTGTGGATTGGGGTAATCAGTCCTTTTGGTTCAAAATCTCTCTCTCTCTCTCTCTCTCTCTCTCTCTCTCTCTCTCTCTCTCTCTCTCTCTCTCTCTCTCTCTCTCTCTCTCTCTCTCTCTCTCTCTCTCTCTCTCTCTCTCTCTCTCTCTCTCTCTCTCTCTCTCTCTCTCTCTCTCTCTCTCTCTCTCTCTCTCTCTCTCTCTCTCTCTCTCTCTCTCTCTCTCTCTCTCTCTCTCTCTCTCTCTCTCTCTCTCTCTCTCTCTCTCTCTCTCTCTCTCTCTTCTTATATTGGTCACCCTGACCTGGTTTAGCTTAGGATACAGTCTGATATGCTTAAACATTAAGCAGTAACACATCAGACACCACAGGATGTCCCTGCCTTACCATGTGATGTTCACTACTTACCTACATACCTACCCCCTCTTCTGTCACATCGCCTGGGGGGCTGTAGGCACAGCTGGGGCCTCAAGGGCATGAGGAGTGTTTCCTTTCACTGGCTGTCAATCCAGAAAGGCAGCTCACTCACTGTGTGTGTGTGTGTGTGTGTGTGTGTGTGTGTGTGTGTGTGTGTGTGTGTGTGTGCGCCCATTCTCAGCCTGGGAGAGGTGGAGCAGGGATAGCAGAGTAGAGGGAAGCAGAGCAGACACCAAAGCCCCTCACTACAGTCATCACTCATTGTTCCTCACTAATGAACTCTGTGTGACCTTCCCCTTCTCTCCCCTGGAACGAAAGGTACACTATTTGGCACCTCAATGTTTCACCTTTAAAGTGACAGATTTTTTTTCCCTCTACAATGCCTTTTTTATGAGCTTGAACCCTGTTTAGTGATTGGGATTGAAACTACTACCTGAAAAGATGAACGAAAATATATTTTCTGAATTTGGTCCCTTTGTCCAGCTATGTGTCGTCCTTTTTCCCAGTCCCTGTAATTCCTCTCCCTGACAGAAGGCAACGGTTGCCTGGAGGAGGGTCAGGACACCAGTTGGCATGAATAGACACATTTTTGTCTCAGCTCCAACTTTCTCTGCACTGTGTGCCTGCCTCCCTCCACTCACTGTATCTTCTCACTTTTTCCCTCCCTGCAGCCCTCTAAGTCACAGCAGCCATTCTCTACATTTGCTGGCAACTCTCTGTCTGTGACTCACAGATAAATAGAAGACGTTGTGCCAAAGCCCAGACTTGTATAAAGCTGTTCTTTAGAGTGACGTTTAAAACAACAGATCTATAGTATATGTCCATAGATCTATTATTGTATTGATTTGTGAACTCAGAATGACTGGATGTAGTGACCCGGGAAAGAAGCTTGATGCATTTCTATCTTCTTGCGGTCACTTCAGAATATATTGCATTTCCCCATTATTGGGCTTGGTGAATCAAATTGGCTTATTCTGGTAATAGCTTGAGGATAGGGTGCACATGTGTGTGTGTGAGAGAGAGAGAGAGAGAGAGAGAGAGAGAGAGAGAGAGAGAGAGAGAGAGAGAGAGAGAGAGAGAGAGAGAGAGAGGGAGAGAGAGACAGAGAGAGAGAGAGGGAGGGATATCAGAGACATAAAACAAACTTGACCTGAGGGGACAGAGTTCAATGAAAGCAGAGTCTGGACACATATGACTTTGAATCTGATTTGTATTGGTGAAAGTGACTCATGGCCAGCTGAAGTGTTATTAGGGATACTCAGAAGGAGAAAAACAAAGACATTAAAGAAGAGAAAGGAGGAGGGAGAGAGTGAACAAATTGATCCTAAACAAGTGAAAAGCTCATTTAACACAAACATTAAAATATATGTCTTTAATTTGCCAATTTAAATGCTACGACCTACTGAAAGTAGCTATGATTATTAGCGGTATTTGTTTATCTAGAATGGGAGTAGGTACAAATACATAAAAAATCAATTATATGGTATGCAATTGAAAGGCAATGAAATGAGAGGCCTCCCTTCAATGACTCACTCTTATCTCTCAAAGAAAGAAGTCAAGTAAGTCTAGTAGATGTCTAGGTAATACACAATGACTGTGGAGGTATAAAATTGAGTTAACGTGACAAATAAACAAGTACTGTATACATACAGTAGTCCCTTCACACTCTGACGGTAGGTAGGCATTGTATCCATGTAAATTCCATGGGTTTCTGGACGTGATGTTTTTTCTAGCCATCTCTGTCACCAAGACAGGCCCAAGCCCTGGCACTGATCATGACTGAGTGGCTCTGCACCACAGTAATGACAGTCAGAAGGGATGGCTGGATGCGGAGACACATGTCTGTTCTGGGCTCTTCAAACGTCCACTCTAAACTCCCGCTACGTGTGAATAAAGAGGACAGGAAGTGGCAGTTTGGCAGCGCCAACCAGGAGTGTCACAGTCAATTGCGTCCCCTGCCAACTCCAGACACGGCGCATGGCCGAGGAGGTCACAGCGCTAGCTCCGCTTGATTGCCGCTTTTTTCGGGACACTCTGTCTCCTAGACGAGTCGGCGATGCCACCTACACGACACCACGCAGTCGGGAGGAGACAGACTGACATACGGAAGACGCAGAGGCAGAACGACAGCCCGTTTTTGAAGCTCTGATAAAACATGAGAAT